>NC_090438.1:110300842-110602196 GCF_031143425.1 Pleurodeles waltl
GACTGAGTGCAGTTGTGTGTTTATTATCCATTGTTTGTCTCTGTGTCTTTATGTCAGTTCTATAATATTCTAGTTTTATATTTTACGAAAAAAACTTTTTTTATGTACAATAAAAAATACATATATATGTTCAGAAGGCGTTCTATTTATGTTGAATGTGCATGTAGAAATATATAGGAGAGAAATATGTTTGTACAAAGATTGATTAAAAACACTTCCTACACTTCACTAAGAAGAGATACCTGGTATAAGATTTAAATACCTTAGGTACCCACCACACACCAGGCCAACTTCCTACATCTCTTCTCCGAATACAGAAATGTTTTGGGTCTAGTTAAAGAGCTTAATTAAAGAAAACTTTACAAAAATAGGGCATTTTTAGCCCATTTGTCAACAGCTTACACATGTATATGATATATATGTACTAAAATCCTCTACACAATTTTTACTCTTACATATACATTTAAGGTATATACATGTGTGTATATATACACTCCGGGGTTCACGCACTTGGTCGGGAATATTCAGAGCTTACGTCTATTGATGAGGATCCCCTGGAAGAGAATAAAACACAATTCTTTTCTTCTGACATTTGGATACATTTCTGATAACGAGAGTTGCTCCATTAGAGAGCAAAGTGAAATATTAGTAGGAATTTGTTGTGACTTTATTAAAATAGTTCATGGAAACAAGGGTTATAAAAGCAAACGAAGAAGAGACTCTTCAGATCCTGGCCGAACTCGTAGCAACAAATCATTACCATTCGCTCACAAAGGCAAACATAATAAAGGCTTCAAAAAAGAGACCAGTGAGCACTCTCCAAATAATCACTGGGTCATTTGAATAGTATCCATATAAAGGACAGAAAGCAGGATGTTCAATGTGAGAAGAATTGAAAATGTCACTTACCCAGTGTACATCTGTTCGTGGCATCAGTCGCAGTAGATTCGCATGTTCTGCAATAGCTCGCCATCTGGTGTTGGGCCGGAGTGTTACAAGTTGTTTTTCTTCGAAGAAGTCTCTCGAGTCACGGGACCGAGTGACTCCTCCTTTTGTCTCCATTGCGCATGGGCGTCGACTCCATCTTCGATTGTTTTTCCCCGCAGAGGGTGAGGTAGGAGTTGAATTGTAGTAATAGTGCCCATGCAATGGAGTGACTAAGTATGCACCTATTTAAGGTTGAGATGATACATATATAAATAATTGAAGGTAACTTCCAAACTGCTACAGGCTTCCGGGGAGGTGGGTGGGCACATGCGAATCTACTGCGACTGATGCCACGAACAGATGTACACTGGGTAAGTGACATTTTCAGTTCGATGGCATCTGTCGCTGTAGATACGCATGTTCTGCATAGACTAGTAAGCAGTTATTTCCCCAAAAGCGGTGGATCAGCCTGTAGGAGTGGAAGTAGTCTGAAATAATGTCCTTAATACGGCTTGACCTACTGTGGCTTGTTGTGCGGATAACACGTCTACACAGTAGTGCTTGGTGAATGTGTGAGGCGTAGACCATGTGGCTGCCTTACATATTTCTTGCATTGGGATGTTTCCTAGAAAGGCCATGGTAGCACCTTTCTTTCTGGTTGAGTGTGCCCTTGGTGTAATGGGCAGCTGTCGTTTAGCTTTAAGGTAGCAGATTTGGATGCATTTAACTATCCATCTGGCTATACCTTGTTTTGAAATTGGGTTTCCTGCATGAGGTTTTTGAAATGCAATAAAGAGTTGTTTAGTCTTTCTGATGTTTTTTGTTCTGTCAATGTAATACATCAATGCTCTTTTGACATCTAATGTATGTAGTGCCCTTTCAGCTACGGTATCTGGCTGTGGAAAGAACACTGGAAGTTCCACTGTTTGATTTAGATGGAACGGGGAAATAACCTTTGGCAAAAATTTAGGATTGGTCCTTAGGACGACTATTTTTGTGTAGTTGTATAAAAGGTTCCTGTATAGTAAACGCCTGAATCTCGCTTACTCTTCTCAGGGAAGTAATGGCGATGAGAAATGCCACCTTCCAGGTTAGGAACTGTATGTCGCAGGAGTGCATGGGTTCAAAAGGTGGACCCATAAGTCTAGTTAGGACAACATTTAGGTTCCATGAAGGAACAGGTAGTGTTCTTGGTGGTATAATTCTCCTAAGGCCCTCCATGAATGCTTTAATGACTGGTATTTTATATAGGGAAGTTGAATAGGTAGTCTGCAGGTATGCAGATATTGCTGCAAGGTGAATCTTAATGGAAGAGAAAGCTAGGTTAGATTTTTGTAAGTGAAGCAAGTAACCCACTACCTGTTCTGGAGTTGTGTGTAATGGTTGTATTTGATTAATATGGCAGTAGCAAACAAACCTCTTCCATTTACTTGCATAGCAGTGCCTGGTGGATGGCCTTCTTGCTTGTTTTATGACTTCCATACATTCTTGGGTAAGTTGTAAGTGCCCGAATTCTAGGATTTCAGGAGCCAGATTGCTAGATTCAGCGATGCTGGATCTGGGTGTCTGATCTTTTGGTTGTGCTGTGTCAACAGATCTGGCCTGTTGGGCAATTTGATGCAGGGTACCACTGATAGGTCTAGTAGCGTTGTGTACCAGGGTTGCCTTGCCCAAGTTGGTGCTATCAATATGAGTTTGAGTTTGCTTTGACTGAGTTTGTTTACCAGGTAAGGAAGGAGAGGGAGAGGAGGAAAAGCGTAAGCAAATATCCCTGACCAGTTCATCCATAGGGCATTGCCTTGGGATTGTTTGTGTGGGTATCTGGATGCGAAGTTTTGGCATTTTGCGTTCTCCCTTGTCGCAAACAAGTCTATCTGAGGTGTTCCCCAGAGTTTGAAATAAGTGTTCAGAATTTGGGGGTGAATTTCCCATTCGTGGACCTGTTGGTGATCTCGAGAGAGATTGTCTGCGAGTTGATTTTGTATCCCTGGTATAAACTGTGCAATTAGGTGAATTTGGTTGTGAATTGCCCAATGCCAAATTTTTTGTGCTAGCAGGCTTAACTGCGTGGAGTGCGTCCCCCCCTGCTTGTTTAGATAATACATTGTTGTCATGTTGTCTGTTTTGACGAGAATGTATTTGTGAACTATTATTGGTTGGAAAGCCTTTAGTGCTTGAAAAACTGCTAGAAGTTCTAGGTGATTGATATGCAGTTTTGTTTGATGTACGTTCCATTGTCCTTGTATGCTGTGTTGATCGAGGTGTGCTCCCCACCCTGTCATGGAAGCATCTGTTGTTATTACGTATTGTGGCACTGGGTCTTGGAAAGGCCGCCCCTTGTTTAAATTTATGTTGTTCCACCACAGAAGCGAGAGGTAAGTTTGGCGGTCTATTAACACCAGATCTAAAAGGTGACCCTGTGCTTGAGACCACTGTGATGCTAGGCATTGTTGTAAGGGCCCCATGTGCAGTCTTGCGTTTGGGACAATGGCTATGCATGATGACATCATGCCTAGGAGTTGTAATACCATCTTTGCCTGTATCTTTTGTGTTGGATACATGCGTTGTATGATGGTGTTGAAATTTAGAATTCTTTGTGGACTTGGAGTGGCTACTCCTTTTGATGTGTTTATTATGGCTCCCAGGTATTGTTGTACCTTGCGTGGCAGAATTTTGGATTTTGTGAAATTGACGGTGAACCCTAGTTTGAAGAGGGTTTGTATGATCTGATTTGTGTGATTTGAGCACTGTTTGAACGAATGGGCCTTGATTAGCCAGTCGTCCAAATATGGGAACACATGTATTTGCTGCCTTCTTATGTGTGCAGCGACTACCGCTAGACATTTGGTAAAGACTCTTGGTGCGGTTGTTAATCCGAAAGGCAGTACCTTGAATTGGTAATGTATTCCTTTGAATACAAACCTTAGGTATTTCCTGTGCGATGGGTGTATTGGTATATGGAAATAAGCATCCTTGAGGTCTAAAGTTGCCATGTAGTCGTGTAGTTTTAGCAATGGCAGTACTTCTTGTAGTGTGACCATGTGGAAGTGGTCTGATTTGATGAAAGTGTTCACTACTCTGAGGTCTAGGATTGGTCTCAGTGTTTTGTCCTTCTTTGGTATCAGAAAGTACAGTGAGTAAACTCCTGTGTTTATTTGTGTGTTTGGCACTAATTCGATTGCATTCTTTTGCAATAGTGCCTGCACTTCTATCTCCAGGAGATTGGAATGGTGTGTTGTTAAATTTTGTGCTTTTGGTGGTATGTTTGGAGGGAATTGTAGAAATTCTATGCAATAACCATGTTGGATAATTGCTAGAACCCAAGTGTCTGTAGTGATTTCCTCCCATGCTTTGTAATAATGGCCTATTCTTCCCCCCACTGGTGTTGTGTGGAGGGGGTGAGTGACCTGTGAGTCACTGTTTAGTAGTAGGGGCTTTGGGGCTTTGAAATCTTCCTCTATTTCTAGGGAATTGCCCTCCTCTATATTGTCCCCGAAAACCTCCTCTATACTGTCCCTGGTAACTGGACGGTGTGGCTTGTGAGGTGCTGGCTTGTGTGCTTTGACCTCGAAACCCCCCTCGAAAGGGCGTTTTACGGAATGTGCTGTAATTCCCTCTGCTCTGCGGGGAGTAGAGTGCGCCCATGGCTTTGGCAGTGTCCGTATCTTTTTTGAGTTTCTCAATCGCTGTGTCCACTTCTGGACCGAACAGTTCTTTTTCATTAAAAGGCATATTGAGAACTGCTTGTTGAATCTCTGGTTTAAATCCAGACGTTCGGAGCCATGCATGCCTTCTGATAGTTACAGATGTATTAATTGTCCGTGCAGCTGTATCTGCAGCGTCCATGGAGGAGCGGATCTGGTTGTTGGAAATGGTCTGTCCCTCCTCAACCACTTGTTTTGCCCTATTTTGTAAGTCCTTGGGCAGATGTTCAATGAGATGTTGCATCTCGTCCCAGTGGGCTCTGTCATAGCGCGCAAGTAGTGCCTGGGAGTTCGCGATGCGCCACTGGTTTGCAGCTTGTGCTGCGACTCTTTTACCAGCTGCATCGAACTTGCGGCTCTCTTTATCTGGGGGTGGTGCATCTCCAGATGTGTGAGAGTTGGCCCTTTTCCTAGCTGCTCCTACAACGACAGAGTCTGGTGGCAGCTGTGTAGTGATGAAAGCCGGGTCTGTAGGAGGCGCCTTATACTTTTTTTCCACCCTTGGTGTGATTGCCCTACTTTTGACCGGCTCCTTAAAGATGTCTTTTGCGTGCCGGAGCATACCAGGGAGCATAGGCAGGCTTTGGTAGGAGCTGTGGGTGGAGGAGAGGGTGTTGAATAAGAAATCATCCTCGACCTGTTCTGAGTGGAGGCTTACGTTGTGAAATTGTGCTGCTCTAGCCACCACTTGAGAATACGCGGTGCTGTCTTCTGGTGGAGATGGCTTTGTAGGGTATGCCTCCGGACTGTTATCTGACACTGGGGCGTCGTATAGGTCCCATGCGTCCTGATCTTGGTCACCCTGGCTCATGGTGGTGTGAGCTGGGGAGTGTGATGGAGTTTGTGCTGGTGAGACGTTAATCACAGGCGGAGGAGAGGGTGGTGGGGTAACTCTTTTCACCACTTTTGGTTGTGGTGTCTGTTCCGTCTGGAACTCCAACCTTCTCTTTCTCCTAATGGGGGGAAGGGTGCTTATTTTTCCTGTCCCCTGCTGTATGAAGATACGCTTTTGCGTATGGTCCACATCAGTTGCTTGCAGCTCTTCCTCAAACCTATGCTTCTGCATTTGGGAGGTTAGCGAGTGCTCTTCTGTATAAGAGCCTGAAGCTGGGTTGCTTGCAGTTTGTTTCGGCATCGAAACCCTGTCTGCGTGTTTTTTCGGCTCCGAGGTGACTCTTTTCTTTTTCGGGGCCGAAACCTCTCGGCGTCGATCTGTTTCGGTGCCGCTGTCTCGGCGTCGAGCCGTGTCAGCACCGGCATCTCGGTGTCGAGGCTTGTCTCCAGCACTTTCTCGGTCCCGAGAAGGCTGCGTGCCGGTGTCTCGACCGGAGTCGGACGATCTCGGCACTGTTTGGGCCTTTTTCGGTGCCGACGGGCGGTCACCGAATTTATGGGTGGAGCCATGGCCTGGTGGCAGTGGCGTCCCCTGGGCCTTGTAAATGTTCTTCTGAGTGGATTTCGACGTCTTACTCACGGTTTGTGTATCGTCGAATCCTTCGGAGTCTGAGTCTTGGATCGAGAAGGTACCTTCTTCTTCCTGTTCCTCGAACTCCCGTTGGGCTGTCGGTGCGGACGCCATCTGAAGTCTTCTGGCTCGACGGTCTCGGAGTGTTTTTCGGGACCGGAACGCACGACAGGCCTCGCAGGTGTCTTTGCTGTGCTCAGGTGACAGGCACAGGTTGCAGACCAAGTGTTGGTCTGTGTAAGGGTACTTATTGTGGCATTTGGGGCAGAAACGGAACGGGGTCCGTTCCATCGGCGTTCTTCAGCACGCGGTCGGGCCGACCAGGCCCCGACGGAGGATCGAAAAACTACCCCGAAGGGCACCGGAGCTCTTCGATCTTCGATGCGGTGTGGAATCAAAGTACGCCGATCCCGAACGCAACAATACCGACGAAAATCTTCCGAAATTAGCTAATTTTCCGTTCCGAAACTCGGAGCGACAGGAACACGTCCGAACCCGATGGCGGAAAAAAAACAATCGAAGATGGAGTCGACGCCCATGCGCAATGGAGACAAAAGGAGGAGTCACTCGGTCCCGTGACTCGAGAGACTTCTTCGAAGAAAAACAACTTGTAACACTCCGGCCCAACACCAGATGGCGAGCTATTGCAGAACATGCGTATCTACAGCGACAGATGCCATCGAACAAAGTGTTTTAAGATTCACCTCTGTCTAGTCACATGTTTATGAACTAAATGGAAAAATCCATATACCCATCTTGATGGACTTTAATATGGTTAAATTCTTTCTGTTCTTAATATGGATACTATTCCAATACCCCAGTGATTATTTGGCGAGCGCTCCCTATTCTGGTTTTATTGTATATTGCAAGGTCTGAGTGCTGACTGCCTTTTTCTGAGGTGTAGCACTACATTGTAAAATCAGAACACTCGCACTCGTGTGATCACAAATGGCTGACTACTGCTCTGTTTGGTTTATGTGTTTCATAATATATGCTTCCAAGGGTCCATAAAGAACTCAGATACTGAAGTTAGTGTAGGGAAGTTGCTGTCATGTCAAACCAACATACTTGTTTGTATTCAATGAGCACCGGCTGGTGGTTCACACAACTGTAAACATTTAGACTGTAAAACATGCAACAGTCTGATAATTGACTGTTACATGGAAACATATTCTGCAACTTCTAATGCACAACTGTCCCATAACCATACCTGCACACTGTTAAGAATCACCATTAGCAGTTCATACATGAAAAAAATATATATCAATGAGGAACACTCAAAACGGAAACATTTAAAAACACTGAGCAAATCTGAAAACTCAAATGATCCTTTGATAAACTGCTAATTTTCAAATGATCAAACTCGAGCAAACATGCATTGACAAAATCATTTAGGTCTTTCTAGCAATATTAGTTTGCTATCCTAGAAACAATATTTTGCTATTATGTTGCACACTGCAAATATGAGGGCTGCAGCTCTTTTCATTTGTATGAAATAATAAGCTCAGAGGAACCTCTATACATTCCTTTGCCGGTCACCAAAGGTAACACACTGGAGTGTTCACTGCTCACCGTCTTTGGCTTTCTCCTTCCCAGCTTTCTTTTTTCCATTGTTTGATTCTTCATCTGAAGAATCGTCTTCATCATCATCTGAGGATAGATTGGCTTTGATTTCTTCCAACAACATTTTCTTGGCAATTCTTTGAGGTAAGAAAACAAACAAAACAATTACATTTTGTAACATAAAACCATGGTTAACCTCCGTTTTTAACCATTTTAAGTTGAAAAACGAATCCAAGCTTCATAAAAATGAGAGCAAATCTGTATTTGTTTCTTGTCCCAGCTTACTGATGGAATTTTCTGAAAATTGTTCTGGCAGATCGCTTGGGAGGACATTTACAGAATGCACTTGCTAACACACATTTTACATTGAAAATGTCATAGAAATGTATAATTGTAATAATTTGGTTTCATCGGTTTTCCCCACAAACAGTCTTCCACAGAACTTCACTCGACTAGCAAAGGTGTTTACTTGTTTTTCTACAGTAAACTACTAAACTTCAATAATCACCAATGCACTGTAAAACTCAAGAATGTCATGCATTTACCAGAATAAGAGAAGGACGTCTATGTAGGAAGCTGACCTGGTGTGTGGTTAGCACCTATGCTGTTACCACCTTATACCAGGTCCAGGTATTCCCTATTAGTGAGGTGTAAACAGTGTCTAGCAAGCCGGGGCTCTCTAGAGGTAGCTGTGGATGATCAGCCAAGACTTATCTAGGAGACATGCAAAACTTATGCAATATCACTACAGTCACACAGCACTTACACACATGAAAGAACCACAGAGCGTTACAAAAATAAAGGTACTTTATTATGGTAACACAAATACTGTATAGGTAATACTAAACTAGGAGGTGAGTAAACACTATTATATACACATTAGAAGTTAGTGATTAGCACAGAAAGCAATAGCAAACAGCAAAACAATAGACAACAGTGAAGGCCCTAGGGAGAGACCAAACCATATACTAAGTAAGTGGAATGTGAAAGGCAGTCCCCCACCCAAGGAAGTGAAATCTGTAGAAGGGACCCGGAGGAACTACGGAACCCAAAAGATAAGTACCAGGGTGCTGCGTCCTCGTCCTCCCCCCCACCCTACCCCTACCCCCAACCAGGATAGAGGTGGTAAGTACCTGTTTTTTCCCCAAACCTACAGGAGAAGATTCGAAAAGGACTGTGCAAGACCCAGACAAGACTGGAAGAAAAAAAATAATAATTGGGATCCTGACAGAAGAGGACCTGCAAAAGAAGGGAACCAAGTCTAGTTCGACTTGCTGTGTCCCACTGTAGCAGGAGCCACTACCCAACCTTCTGTGGATGCAGGACCAGGTCAACGGTGGATGAAGCAAGTCAGCAGTGAACCACAGGAGCAGAAAAGGAGGAGTTCCAGGAATGATGCAAGTGATGTCCCAAGTCGGCAGTTGTGATGCAGTCAGTCAGTGGTGCTGGAAAACCACCAACAAGCCTTGGCAAATGCAAGAGTCAGTAAAGAAGGTGCTGCAAGGCTGAAGAGGACCAGCAAGGCCCAGGGGACTCGATACAAGGAGGGGAGTTCAAGGTGACTCTTAGCAGGTGGGACAGTCACAAGAAGGAGGCAGACCCACAGGCAGTAGGCACAGGAGTCGCAGCGCGGCTCACTCAGAACACCTAGAGAGGAGGCCCACGTCACTGGAGCAGCAGACATAAGACTGTGCTTTGCAAGGAAGAGTGCTGAAAAATGAAGCTACACAGACCCAGAAGATTCCTTGGAGGAGGAACAAACAAGCCTTGGTAGCTGCAAGAGTCGAGGTGAACAAGAGTACTGTCCTGAGAGGAGAGGCAAGGGCTTACTGTCTCCCAAGTTGGACACCTGGTAGAGAGGACAAAAGGGACCGCTCCAGACCACCACCTGTAATGCAGAATCCACGCAGTTCTGGAGGAGAGAGGATCCACGCAGCCAGTCGTCGTAGTTGGTGTGTCGCATGCAGAGAAGTGACTACTTCACTCCAAGGGAGAGTCCTTCTTGCTTTTTGTGCAGGCTGAAGACTTGTCACCCTCAGAGGATGCACAGCCAGGGATATGTTGCAGTTGCTGGAAGGAGCCAGAGAAACAATGTTACGTAGTGGAGGACCAATTGCAGTCCCTGTGGCCAGAAGATGAATTAACGATGCAGAGGAGCACTGATGGAATCTTGCACATCAATTCTGAAGATCCAACTGGGAGGGAGACCCTAAATAGCCCAGGTCTCCTAGCAAGGTGACCACCTATCAGGAGGGAAATGCAAAAACAACAGATGATGGAAGGAATGCAGAACAAATCAAACATTCACCCCTAGATCTGGGTTTAATCCTTCAGCTTTCTTGCTTGCCATGGCATTCCAGTTTGGACACAGCCATACACAAATCAGCCCGACCTGACAGACCAGGTCCTCCCTGGACTGGAAAGAAGCATCCTGGGACTGGTTTCATGGTTTCACCCTTAATCAGCCAGCCTAGCTTGAATCTGGTGGCATAGCAATCACAGGACCCAAGTCTGGGCATACCCATCACACTTTGGGCGACAATTGCAAAAACAACAGATTATGGACGAAATGCAGAACAAACCAAACATTCACCCCCCAGTGACAGATCTGGGTATAATCCATGATACATTTTTTTTTTTGTTTGCTTGCCATGCCATTCTAGTTTGGAACCAGCTATAGGAAGCTGGCCTGGTGTGCGGTAAGTACCTATGGTACTTACACCTTACAGCAGGTCCAGGTATCCCCTCTCAGTGAAGTGTAGGCAGTGTCTAGAAGCCAGGCTCTCTAGAAGTAGCTGTGGATGAGCAGCCAAGGCTTATCTAGAAGACATGCAAAGCACATGCCACTACAGTCACACAGTACTTACACAAAAGAAAGAAAACACTTGATTGTACAAAAATAAAGGTACTTTATTTTTAGAACACAGTATCAGAAAATACTACAGGCAACCCTCCAATAGGAGTTAAGTGAATACTATATATATATATATATATATATATATATATATATATATATATATATATATATGACACACACACACTAGTAAACAGTAAGAGGCATAAAAAGATTAGATAACCGTGTAAAATAGCAATAAGCAATAGAAGCCCTAGGGCGAGCCCAAACCATACACTAAGAAAGTGGAATGCGAACACACGGCCCTCACCTAGGTAAGTAAATCACATAGAGGGGAGCTGGGAGTACTAGGAAACCACACAGGTAAGTAATACAGTACCCCCCCACCCCCCGGCGACCAGGAATGCAGGAGTAACACTGGATTTCCCCCAAACCACCACAAAGGATGAAAAGAAGAAAAAGAAGACACCCAGAACAGCCTGCCAGAAATCAGCAATGGATTACTGAAGATGGAGACCTGTGGAGAGAGGGGACCAAGTCCAGAAATATCTGTGGAGTCCAGGTGTGGTAGGAGAAACTACCCACCCAGTGGTACCTTTTGGAGTTGGTTGACCAAGAAGGAAGACAGATCAGCACTGCAGCACAGAAGCTGGGGAAGCGTTCCTAAAGCGTGCAGAAGGTGTCCAACGCTGGAAGCTGGATTGCAGATGGGTGCCAGTGAAGGATTTCCACCAACAAGCCTTGGCAAAGGCAAATTTGCGGCTGGAGGAAGAGAGGTACTGCCGCGGACCAGCACAGCCCAGGAGGACTCTACCCAGGAGGTGGAGTCACAGGGGACCCTCTGCGTCGCAGATGGCCCACAGGAGCAGAGGCAGCACCCACAAGTGTCCCACAGGACAGGGACACAGATGTCGCTAAAGCAGCCCACACAGCACCACAGAAGTTGCTTCCACGTCATCGGAGGACCACACAGAGGCCCAGGAGTCGCAGGAGGGAGTGCTGGTGGCTGGAGCTACACGTTGCCTGAAGTTCCCCTTGAAGGTGAAGCAAATAAGCCTTGGCAGCTGCAAAGGACACAGTGCATGGGGTATAAACGACATACTACCACCGAAGTGCGACAGCTGGTACAGAGGACCAAGGGGAACTCTCCAGACCACCACTGGTGATGCAGGATCCACACCACTCATGAGGAAAAAGATCCACGCGGCCAGGCACCTGTGGATGCAGGGGAGTGATGCCTTCAGCCCAAGGTAGATTCCTCCTTCTTGTGCAGGCTGAAGAGTAGCAGTCTTCTGAGGATGCACGGCCAGAGAAATGGTGCAAAGCTGGCAGTAAGTCTGGATACAATGTTGCAGAAGTCATCCTCGTGGATCTGCAGCTTGTAGGTTCCTGGAGGGTCCAGTCGCGGTTCCGGTGGCCAGAAGTCAAAGCAGCGGTTGCAGAGGAGTCCTGCTGGAGAGAGACCCTAAGTAGCCCTGAAAGGGAGATATTTCACCTTACCAGGTAAGCACGTATCAGGAGGGGGCTCGGACGTCACCTGCCTGGTCAGGCCACTCAGATGCTCCCAGATTTCCCTGCCAACCTTGGAATCAAGATGGCAGAAACCAGGGACCCTCTGGAGGAGCTCTGAGCACTACCCCTGGGGTGGCGATGGACATGTGAGTGTTCACTACCCTTTCCATTGCCCAGTTTCGCGCCACAGCAGTGACTGGGGGTCTCTGAAACAGTTTGGACTAGCTTATGCATTGCCAGTGGCTTGGGGAGGCCTGTAACACCTTTTTTGTTTTTCAAAGAGGGAGGGTGTAACACCCCTCTCCCAAAGGAAATCCTTTGTTCTGTCTTCCTGTGCTTGAACTTCTTAAGCAACAGGAGGGCAGAAACCTGTCTGAGGGGTGGCAGCAGCTGGTCTGCCCGGACAACATGTAAGATTGGTGGTAGCAATACTAGGGATCCTCTAAGGAGCCCCCATAGTGCAGGGAATCATACTTCCAATACTTGCAACAGTATTGGGGTATGAATCTGACATGTTTGATACCAAACATGTCTATGTTCGCAGTTACCATTATGTAGCTGGACATAGGTAGTGACCTATGTCCAGTACACGTATAAAATGACGTCCCTGCACTCACGAAGTCCAGTAAAATGGGACTGAAGTTAGTGGAGGCATCTCTGCTACTGTAGGGGTGTCCTCACCACAAACCGGTACCTGCACCCTGCCCTCTGGGCATATAGGGACCTGGTGTAGAGACCTGTAGTGAAAATGGGTGTATACACCCGTTTCACGCAGGCTGCAAAGGCATGCCTGCAAAACAATTTGCATGGGCTCCCTATGGGTGGCAGAATAGCTGCTGCAGCCCACAGGGATCCCTTGGAAACCCAGTCCCCTAGGTACCATATACTAGGGACTTGCATAGAAGGGGACCAGTATGCCAACTGTGGGAAGAAAAAGGTACAATTTAGAGGAGAGAGCAAAACTACTGGGGTCCTGGTTAGGAGGAGCCCAGTAGACACAGTCAAACACACTGACAACAGGCAGAAAATGGGGGTAACCATGCCAAGAAAGAGGGTGCTTTCCTACACCAGCCATATGCTAATAAGTCTTGACCCTGTTCCCCATGGGAACAGTTCAGCCCGAACTGCCAGGCCAGGTCCTCCCTGGCCTACAACCAAGCATCCAGGGACTGGTTTCAGGGTATCATCCTTCATCAGTCAGGCTAGCTTGAATCTGGTGGCATAGCAAACACATGGCCCACGTCTGGGCATACCCTTTCCATTTTTGAGGGGGCAGGGTGATGAATGGGCCACAGTGGGGTTAGTACATGGCAGTTTTATGTAGCGCTAAACTTGCAGAGGGTCAAAAGACTGCTTCATAACTGCCACAGAATGCAATACATGTTTCTTTTTCGGCAGTTCAAATAGTGGGAAATAAACATTACACATTTACTTTTCAGCAGTTCAAATACTGCTAACTTTGCGTAGGGAAAGAAAAGAGCACTTCGTCACTAATACAGAATACATTAGTAACAGTCTGTATTCGTTATGAAGCGCTACTTTTCCCCATTCCCTAAGCAAAGTTTATGCTATTTAAATTGCTGAAAAACGAAACTGTAATGATTGCACGTTTATTTTCAGCATTTTAAATACTGCAGACTTTGCACAGGGTAAAAGGAGTGCTTCCTAACCAATACAGATTATGTTAGTAGTGCAGTCTTTAAGGCTAATGAAGCGCTCTTTTTCCTCTATACCTGTGCAAGGCTCACGCTATTCAACCTGCTAACAAATAAAGGTGTAAACATCACACGTTTATTTTTCAGCAGTTTAAATACCTCAAACCTTGCCTACATACAAAAGAGCGCTTCATAACTAATGCAGGAGGCATTATACGTTCATTTTACAGTCTCTCATCCACCTGTAGAGAACTCACTGAATTAGGGCGAAGCTGAGGGATGATCCCTGGGAGGCTTTAAACTCTCCGTAATGCGGTTATGGTGCATTAAACCTGGATCTATCCCATCACCAACAGCGGGTAAACAAAGCAGCTGGGCTCACCGCCATTATACTGCACAAACATGCGCACAGGAAACAAAATCACTTGAAGCAGGCTCTGAAGATTGTAAGCAAATGAGTGTGGGTTCAACAGGGACACTTTTCATATGCTGCATGCGTAAAACTGGACGTACACAAGGGTGACATTTTATGAGAAAGAACAGACAAGAAAAATATCAAGTAATTAAATGAAAATAATGGAGGTGGGCGAGCTGTGCCGAATGAAAACGGCACGACCGCCATATGTAAACAAAGCACGGCATGCCGCTGTAACAATTAAAGGAACTGGAATGCCTCATGCGCTCCACAGAATCCTGGTAGAACAGGGAGAAGGTGTGGCACAATACCTAGACCTGCTGACTTTGGAACTGAGGACCCGGGTTGGAGTCCCAGCATCAGCTCAACATCGATTAATCTCGCTGTGCCTACAAAAAATGCATACGTCCTTGTGTAATGTAGCTGGTACTTATGTAAACCCTCCAATAACTTCAGGTCAAGTTTGGGCTACTTAGCAAACAAGAAATTCAATAAACAAGTGGGCCTCCACCCTCGCTAAGAGCAAGAATGCTCTGCAAATTTAAAGGGAAACTTCCCCGAAGACAAGCAGGAAACAAATGGAAAAGAAGTCCCCTAAAGAACAGATAAACAGGACAAAGCTTAATTACTCAGTAGTTGGTCCCTGCTCCCAAACAGAAAAAAACATTTGCAATAAGTCTTGCATTGCTTGAGTTAGAGCTATTGGCATTGTAAATTCATAATTGGGGTTATGTAGCCCTATAAATTGGTCAACCCTGCTTCGTAATTCCGCCTTTTCAAAAACTGCCATGTAATTCCAGGGTCCCTGCATATATCTAAAGTACTTCCATTTACCTTCTTCCTTTATCTGCAGCAAAAAAAATAACATTTTGCCATTTAGTATCCTAATTTTAAGCTGCCTTGCTAATTTCAATATAATACCACGTTCACCACCCCACCATCATAGTTGCTGGCTGGCTAACAATTCCCCCAAAAAAGACACAAGACAACCACGGAGGAGACAAACTAGAAGGGTCACCTTAATATATCAAGAATGTTCAAACAGTCAGTGTAATAAGGATGTTAAGTTGGCCTGAATCGTGGTCATAACTGTAATGAGGAGAGATTATTAAAACATATAAAGTTATCATGTAAACCTTTTTTAGAAATAAACTTTTTGCATTAGACTAATGCTCAAAACAGCCCCTAGAGGGCACCATAACAAAAATATTGTTTGTGAGAAAAATGGTCAATTAACAACATTGTTAGCCCCTAGAGGGCATAAATGCATTAAAAAAACAGGATAAAGTAATACTGGGTAACCATATACTTAGAGGATGGTGTTTCCAGGGCTAGCAGGCCTACTGCAATGATATTACAAACAATGCCTTTAAAACAAAACTTCTCCCACCTGTCATACAAGAGTTCTAGTCATGAGAAAGCTTCAAAGATACTGAATGGCGGGAGGGCCTATTATGTTGGGGTCTCCACTAACCTAATGTGAGGAGATGGCAGGGTATGTCATGCTGAATGTTTTGGTGGTGGTCCCATTGTCCTAGGACCACCAGAGGCCAAGTTATGAGCAAAAATCTTTTGTAAAAGTAATGCCCTGCAAAGCATTATAGGTTAAGTTTCCCAAAGTGCAGTGAATATTGTAGTATCAGCTCTCCCGCTGTGCTGGGAGAGCCGCTTTCGCTTTGAGGATTTCTGTTTTACATAAAGCATTCACCAATTCAAAGTGTTCTAAGGTGAAAGCCACAAGACATTACTCTGATTAGGTAACTGAACAATGTAACCAGCAGCCCAATACTGCCAATCGAGTTCACACTGTTGTAACAACTATATAGTCTGTAATCAGGAAGTGCAACAAGTCAGTTACTCAATATAGAACAATAAACCTGGCAACACTGACCAACAAATATATGCACATTCCTATAAATTCCTATGTGTATGGTGAATAACTAAGATGCTCATACACTAATGCACATTGTTGCCCCTTGGCGAAATGGTTAGATTGAAAAGGAATTGCAGTGAATTGGATACATGTGAGTCTGAATTAGACTCTTTGGAACATAGATTTCTACAAAGAGATTATTCGAAAACCATTATAAGGACAGCAAGAAGAAAGATTAATCAAACATCTAGAACATCTATACTAAGAAAACATAAAAAATGCCAAGCCAAATCTGCATTCAATATCTGTTTTTGTACTCCATATAGCCAAAATAGTGATGATATATATAGAGTATTAAATAAACGTTCGAACATCTTACATACTGATCGGACACTTTGAGATAAAACTTACAAAAACTAAAATAATTCACAGAAGTTTCCTTCCTCCTATTAAAGAAAATAGATTGACATGGCTTCCAGAAAAAATGAAGGGTTTTTATAAATGTGGCCATTGCAATATGTGCAACATAGCATTACATAAAACTCTTGAATTTAGGTAAAATGGGAGCAATACATACACAATTGTAACCTTCATTAATTGCAATACTAAATATATTGTATACATATTGGTACGTGAATATGGTCAGATATATGTGGGTAGCACTATCAGGCCCCTTAAGGAGCGAACACAGGAACATATACGCTCAACTAAGGAACAATGATGTCACTTCTCCGGTGGTACGACATGATAAAAATGCATCCTTACTCTGAATTCCCAGTTATAAAATGTATGGGTATTAGCCAGACCTCTGTTAATCCTGGGGTGGCGATAGAACTTGGGAACTGAGGAGAAATGAAGCAAAATGGATATTCAGACAGAGTCACAGAACTTGGAATGAATTTGAAGGATGAAATGTACCATTTTTTGTAAATGTATGTCTGTTTAAATATTGAATTTACCATATCTAAGCAATGGGGCGGGTTTGCCCACAGCTATTTATACCCATGGGGTATATGGACAATCTGCCCACCATCTATATTAACTGCATGCTTCAATATCAATCAGTCACAAAATAATCACTCAATTAATTTTGATTAATATATATGTGGGGTTACTAACACTCTATATAAATAACTTGGTGCCAAAATGAAATTTGATGTTTGACCATAATTTTTTTGAATTGATGTAAATAGGCAAATAGCATTCTTCAAATTGATGTAAATAAGTGAATAATATTGAGTATAATTTCCGCTATAGTATGGAGAACAAGTGCCATTACAGGGAGACTTCGAAATGGACAGTAATGTGTTATTTGACACTGCTAAAATGGCCGCCGGTTTTCCTGTAGTAAGACTCACGTTTTGCTGTTGATGGTGGTGGACGTTACTGTCTTGACAATATGGCTGCTGCCCGCTGTTAGTGTCAGTTACGGCTGATACCACTGGACGATGTAACCCCATAGTGAAAGGGCTCTGAGACTTAAAGTGCGCAATACACCATTAGTTTTTTAATGACTTTGTGGACGTCAGCAACTCTGATTCCTGAAGGCTACTATGCTCAGGTATCGTCCGTATAAGTCATTAATGTGTGAACTAGTGAATATATTCTTTGCTTGCTCCAAATTGACAATGCCATTTCTGAAAGAATAACCAGTCTAAAGTCGCTTTAGTATAAACAAGCAATTAGTTTGTAAGCACTTTTGTAGCTGATAATGTGATCTGCGTACAAGTTCTGTCATTGTAATTTGACATTTTTTAAACTAGTTAAGATATTGCTTTCTTGCTCTCAATTGTGAAGACATTCTTTGGAAAGAAACTAATTTAAGGTTGTTTTAGTATAAGAACGTAATTAGTCAAAAGCGTTTTCTTGGTTGAAAATATGAGTCGCTGCTGTCATTATTGGGCTTGTATATGTGTATGCTTTCTTTAGATATATAAGGGATTGTTTGTTTTGGTTAGAATCAAAACCACAGTTGGGTCACCTTAAAAGGAATAAGTTTCAAGTAATCTTGGATTCCATGGAAGGAAACTGGTATTAAGTGTCTTTATAGTCTAAACTGGGATTCTTGGTGTACATTATTGAACTCATAAGTGTTTTGACTTTTAAATATAAAAGGGACTGACTTGGTGTTGGCTTTGCCCAAGAGGCTGACGCTAGGCTCACTACATGTCAGCCTCTAGGTCGCATTTTGAACGGGGTGATTTGAAAGACGATCAAGCTTCATTTGGCTAAGATGATACTGCCATTAATTATTTAGTGGACGTTCTGGGAAATAACGGTATTTAGAATTTGGTTTAGGTTACTATTTGGAAAAATATTAGCCATGGTTGCGGCATTTAATCTAATTATGCTTTTATATATTTTAGATCTCTTCTCATGAATTAAGGTCAGTTATAATATACAAGGTACTCATTATGCATGGCCTTTAGGGTACAATCACCCTGGTTTTTTTTTAGGCTTTGTCTACTATTATACTATTGGAGGTCTGTTCTCAAAAGAATCTTTGGGAATATATTTGTGCATGTTTTGCTTCCCACAAATTTGATTTTTTCACACTTTGGGTGCATGCTTTGTCACAAGACTTTATGGGTTGTGAACCACATAATAAGCACCATGTGAGTTGTGACTTGGTATGGCTATTGGGTTTTATTTCTTTTAACGGTTCGTGATTTTGTCAAAAGGTTATACCTTTGAAGACCTTTGTTACTGCAAATGGGTCATAATAATGAAATTTAAAAAATGGAGAGGAATTATATATTATGTAGATAGTTGTAAATAATATAATGTTTTCTCATTGTGATTTATCAGCCTTGAAAAAGTCCATTTTTGGACGAAACACGTGTCGGCTGAAGCTCAACTAGGCTGAAGTTCTACAAAGGGGTTGAATTATATTATTTGGCCCTTCTTCTCAAACATTTGGGACCACAAGAGAACTGTATATACATTTTGTCTTATGTGTTTATGTTGTTTCATTGTTTTGTTTATTTATATTACGTATGGTTTAAGTCTGTATGACTGTGTATTTCTATTTTTTATATGGTATAATTAAAATTGAACACCCATTTTTTTTTCTTGATCTATTATCCTATTTACAATGGATTTATGAATGTTATTTAGTTAGACTTAAAATGTTTAGTTTGATAACAAGTTACGTGTGCTTTATATTACATATGGTGTGCTCCACTATTCGGTAAATTTAGGAGTTCACGCTGTTGTGCCTGTTCATGCTTTAAGCACCATGGCTGCCATGCAGCACGAAGGGGGGGTACAAAACAAAAGGAAAGGAATGGTTTCTTACCTGTAACTCCAGTTCTCTCGTAGGGGTATTTCCATGATAGTCATAAGCACTGAATAGTTCCGCGCGCCTGCGGGTACCCCGGAGCACTGATGTGAAATATATTCTTAAGTGCAGATACCAGCCCTTTTGAAAAGGGCCTGTCAAAAACCATTTAAGAATAACACTGTGCAGCCTATGTGAACAGCTACACAGGCCAAATTGTTGAAAAGAAAGACAACTGTAGTGTAAATCCACCTTTAAACACACATTTATTCTAGAAATATAATAAAAAATACATTCTCATACTTTTACACCTCTAATGAGAATAAAACAATGCAGGGCAGTGTAGCCCATAGGCTGCCATTATACAGAATGTAAATAGAGCTGTGCCTTTAAGAAAGTAAGGTCTTCCTGTATCCCATCATGCACAGCAAAAGGCAGTTGCCTCAGTTCTTTTTGAAGGCTTGTAACCTGACATGAATAAACAAAAACACTTGTTGGAGTACCAACATCGATATTATTATGGCAACCTTTCCTATGTCAACTCCACCGGGGAGGAGGGAAGGTTGCTTATGACTATCATGGAAATACCCCTACGAGAGAACTGGAGTTACAGGTAAGAAACCATTCCTTCTCTCGTAGGGGATTTCCATGTATAGTCATAAGCACTGAATAGACTAGCAAGCCCATCCCCATAACCGCGGCGGAGTAGACAGAATAATACTGAAAACATGAATCATGCAAATAAATTCTTAAGTGAGGCCTGTCCAACCTGCGCATCTGCCCTAGCATCTGTATCAAGGCAGTAATGCTGTGTAAAGGTATGGACCGATTTCCAAGTGGCCGCCTTGCATATCTCTGCCAAAGGGATATTTATCATTAAGGCCGCAGTAGCTGCCTTCCCTCTAGTAGAATGGGCTTTTGGCCTGCCACCAAGAGATTTATTCGCTAACTGATAACACAACACTATACATGAAACAATCCATCTGGATAATGATTGCTTAGACGTGCCCAACCCTGTTCTAACTGGGCCATAGTTAACAAAGAGCTGCTGTGATTTACGCAAGCATTTTGTCCTGTCCAATTAAAACTTCAAAACCCTCTTTACGTCCAGAGAATGCAGGGTTCTCTCGGCAGGGGTAGTTGGATTTTGAAAGAAAGTTGGTAATGAAATGGTTTGATTCACATGAAAGTCGGAAACGACTTTTGGTAAAAATTTTGGATGCGTCCTCATCACTACTTTCACAGAATGAAAAACCGTGTAGGGTTCTTGAGCGCAAAGGGCCTGGATTTCACGGACCCTACACGCTGATGTGATTTCAACCAGAAAAGCAGTTTTCCACGTGAGATGTTTAAGTGATGCTTTATGTATTGGTTCAAACGGAGGTAGCATCAGACGTGAGAGGACAACATTCAGTTCCCATGAAGGAGATGGTCTCCTAATGGGAGGGAAGACCTTTAAGCCCTCCCGGAAGTCCTTGATAATTGGAATCCTAAAAAAGGAGGGCTGAGAGGGGCTCTTTCTATATGCCGTTAGAGCCGCCAAGTGCACTTTTATTGATGTCAATTGTAAGCCAGATTTTGCCAAACTTAGCAAGTATGGCAGAATAGTTTCCTCTCCGCAGGATATTGGGTCAACGTTGTTGTCCAAACACCACACACAGAATCTTTTCCACTTGCATGCATAAGCCGATCGTGAGGAAGGGCGCTTTGCTTCCCGTAGGATTTCCATACAGTCCTGAGGTAGGTTCAAGTGTCCATATTGCACTAACTCAGGAGCCATGCTGCCAAACTCAACGATGAGAGGTTGGGATGAGATATCTGCCCTCGGAACTTCGTGAGACGGTCCGGATGATGAGGCAGTCTGATGTGTGGCTTGAGTGACTGGTGAAAAAGGTCTGGAAACCACCATTGGCGTGGCCATTCTGGGGCAATTAGAATCATCTTCGAGTGAGCATTGGATAGCTTCTAGAGGACGGCCGGTATCAGGGGAAGCGGTGGAAAGGCATAAAGAAATGCTCCTGACCAGCTTATCCACAGGGCATTCCCCAGCGTCCCTGGATGGTAATATCTGGAGGCGAAGTTTTGGCATTTTTTGTTTTCTGGGGTTGCGAATAGGTCTATAGAGGGGGTACCCCACAGTGCGAAAATGGAACGGACGACGTCGTCGTGTAATACCCATTTGTGGTTCTCGTCCATTACGTGGCTGAGAGCATCCGCCTGAACATTCTGCCTGCCCGGAAGGTGAGTTGCCACTTACGACAGGTTCCTGGCTAGAAGCCAATGCCAGATTGTCTGAGACTCTCTGGATAGTATCCTGGACCTGGCGCCTCCTTGTTGGTTTACGTAATACATGGTGGCCACGTTGTCCGTCTGGAGGAGGAGAGTTTCCATTTCCAGAGAAGGTAGGAAGGCCTTGAGCGCAAGATGGACTGCGCGAAGCTCCAACAGGTTGATATGATACAGACTATCTCTGTGACCACTTGCCTTGGACTCGAAGATGATCCATATGCGCTCCCCATCCGAGCAGCGATGCGTCTGTTACGATGGTTTGAGCTGGAGGCTGTTGTTGGAAAGGAATCCCCACCAAGAGATTGTTGGGTGAACACCACCACTTGAGGGATTGTAAGGCGTGGGGGGAAAGAAGGACTCTGCTCTCCCAATCGTCCATCAGTTGGCACCATTGATCCTCCAGGCACTCCTGTAAGGGTTTCAAATTGGTAATGACTTTTGCCGACGGTGAACCTTAGAAATTTTCGATGTTTCTCGCTCACCGGAATGTGAAAATAAGCGTTGCGAAGGTCTATCGCGCAGAGCCAGTCGCCCTGACGAAGTTGCGGGTAAATTTGGTGCAAGGATAGCATCCTGAATTTCTCTCTGCAATCCACTTGTTTGCTGTCCTTAGGTCTAGAATGGGACGAAACTCTTGTTTGTCCTTCTTTGTCACCAGAAAATACCTCAAATAAATCCCTTTTCCGCGTTGGTTGATCGGGACGGGCTCTATTGCTCTTTTTTGTAATAGGATTGCTACTTCTAACTGAAGAGCTTCGAGGTGGTGGCTGACTGGTTAGGGTGGAACAGATGGAGGAGGACTGATGAATCTGAGAGCGTAACCATTTCGCACAATATTCAATACCCAGGCGTCTGATGCGATGCGTAGCCACTCGTCCAGATGATTTGAGATACTTCCTCCTACCGGAGTGGATAACGGAGGAGGGGGAAGCGAAGATTCAGAGCTTAGACGCTGGAGCCTGGCGAGTTGCCTGGGTTTGCGGCATGGAACGACCCCTTGTCGACTTTCGCTGTGTCGAGATGGTCCTTTGATGCTGTTGTTGCTGCTGGGGTCGTGAAGCCATCCATTGTGGTGTCTGATACTGTGGGTGAATAGCCTTCTTTGGTAGGGACGGAATACTTTTCGTTGTTCCTTTGGGCGTTCGATGCCTACCGCTTTTAAAGTGTCTAGCTCAGACTTCATTCTCGACATCTCGTCATCTGCATGAGAGCCAAACAAGGTGGAGCCTGAGAATGGTAAATTTTGAATTCTCTGCTGTGCCTCTGGTTTGAGAGATGTCAAGCGCAACCAAGCGTGTCATCTTAAAGCTACTCCATGAGTGTAGTTATGTGCCGACAGCACCGAAGAGTCAGCAGCGGCGCTTATCACCTGGTTGGAAACCATGGCACCTTCACCCACGACCTCCAAGAAATCTTCCCTTTTGTCTTTTGGTAGATGCTCCGCAAACTGTAGCATAGAGTCCCAAAGAGCACGATCATATCTACCTAATAAAGCAGTAGCACTGGCTGCTTTCATTGTGATGGCTGCGGTAGAGCATACTTTTCGGCCTGCGGCATCGATCTTTCTGCTCTCCTTGTCCGGAGGCGATGAGTAAGACAGAGATGTAGAGTGTAATTTCTTTGCCGCTACTATAACCACCGAGTATGGCACTGGGTCCGACCTTAGGAATAGAGGGTCTTGCTCCGGTGGGCGATACTTTTTTATAAGCCTGGAAGGAGCAGACTTCGTTGTGGCCGGTGTCAGAAAAATATCCATTGCCGATTCAAGAAGACCCGAGACCAGTGAAAGTAAAGGTCTTGAGGATGTTCTCTTGTGTAAAGTCTCGAAAATCGCCGAGGTCGATGGGGCGGGTACCGCCAGCAGGATATTTAGTTTGGACGCCCCGCGCACTAGGACCTCTTGGAAGGTGTTCACGTCATCTATGGGGGACACTCTCGGGGACGGTGAGTCCGACAGGGTTGGTTAGTAATCCCGTGCGGAAGAAGAAGAATGTCTATGACGTGAATGTGAAGATCTTTGAAGTGACTCATGTCGATGGTGCCGAGAGGAAGACGAACGTCTAGAGGAATGCCTGGAATGTCTTATGGATTCCGCTGGAGTCACCGGAACAGACTCTGAAGGGGGAGCCGGAAGAGGAGCTGTAGGTACTACAGGTGTCTGCAGCAACGGCGACTGCTGAGGAGACAGTTGAGGCGAAGCTGGAAGTAGAATGAGCCAGGCCGAGGATTCTGAAGTGGTATAAACCCTTCTAGGCCTTTAACTGTCTCCTCGACGTCGAAGTACGGTGACGGCAGGTGCCTCTTGGCGTTGATTCCCCTCGTCGCTGAGATCCTCTCGACGCCGACCTTCCTCGACGATGTGATGACGGCGACCGTCTTCGACGGCGAGCACTCTCTCTCGACGCCGATCGTTCTTGTCGCATCAACGGCGACCCGGACCAAGACCTTCTTGACGGCGAGCGTCCACGCCGTCTCGCCGGCGAAACGGTTGTCGACATCGAGCAATGCCTCTTTCTCGACGGCGAGCATGTTGGCGCAGGTTCCGGTCTCGACGTCGATGCCTTCGACGTCGGAGACCTATGTCGTTTATGAGCAGGTCTGGCAGATGTTGCAGAGGAAACAGGGGGAGCCCTGGTAGAAGACTGACCTTCTCCTCGCTCTGTGGTAGAGTGACCACTTCTTCTCCTGTCCTCTCTTGCCTGAAGTCAAATTTTCTCCCTATCGCGAAGAGTTCTTCTGGAGAAAGTTCTACAGATGTCACAGGAGTCAGGTTTGTGGCTGGATGGAAGGCAAATTATACAGACCTGGTGTGGTTCTGTTTTAGCCTTTTTTCTGCCACAAGAAGGACATTTATCAAAAAGTGAAGGCATTCTAAAAATAGAAAAACCTTAAATTTCTGTCAGAACTTGACAGAAAAGGTTGGCAAATGTTCACTCAATATTAAAAACGTCGAGTGAAATTGAAATTCAAAAGGTTTTAATTGAATTTTCTGTCAAAAAAGCTTTGTGAGGTAGAGCTCAATGCTTCAGGGTCCTGTCAGAAGGAGCCGGAAAAAAGAACTGAGGCAATTGCCTTTTGCTGTGCATGATGGGATACAGGAAGACTTTACTTTCTTAAAGGCACAGCTCTATTTACATTCTGTATAATGGCAGCCTATGGGCTACACTGCCCTGCATTGTTTTATTCTCATTAGAGGTGTAAATAAAGTATGAGAATGTATTTTTTATTACATTTCTAGAATAAATGTGTGTTTGAAGGTGGATTTACACTACAGCTGTCTTTCTTTTCAACAATTTGGCCTGTGTATCTGTTCACATAGGCTGCACAGTGTTATTCTTAAGTGGTTTTTGACAGGCCCTTTTCAAAAGGGCTGGTATCTGCACTTAAGAATATATTTCACATCAGTGCTCCGGGGCCCCGCAGGCGCGCGGAACTATTCAGTGCTTATGACTATCATGGAAATTCCCCTACGAGAGAAATGTTATTTACCCAGTATACATCCGTTTGTGGCATGTCGTGCTGTGGATTCACACGCTTTGCATTAGTCCATCATCTGTGTTGGGCTCTGAGTATTACAAGTTGTTTTTCTTCGAAGAACATTTTCAAGCCAATGGATCGACTGACTCCTCCTCTCGGTGATACTGCACATTGGCATCAAGTCCTTTGTTAGGTTGTTTTCCCACAGACGGGTGAAGTAAAGTGTGAGTCTGTGCATATATATATATATATATATATATATATATATATATATATATATATATATATATATATATATACACACACACACACACACATATATATATACATACACACATACATAGTAATTAAGAGCGATGTCCATGTAATGCATTTACATATTTACAATATGTTGCACTACAAAGACCACAGGCTTCCGGGGAGGAGGGAGGGCGCATGTGGAGCTGCAGCACTACATGCCACAAACAGATGTCAACTACATAAGTAACATTTTCCGTTCGTTAGCATGTGTAACTGTAGATATACATGCTTTGCATAGACTGTAAAGCCGTCCCCTCCTAAGTAAGCAGTGGTTAGCCTGCAGGAGTTGGAGTAGCTTGAAATAATGTCCTAAGTACTGCTTGTCCAACATTTGCTTATTGGCGAGCTAGAACATCTTCTCAGTAGTGTTTAGTAAATGTGTGTGGTGTAGACCATGTAGCAGCTTTACAGATATCTGCTATACTGATCTTCCCTAAAAAGGCCATAGAAGTACCTTTTTACCTGGTAGAGTGTGCTTTAGGAGCTACTGTCAGCTGTCTTTTAGCTTTAAGGTATCAAGTTTGAATACACTTAACTATTCATCTAGCTAATCCATTTTTTATTTTAATTGGATTACTTTGTGAGGTTCTGAAAAAGATACAAATAGTTGTTTTCATTTTCTAAAGCTTTTCGTCCTGTCAATGTAATACATAGGAGCTCTTTTAACATCCAGTGTATGGAGAGCACATTCAGCAACAGAATCTGGTTGTGGAAAGAAGACTGGTAATTCCACTGATTGATTATTATGAAAGGATGAAACTACCTTAGGTGGGATTTTTGGATTTGTATTAAGTACCTTTTGTCTTTATGTATTTGGAAGAAAGGTTCCTCTAGAGTGAACGCTTGAATTTCGCTAACTATTCTTAAAGAAGTTATTCCTACTAAAAAAGCAACCTGCTAGATTTGCTTCTTCTACACATAACGATTAGCAGACCATGTCTTGTACTGAAGCCTTAAGTGGATTAATGTTTTAGGTTGACAGTAATATACAAAATCTTTCCATTTAGCAACATAACTAGTTTTGGGTTTGTGTGCTTCTTTAAGAATACCCATACATTCAGATGGAAGTTCTAAGTAACAAAACTCTATGACCTCAGGAGCCAAATCACAAGGTTGAGTGTGCTGGGATTTGGATGTTTGATTTGACCTCTCCTTTGTGTAAAAAGATCTGGTCTATTTGGAAGCTTGTGATATGGTACTAAAGACCGATCCAACAGTGTTATATACCAATGTTGACATGCCCATGTGGGAGCTACGAGAATCATGGTGAGTGAGGTTTGTTTCAATCGGAACATCAGAAATGGTATGAGTGGGAGAGGCAGAAAAGCGTAAGCAAATATCCCTGACCAATTCATCCATAGAGCACTGCCCTTGGACTGAGGGTGTGGGTATCTGGATGCAAAGCTTTGGAATTTTGAGTTATCTGCGGTGGCAAAGAGATCTATCTCTGGTGTTCCCCCCATAGTTGAAAGTATTTTTGAAGTACTTGTGGGTGAATTTCCCACTTGTGGACTTGTTGCTGCGTCCTGCTTAATAGGTCTGCTGATTGTCCATTCCTGGGTGATACTCTGCCAGTAGTTGAATGTGACTGAACTGCCCACTTCCAAATTGTTTGGCTAGAAGGGACAATTGAGATGAGTGTTCCCCCTCCACCCCCCCATTTTTGTAGATAATACATTGTGGTCATATTGTCTGTGCGTACTAACACTACCTAGTGTGAGATTTGTGTAAGAAATGCTTTTGAGTACTAGGAAGACTGCTAGTAATTCCAAGTAATTGATATAAGTCTGTTGAATGTGATCCCATTTCCCTTGTATGGCGAGTTTGCTGAGGTGAGCTCCCCAACCTATCTGTGATGCGTCTCCCAAGTGTGATCTGAGGCACACGGTCCTGAAATGGACGCCCTTTTGAGAGATTGTTGTGATTCCACCATGACAGAGAGCAGCGAGTCTGGCGGTCCAACAACACTAGATCCTGTAGATGACCCTGTAACAGACTGAGACCACTGTTGTGAAAGGTACTGCTGTAGTGGCTGCATGTGTAGTCTTGCGTAGGGAACTATGGCTATACAAGAAGCCATCATTCCCAACAGTTGCATCACCAACTTTGCTGTATAAGTATGACTGTTGCAGTTTAGAGATGGGATTCTGAAAGGCTTGAATCCTAATTTGGGTTGGATATGCTAATGCTGAGTGTTCAGAACTGCTCCTAGATACGGCTGTATTTGTGAAGGTTGAAGATGGGATTTGAGAGAATTTATTGTGAATCCCAAATTGTGTAGATGATTGACAGTGTAGAGTGTGTTGTTGGCAAGTGTGAATTACACTGGCTTTTATTAGCCAGTCGTCTAGATATGGAAACACATGTATGTGTTGTCTTCTTAGGAATGCAGCAACTACTGCTAAACATTTGGTGAATAACCTTTGGTGCTGTTACCCCGAAGGGAGTACCTTGAATTAATAGTGTTTTCCATGCAATCCTAGATATTTGCCATGTGCTGAATGTTTGGGACTGTGGAAAAAGGAATCCATTAGGTCATGTAGTCTCCTTGCTGTGATAGGGGAATAACATCTTGCAGAGTGGCCATATGGAAGTGTTGTGAGAGAACGTATAGATTGAGAGGCCTGAGATCTAGAATTTGTCTTAATGTGCTGTCCTTTTTGGGTAGCAGGAAGTATAGTGAATAAACTCCTGATCCTTGTTGGGATATAGGTACTGGCTCTATAGCCCCTTTGAGAAGGGACTGTACTGCCTCTTTTAATAGAGTGAGATGTTCTTGAGAGTTTGTGTGAACGAGGTGGAATGTTTGGCGGAGTGGAGATGAGTTCTAGACAAGAGCCATGTTGGATAATTAGTAGAACCCACTGGTCTGTAGTGATGTTGTGCCATTTTGGATAAATATCTACCAGTCTTCTTCACAGAGGAGATATATGCGGTGTGGGGATTTTTAAGAAGTCACTGTTTTGTTGAGGTAAAGGAACCTCTGGATACAGATGCTTTCCCTCTTCCTCTATGATTAGATCCTTTGTAAGAGCCTCTGAATGATCCTCTTGTATAGAAACGTGAGGCCTGTTTCTGTTGTGAGGTGGATGTTTCCGTAGCTGATGGTTTGAACCCACCTCTAAATTGTGGCCAACAAAAATTGCCCCTAGTGGGTGTGGTGTATAATGCACCCATAGCCTTAGTTGTGCCTGAATTTTTTGTGAGTTTTTCAATGGTAATATCCACCTCCGGTTCGAATAAATGATCCTTTATCAAAGGGCATATTTAAGACAGCTTGTTGTATTTCAGGTTTAAAACCTGAACATCTCAGCCAAGCATATCTTCTAATCATCACGCTAGTGTTAACCACTCTTGCTGCTGTATCAGCTGCGTCTGTAGCACATCTAATTACATGATTAGATATAGCTTGCCCGTTTGTGACTATTTGTTGTCCTCTTTTCTGATGTTCCAGTGGAAGATACTGTAAAAGCTCTTCCTTCTCATCTCAGTGGGCCCTATCATGCCATGCCAGGAGTGCTTGGGAATTTGCTATCCTCCGGTCGTTTGCAGACGGGGAAGTCACCCTTTTAACTGCTGCATCTAATTTTTCACTTTTTTTGTCTGCAGGAGTAGCATCTCCTGTAGACTGACTAATGGCACATTTTCTTGCTGCACTCCCAACTATAGAATCAGGTGGTAACTGAGTTCTGATAAAAAAATGGATCGGAGGGTGCAGGTTTGTACTTTTTATTTACCATAGGTGTAACGACCCTAGCTTTAACAGCTTTTTTAAAAATGTCAGATGCATGTCTAAGAATGCCTGGAAGCATAGGGAAGCACTGGTATCCCTATGTGTAGATGTTAGCGTATTGAACAAAAAATCCTCTTCAATGGGATCTGTGTGCATCTGAACATTATGGTACGCAGCTGCCCTAGCTAACACCTGGTTATATGCAGTGGAATCCTCAGGTGGAGATGGTCTGGCTGGGTATAGATCTGGATCGTTGTAAAGAATGGGATCAGGATCTTATGGATCCCAAGGATCTGTATCTTGGTTAACATCACGTAAGTCATCCCTATGAGGTGAAGATGTCTGAAGAAAACTGTGGAAGGTGGTGGCGTAGAAGGAATCAGAGGAGAATGTGGTGGCGACGGCTGAGGTCGTTGCATAGCATTTTCCTTCTCCTTCTCTTTTGAGAACTTCTTTGGTGGAGGCCCAGCATCCAAAGTCTCCTGAAAAGTAATTTTTCCTTTAATAGTTACAGATGGAGAAGCAATAATCCTTCCAGTTTCCGTATGTATATGAAGTTTGCGCCCATAATCTCTAAAATAGGCTCTATAGTAGATGACACCCCTATAGCATGCTTGCTACTGATGATTTTCGATTCTGAAGGTTTTGATACGGAATGTTTCTCAGTTTGAAAATGTTGGCTCCAAAAGTGGTATTGATTTTTTTGGCTCCTAAATGGAAATGGCTGATTTTTCTCTCGATACCGAAACCACTGTAGTAGCTATGTGTTTGGTCAAAGTAGAATGCACTTTGGTCTTAGATGTTCTCGGTGCCGAACCCGAAGGTTGGTCATTTGGATGAATTTTTCAGCTCTGACCATGGCAGTGGAGGACCAATGGCCAGTGCAGGAGTCTTTTTAACTGTCTTAGGTTGGTGTGATGCGGCAGATGTACTCACGTATTGCGCCAGTGGTATGGACTGGCTGTCGACATCAGAATCTTGATCAGAGTCTGAATCTCTCATGGATAAGGCTGTGCGATGTCCCACCTCTTCCTGCGCATGCTCCTCTCCAAAGATGTCTGGGGTGTTATTTGTAGACTTGGCGCTCATCTCTAACAGACGTGCTCTTCGGTCACCAAGAGTATTCTTGGATCGAAAAGATCTACAGATGTCGCAGGTTTTTTCTCTATGATCCAGAGATAGGCACAGATTGCACACCAAATGCTAGACGGTGTATGGGAATTTGGTGCGACACTGAGGACAGAATCGAAACTGAGTTTGTTCCATCAGCCTGACATCGAAGTAGGCCCAAAAGGGGCAAGGTCGCCCTTGAAGGCGTCAAATTAACCTCAAATATCTAAATCAGATCGACTAAGTAGAAAAAGCGATCAAAACTATACCAACGTTCATAGAAAAGGTAGAGTATAGCTCAGAAGTGGTGAACCGAGATCCACCGGAGCGAGAGGAAACGCGTTCAAACCATACGGCGGAAAGAAAACAAATCGAACAAAGGACTCAATTATAAAAAATGCGCAGTATGACCGAGAGGAGGAGTCACTTGATCCCATGACTCAAAAATATTCTTTTAAAAAAAAAAAACATGTAACACTCTGAGCCCAACACTAGATGGCGGGTGTAAGGAAATGCCTCCTTGGCATGGTTACCCCCTGACTTTTTGCCTTTGCTGATGCTATGTTTTGAACTGAAAGTGTGCTGAGGCCTGCTAACCAGGTGCTTTCCACAATTGGCACACCCTGGCATCCAGGTAAGTCCCTTGTAACTGGTACCCCTGGTACCAAGGGCCCTGATGCCAGGGAAGGTCTCTAAGGGCTGCAGCATAGCTTATGCCACCCTGGGGACCCCTCACTCCGCACAGACACACTGCTTGCCAGCTTGTGTGTGCTGGTGAGGACAAAATGAGTAAGTCGACATGGCACTCCCCTCAGGGTGCCATGCCAGCCTCTCACTGCCTATGCAGTATAGATAAGTCACCCCTCTAGCAGGCCTTACAGCCCTAAGGCAGGGTGCACTATACCATAGGTGAGGGCACCAGTGCATGAGCACTGTGCCCCTACAGTGTCTAAGCAAAACCTTAGACATTGTAAGTGCAGGGTAGCCATAAGAGTATATGGTCTGGGAGTCTGTCAAACACGAACTCCACAGCACCATAATGGCTACACTGAAAACTGGGAAGTTTGGTATCAAACTTCTCAGCACAATAAATGCACACTGATGCCAGTGTACATTTTATTGTAAAATACACCCCAGAGGGCACCTTAGAGGTGCCCCCTGAAACCTTAACCAACTACCTGTGTAGGCTGACTGCTTCCAGCAGCCTGCCACCCCTGAGACATGTTGCTGGCCACATGGGGAGAGGGCCTTTGTCACTCTGTGGCCAGAAACAAAGCCTGCACTGGGTGGAGATGCTATCACCTCCCCCAGGCAGGAGCTGTAACACCTGGCGGTGAGCCTCAAAGGCTCACCCCCTTTGTTCCAGCACCACAGGGCACTCCAGCTAGTGGAGTTGCCCGCCCCCCTCCGGCCACGGCCCCACTTTTGGCGGCAAGACCGGAGGAAATAATGAGAGGAGGAGTCACTGACCAGTCAGGACAGCCCCTAAGGCAACCTGAGCTGAAGTGACTCTGACTTTTAGGAATTCTCCATCTTGCAGATGGAGGATCCCCCCCAATAGGGATAGGAATGTGACCCCCTCCCCTTGGGAGGAGGCACAAAGAGGGTGTAGCCACCCTCAGGGCTAGTAGCCATTGGCTGCTGCCCTCCCTGACCTAAACACACCCCTAAATCCTGTATTTAGGGGCTCCCCTGAACCTAGGAAATCAGATTCCTGCAACTTACGAAGAAGAGGACTGCTGAGCTGAAAACCCCTGCAGAGAAGACGGAGACACCAACTGCTTTGGCCCCAGCCCTACCGGCCGGTCTCCCTCCTTCAGAAGAAAACTGCTCCAGCGACGCTTTCCCCGGGACCAGCGACCTCTGAATCCTCAGAGGACTGCCCTGCTTCAAAAAGACCAAGAAACTCCCGAGAACTGAGGCCCTGTTCAACAAAGACTGCAACTTTGTTTCCAGAGGAGAGGATTTAAAGACCCCTGCAATTCCCGCCAGAAGCGTGAGACTTGCAACACTGCACCCGGCGACCCCGAATCGACTGGTGGAGAAACAACGCTACAGGAAGGACCCCCAGGCGACTCCAAGACTGTGAGTAAACAAAGTTGTCCCCCCTGAGCCCCCACAGCGACGCCTGCAGAGGGAATCCCGAGGCTCCCCCTGACCGCGACTGCCTGACTCTGAAATCCCGACGCCTGGAAAAGACCCTGCACCCGCAGCCCCCAGGACCTGAAGGATCGGAACTCCCGTGCAGGAGTGACCCCCAGGAGGCCCTCTCCCTTGCCCAGGTGGTGGCTACCCCGCGGAGCCCCCCCCTTGCCTGCATCGCTGAAGAGACCCCTTGGTCTCTCATTAAAACCTATTGAAAACCCAACGCGTGTTTGCACACTGCACCCGGCTGCCCCCGTGCTGCTAAGGGTGTACTTTCTGTGCTGACTTGTGTCCCCCCCCGGTGCCCTACAAAACCCCCCTGGTCTGCCCTCCGAAGACGCGGGTACTTACCTGCTGGCAGACTGGAACCGGGGCACCCCCTTCTCCATTGAAGCCTATGTGTTTTGGGCACCTCCTTGACCTCTGCACCTGACCGGCCCTGAGCTGCTGGTGTGGTGACTTTGGGGTTGCTCTGAACCCCCAACGGTGGGCTACCTTGGACCCCAATTTGAACCCCGTAGGTGGTTTACTTACCTGCAAGAACTAACAATAACTTACCTCAACCAGGAACTGTGAAAATTGCAGTGTGTCCACTTTTAAAATAGCTATATGTGTTTTATGTGAAAAGTATATATGCTATTGTGATTATTCAAAGTTCCTAAAGTACTTACCTGCAATACCTTTCAAATGAGATATTACATGTAGAATTTGAACCTGTGGTTCTTAAAATAAACTAAGAAAAGATATTTTTCTATACAAAAACCTATTGGCCGGGAATTGTCTCTGAGTGTGTGTTTCTCATTTATTGCCTGTGTGTATGTACAACAAATGCTTAACACTACTCCTTTGATAAGCCTACTGCTCGACCACACTACCACAAAATAGAGCATTAGTATTATCTCTTTTTGCCACTATCTTACCTCTAAGGGGAACCCTTGGACTCTGTGCATGCTATTCCTTACTTTGAAATAGCACATACAGAGCCAACTTCCTACAGTGGGCTTAGGCAAAGCATGGGTATCTACAGCTACACATGCCATCAAATAAATAGTTCACCCATGCTGAAATATATTGGTAATCGTGCAATAATCCATGAAACAGGGGTAATCTGCAAGGCACGGCAAAAAACAGCCTCAAGGCGGGACAAATGTCCATATCATCAAGTGATTTTTGAAAGGCAAGCCCAGGAACAAATTAAAGTGATGGGCATGACATGGGTGTGGTTAAAAGCCCACAATACTTACAACAGGCCAAATCGCTTGCGCGCTCGACCTAAAAAGGAGGGACAAACAGGCATGAATGATCACTAGCAAGAAAGAATTTTTAAATTACACCGAAATGAGCAAATGAAATGGCTTTAAGCCCACTGAAGTAAACTTAAAATAATACAAGAGGCTGTATGCTTACGCTCGACCTAAAAATGATAGGCAGCTAACAGCAGCCCTTCACAGCCCACATATACAAACAGTGGTGAGAGAGGGGAAGAAGGAAATAGAGAGCCAAGCATAAATCAATGGCACGCCCTATCAAACAGCACTAGCCGGAGGCTACATTCTCTTGCACAGGCCAAAGAAAACAGCAAACAATGGGCCATCCAGTGAGAGCACAGTGGGAAGTGTGCTGCAGGCAGAAAAAAACTGAAGTTGTGGTTGGCTAGGCACTTCGGGTGGTGTGGAAGAGGGACTTCAACCAACAAGCTGTTTCTGTTTTCAAGTTTGGCAGCAGGTGACTAGATAGGAGGTGCCTCCAGTAAGGATAAAAACTTGAACAAGAAGGTAATGTTTATAAGCAATGAGGTCATGCAATAAAAGGCCTCCTCTTGCAGTTTGACATCCGAAACAAACATTGGCAAAGTCAATAGGTCAGGGAGTAATAGATTAAAGCATGAGGCATTTGCATATTGGAGTGATATACTAGAGGGGGGACCAGTAGAAGCAAACAGAAGCCAGTGCTGTCAACACTCAGACCTAAAAATGAAGTAATTTTAAGGGGAATAAAATAATACACTGCCAGGTTCAGCCTTCAAATATATCTAGGCTGCTAAGCTACAAATTACAATACGTCTTTCTCGCACTACTTAAAATATGTAAGTTGCACACTGATTTCCTGGACAATAAAATGTCTTGATGAGCACAAGCAGACTTCTGGGGGTCCTAGTGTGCTTCAAAAATAAAGGAAAAACACATAATTGTGCAACGTGTAAACATCATACCTCGCACAATTAAAAATATAACAAACACCAGTGTAATGCTATACTATTTTTAATCTAAATTAAACATATATTGCATAAAAGATCCCAAAACCCTGTATGAACTCGTGAAACGCACACTGTGTGGAAAAGTGTGAGTCATCGGATAAGCCTCATCCTCCTGTTGAGCTCTGGCTGCTCTACAACAGAACACAAGAAGGGCTATGGAGGGAGCTTGGTCATGTGTTTAAGATTTTATGACACTGTATGGAAAATCTTTTACCTACCCTCTGCCCCAAGGAATCAGCACTGGGGTCATGAGAATAACATCAAATGCCTCCTGAAGAACTGTTTAGAAAAATACATAGTTTACATACTTGCCATCAGATGACTGAATTTGCCTTTTCCGGGAGCTAATTTTTGTAAATGGGGTGACCCGCCTTGTAGTGTTTTACAGTACAGTGAACAGCTATGTTTTACACATATTTTTTGTAAACAGAGTGCCCCACATTGCAAGTGTTATATACTACATCTATATTTTTCTCACAGAGATGTTTTTGTTCAAAGGGTGATCCGCCTGGCTCAAGTTTTATATTTTAGTAGAAATAGGTTTTTTGACACTGAAAATGATGCATAAGTTTCCACAAAGGTGTATAAGTAACAATGTTGACACCACAGATAGACAAATACATTACACAGGTAGACAAACAGGCACACACAGATTTACACAGCATACTTACACGTGTGCATAAAGACTGACGCGCAAATATAGCATTCGCAAGCATACAGAGACAAAATAAAGAGAAACCTATCCAGAAACACACACACCGGAGTTCACCCCTTCAGAAATACAGAGTACTGTTACACCAATAAAAATGTAGCATTTAAGACAAGCACAACAAAGAACGAATAGCAAAGAGTGGGCGTGGTTAAAAGCTCATTCAATACAACATCTTGCAGATAGTGCTGCACACTGCAAAACTCAACCTAAAAATGGGAGGGCCAAGGAGATACTTGTCATTCTAGCTAGACTACATATTTGAAAAGGACAAGTCTACCTCTCGTGCGGCTGGCCTCACTGTCTTACAAAGGCATGGCTTTCCCTTGCTATTTCAATGATCTGTCCTGAATTTCCACTTTCTGTGATCCAACTCCATTCTAGCAACAGAAACAAAGGGGTAGCAACAACCCACAGTCATCAGTTGTGGGTGACACTATCTTGACACCGTTCTTAAATCTATGCTAAGAACAAGGTTTAAGGGTTATGCTCATCTATATTCCTTTACTCGAATAGTAGCTTGTTTATATCAAAAACAAATTACACTAGCCAGAAACAAAAACTAAAGATGAATTAAATCAACATATGACTGGACCAATACTGAACTAATCCCTATAAGTCTAAGAATCAGTGCTGACCTCTTTTCTGCTAACCGATATCAGTTATGTACTTCATGTGCATAGAATGAACAGTCACCGTAAATGAAGAGGATGAAACTGGTGCATTGGGCAGCCTGGAGGAAATCTGGGGACAATGAACACTCCCAGGGTCTTCTTGAAACCGCTTCCTAACCTTCAACAGAACTGCTGGGTAGTGCTGTAGATTTACATGCTTTGCATAAGTCCGCCATCTAGTGTTGGGCTTGGAATGTTACAAGTTGTTTTTCTTCAAAGAATATTTTCGAGTCATAAGATCGAGTGACTCCTCTCAGTGATACTGTGCATGAGTATCGAGTCCTTTGTTAGATTGTTTTCCCGCATGCAGATGAAGTAAAGAATGTATATATATGTATAAGTAGATAGTAAATAAAAGATGTCCATGCAATTTATTTACATATTTACAAAATGTTGTACTACAATGACCACAGGCTTCAGGGGAGGAGGGAGGGCGCACGTGAATCTACAACACTACATGCCACGAACAGATGTCTACTTGGTAAATAAAATTTTCCATTCAATGTCTTGTGTAGCTGCAGATACATAGGCTTTGCATAGGCTGTAAAGCAGTTCCCTCCCAAATAAGCAGTGGCTAGCCTGTAGGATTTGGAGTAGCTTGAAATAGTGTCCTAAGGACTGCTGGGCCAACATTTGCTTGTTGATGAGCTAGAACATCTACACAGTAGTGTTCAGTAAATGTGTGTGGTGTAGCCCAAGTAGCAGCTTTACAAATATATGCTATTGGAATGTTTCCTAAAAAAGCCATAGAGGCGCCATTTTTCCTGGTAGTGTGTGCTTTAGAAGATACTGGTTAGTTGTCTTTTAGCTTTAGAATAACAAATTTCGATACACTTGACTATCCATCTAGCTAATCCGTTCTTTGAAATGGATTACCCTTGTTAGGCATTGAAAAAGCTACAAAGAGTTTGTAAGGAAATGCCTCCTTGGCATGGTTACCCCCTGAATTTGTGCCTTTGCTGATGCCAAGTTATGATTTAAAAGTGTGCTGAGGCCTGCTAACCAGGCCCCAGCACCAGTGTTCTTTCCCTAACCTGTACCTTTGTTTCCACAATTGGCACACCCTGGAATCCAGGTAAGTCCCTTGTAACTGGTACCACTGGTACCCCTGGTACCAACGGCCCTAATGACAGGAAAGGTCCCTAAGGGCTGCAGCATGTCTTATTTCACCCTGGGGACCCCTCACTCAGCACAGACACACTGCTTGTCAGCTTGTGTGTGCTGGTGGGGAGAAAATGACTAAGTCGACATGGCACTCCCCTCAGGGTGCCATGCCAACCTCACACTGCCTATAGGTATAGATAGGTCACCCCTCTAGCAGGCCTTACAGCTCTAAGGCAGGATGCACTATACCATAGGTGAGGGCATAGGTGCATGAGCACTATGCCCCTACAGTGTCTAAGCGAAACCTTAGACATTGTAAGTGCAGGGTAGCCATAAGAGTATATGGTCTGGGAGTCTGTCATACACGAACTCCACAGCACCATAATGGCTACACTGAAAACTGGGAAGTTTGGTATCAAACTTCTCAGCACAATAAAAGCACACTGATGCCAGTGTACATTTTATTGTGAAATACACCCCAGAGGGCATCTTCGAGATGCCCCCTGAAATCATACCAGACTTCCAGGGTGGGCTAACTAGTTTTAGCAGCCTGCCACACACCAGACATGTTGCTGGCCACATGGGGAGAGTGCCTTTGTCACTCTGTGGCTAGTAACAAAGCCTGTACTGGGTGAAGGTGCTTCTCACCTCCCCCTGCAGGAACTGTAACACCTGGTGGTGAGCTTCAAAGGCTCACCCCCTTTGTTACAGCACCACAGGGCATACCAGCTAGTGGAGATGCCCGCCCCATCCAGCCACGGTCCCACTTTTGGCGGCAAGGCCGGAGGAGATAATGAGAAAAACAAGGAGTCGTCACTGCCCAGTCAGGACAACCCCTAAGGTATCCTGAGCTGAGGTGACTGACTTTTAGAAATCCTTCATCTTGCAGATGGAGGATTCCCCCAATAGGTAGGATTAGGGATGTGCCCCCCTCCCCTCAGGGAGGAGGCACATAGAGGGTGTATCCACCCTCATGGCTAGTAGCCATTGGCTACTAACCCCCCCCAGACCTAAACACACCCCTAAATCGAGTATTTAGGAGTTCCCAGAACCAAGCAAGATAGATTTCTTCAACCTAAGACGAAGAAGGACTGCTGACCTGAAAGCCCTGCAGAGAAGACGGAGACACCAACTGCTTTGGCCCCAGCTCTACCGGCCTGTCTCCTCACTTCAAGAAAAACTGCAACAGCGACGCGTTCCCCAAGGTCCAGCGACCTCTGAAGCCTCAGAGGACTACCCTGCATCTAACAGGACCTAGAACTCCCGAGGACAGCGGCCCTGCTCCAAAGAAGAAACATCTTTTGCAACAAAGAAGCAACTTTTAAAGAACACACGTTTCCCGCCGGAAGCGTGAGACTTTGCACTCTGCACCCGACGCCCCCGGCTTGACTAGTGGAGAACCAACACTACAGGGAGGGCTCCCCGGGGACTGAGAGCCCGTGAGTAGCCAGAGTTGACCCCCCTGAGCCCCCACAGCGATGCCTGCAGAGGGAATCCAGAGGCTCCCCCTGACCGCAACTGCCTGCTTCAAAGAACCCGACGCCTGGTAAAGACACTGCACCCACAGCCCCCAGGACCTGAAGGATCCGACCTCCAGTGCAGAAGCGACCCCCGGGTGGCCCTCTCCCTTGCCCAGGTGGTGGCTTCCCGAGGAGCCCCACCCCCACCCCTTGCCTGCCTGCTTCGCTGAAGAGACCCCTGGGTCTCCCATTGAATCCTATTGCAAACCAGACGCCTGTTTGCACACTGCAACCGGCCGCCCCCGTGCCGCTGAGGGTGTACTTTTTGTGCTGACTTGTGTCCCCCCCCCCCCCCCGGTGCCCTACAAAACCCCCTTGGTCTGCCCTCCGAAGACGCAGGTACTTACCTGCTGGCAGACTGGAACCGGGGCACCCCCTTCTCCATTGAAGCCTATGCGTTTTGGGCACCACTTTGACCTCTGCACCTGTCCGGCCCTGAGCTGCTGGTGTGGTAGCTTTGGGGTTGCTCTGAACCCCCAGCGGTGGGCTACCTTGGACCCAACTTTGAACCCTGTAGGTGGTTCACTTACCTGCAAAACTAACAAACACTTACCTCCCCCAGTAACTGTTGAAAATTGCACTGTGTCCAGTTTTAAAATAGCTTATTGCCATTTGTGTGAAAACTGTATATGCTATTTTGCTAATTCAAAGTTCCTAAAATTCCTAAGTGAAATACCTTTCATTTAAAGTATTGTTTGTAAATCTTGAACCTGTGGTTCTTAAAATTAACTAAGAAAAGATGTTTCTATATAAAAACCTATTGGCCTGGAATTGTCATTGAGTGTGTGTTCTTCATTTATTGCCGGTATGTGTACAACAAATGCTTAACACTACCCTCTGATAAGCCTACTGCTCAACCACACTACCACAAAATAGAGCATTAGAATTATCTCTTTTTGCCCCTATCTTACCTCTAAGGGGAACCCTTGGACTCTATGCATGCTATTTCTTACTTTGAAATAGTACATACAGAGCCAACTTCCTACAGAGTTGCTTCGATTTCCTAAACCGTTTTGTCTTGTCAATGTAATACGGAAGAGCTTTTTTAACATCCAGCATATGGAGAGCTCTTTCAGCGACTGAGTCTGGTTGTGGGAAGAAGACTGACAACTCCACTGATTGATTAATATGAAAAGGTGAAACTACCACAGGTAGGAATTTTGGATTTTTTTTAAGTACTATTTTGTCTTTGCGTACTTGGAAAAAGGGTTCTTCTAAACTGAATTCTTGTATCTCACTAACTCTTTTCAAAGAGGTTATACCAATAAAGCAACCTTCCATGAAAGGAATTGTAAAGCACAGGAATGCATGGGCTCAAATGGTGGGCCCATAAATCTGGCAAATACAATATTAAGGTTCCATAAAGGACCTGGAGGAAATATGGGTGGAATAACTCTCTTAAGGCCTTCCAAAAATACCTTGAGTACAGGAATTCGTAATAAAGAAACATGTCTGTTTTGGAGATAAGAAGCTACTGCTGCTAAACCAAGATTGATAGAATATGCTAAATTTGCTTTTTGTAAATGTAACAAAAACCAGACTATGGGGATCATTCTGACTTTCCCGCTGGGCCGGTGGGTGCCCGCCGGCCCAGCGGGAAAGAGCCCTGCAACGAATGGAGCCGGCGGTGTTGCAGGTGTGCGACGGGTGCAGTTGCACCCGTCGCGCTTTTCACTGTCTGCTATGCAGACAGTGAAAAGCAGGCTGGGGCCCTGTTAGGGGGTCGAAACGTCGACATAAGAATGATTAATGTGGATTGATGTAGAAATAATAGTGACTTCAAGACTCCTGGATTGAAGGAGTCTTATGGAAGTTCACTGTTTGTTCTTAACCACATTTGTTTATATATTGTACGTAACACTGGCACTTTATGCATCACAATAATCACTTTCACTGTGTTTTTATTTTAGGAGCACCTAGAAATTAGTAGTTAAGAGTTCATTTAAAAATCTTCGTCTAAATATCTGTTTATGAACAAAAAGGTCCTATTGAATGTTGCTGAAAAGAAATAAAATATGTACTAACTTAAGAATACGATAGTGAGTAGAATCACTAAACTTTTACCTTGGACGTCAAGGTATATACTTCCACCTTCTTGACCAAAAATTTGTGCTTACTATTATTTATCTACCCAGGTCCAAGGGTTATTCGGTGGTGCCTCATTTTGTAAAACAATTCATTCATAGAGCACACTCCCCTTGGACTGAGGGTGTGGGTATCTGGACGCAAAGTTTTGTCATTTTGAGTTTTCTGCGGTGGCGAAGAAATCGATCTCTGGTGTTCCCAATAATTGAAAGTATTTTTGAAGTACTTGTGGGTGAATTTCCCATACGTGGACTTGCTGCTGCATCATGCTTAACAGGTCCGCTCCTGGGAGATATTCTGCCAGTAACTGAATGTGACTGTGAATCGCCCACTTCCAAATTGTCCAAGCTAGAAGGGACAATTGAGAGGAGTGTGTGTCCCCCACTCCTGTTTTTGCAAATACACTATTGTCATATTGTCTGTGTGTAATAACACTACCTTGTGTGAGATTCGTGTAAGGAATGCTTTAAGTGCTAGGAAGACTGATAGTAATTCCAAATTACTGATGTGATAAGTGTGCTGAATGGGATCCAATTTCCCTTGTATGGTGAGGTTGTTGAGGTGAGCTCACAAACCTGTCTGTGATGCATCTGTCGTGAGAGTGATCTGAGTCACAGGGTCCTGAAAGGGCCGCCCTTTTGAAAGGTTGGTGGGATTCCACCATTACAGATTGCGGTGAGTCTGGTAGTCCAACAACACTAGATGCTGAAGATGACCCTGCGATTGAGACCACTGTTGAGAAAGGCACTTTTGCAGTGGACATATGTGTAGTCTTGGATGGGGAGTCATGGCTATCAGGAAGCCATCATTCCCAACAGTTGCATCACTAGCATCACTGTGTAAGTATGATTCTGCTGTAATTGAGAGATGAGATTTTAAAAAGCCTGAGTCCTTATTTGGTTTAAATATGCTAGTGCTGACTGAGGGTTCAGAATTGCTCCCAGATAAGGCTGTATAGCTCCAAATTGTGTAGAAGATTTACCATGTACTGTGTTGCTGGCAAGTTTGAATGGTATTGGCCTTTATGAGTCAATCATCTAGATATGGGAAAACATGTATGTGTGGTCTTCTGAGAAATGCTGCTGCTACTGCCAAGCATTTTGTAAATACCCTTGGAGCGGTTATCCCGAATGGTAATGCCTTGAATTGGTAGTAATTGCCTGAAATGACAAATCTGAGATATTTGCGGTGTGCTGGATGTATGGGAATATGCAAATAGGCATGTTTGAGATCCAATGCTGTCATGTAATCCTCTTGCTGTAATAGAGGAATAATATCTTGCAGAGTGACCATATGGAAATGCACTGAAAGTATGTATAGATTTAGAGGCCCGAGATCTAAAATTGGTCTTGATGAATCATCCTTTTTCGGTATTTGGAAGTAAAGTGAATATACTCCGGACCGCTGTTGGGATGTAGGTACTGGTTCTATAGCCCCTTTGAGAAGAAGGGACTGTACTTCCTCTTTGAACAGAGTGAGATGGCCATGAGAGAGTTTGTGGGAACAAGGAGGAATGTTTGGTGTAGTGGAAATAAGTTCTGGACAATAGCCATTTTGGATAATTGATAGAACTGATTGATCTGTGGTGATGATGTACCATGGTGGATAACAATTTACCAGTCTTCCTCCCGCAGGAGATGTATGCACTTTGGGGATTTGGGGATTTGTAAGAAGTCACTGTTTTGTTGAGGTGGAGGAACCTCTGGTGGCAGATGTTTTACATCTTCCTGTATTGTTTGAGCCGCTGTATGAACCTCTAAATAAACCTCTGTTGTAGAAGTGTGACCACTGTTTCTGTTGCAAGGTGGATGGCTCTGTGGTTGATGGTTTTAAACCACCTCTAAATTGGGGCCTACGAAAAGTGCCTCAATTGGTGTGGTATATAGTGCAACCATAGCCTTAACTGTTTCGAAGTCTTTTTTAAGCTTCTCTATGGTATCCACCTCTGGTCCAAATAAATGTTCCCTATCAAAGGGCATGTTTAATACAGCTTGCTGTATCTCGGGTTTAAAACCTTAACATCTCACCCATGCATGTCTCCTGATTACTATGCTAGTGTTGACCACCCTTGCTGCTGCATCAGTAGCACATCTAATTGGATTGTTAGAAATAGCCTGTCCCTCTGCTACTATTTGTTGCCCTCTCTTCTGATGTTCGTCTGGAAGATATTGCAATAGCTCTTCCAGTTTGTCCCAGTGGGCTCTATCGTACCTCGTGAGGAGTGCCTAACAATTTGCAATCCTCCAGTGATTTGTAGCCTGGGCAGCCACTCTCTTGCACGCTGCGTCTAAATTCTAACTTTCTTTGTCCGGAGGAGGAGCATCTCCTGTAGACTGACTATTGGCACGTTTTCTTACCGCACTTACAACTATGGAGTCAGATGGTAATTGTGTTTAAATATAAACTGGATTAGAGGGTGCAGGTTTGTATTATTATATTTTTTAAATCAACCCTAAGTGTGATAACCCTTGCCTTGGCGGGTTCTTTGAAAATGTGTGCGGCATGTCTAAGCATGCCTGGAAGCATAGGGAGACATTGATACTCCTTGTGTGTACTTGTCAAAGTATTAAACAAACAGTCCTTTTCAATGGGATCTGTATGTAATTGTATGTTGTGATACGCAGCTGCTATAGCTATCACTTGATTATAAGCAGTGTTATCTACAGGGGGAGATGGCCTTGCTGGTATTAATCCAGGTCATAAACCGGGTCATTAAAGAGAATGGCCTATACATCCTGTTGAACATCACTTAAGTCATCCCTATGAGGTGATGTTGGTGATGCTTGTGGAGAGAATTGTGTACAATCTACAGGTGAGGGTGGTGCTGGTGGAGAAGAAGGAAGGAAAGGAAATGTGGTGGTGAATCTGTTCTGTGGCCTTTTCCTTACACTTTCTTAGGTGGAGGCCCAGCCTCTGAAGTCTCTTCAAATGCAAGTTTTCTTTTAATTGTCACAGGAGAAGAGGCTATGATCCTTCCTATTCCCTTTTGTATGTGAAGTTTGCGCTGTTTACTGTCCATGACTTACAGTATATGTTCTATATAAGGTAACTCCTCAGTAACTGCATAATGTTTACTACTGTCCGTTTTCGGTTCTGAACCGAAAATGTCAGCTCTGAAATTGGTGTTAATTTTTTCTGCTCAATACCGAAACAGATGTAGTCTGTTTGGTCGGTGCCGAATGCATTTTGAACTTCTGTATTTTCGGTGCCGAACCCAAAGGTTGGTCATCCAAATGTATTTTTGGGCTCCGACCATGGCCCGAAGGCAGTGGAGGCCTGATGACCAATGTAGGAGTCTTTTTAATTGTCTTTGGTGTGATGAGGCTATTGTACTCAAGTACTAAGCCGGTGGTAAGGAATGACTCAAAATCAGAGTCTCGATCCAAGTCAGTCTCTCTAATGTGGAAGGCTCTGCATTGTCCTACTTCTTCCTGCGTGTGCACCTCTCCGAAGATGTCGGGTGTCTCATCTGTTGACTTGGACAAATCTCTAATCAAAGCGCTCTTCAGTCCCGGAGTGTCATCTTTGATTGAAACGATTTACAGGCGTCGGAGGTTTCTTCTTAGTGTGCCAGAGACAGGCACAGATTACACACCAAATGCTGGTCGCTGTAGGAAAACAGAGTGACACCAAGAACAGAACCAAAATGGAGTTTGTTCCATCAGCCTTACATTCTTCAACTATTATTTGTCAAAGTAGGCCTAAGGGAGTTAACTCAACCCAGATGATAGAAATCAGATCGAATTTCGAAAGAATAGAATACGCAATCAAAAACTGTAACAATGTAAATAGAAAGGTAGAATAAAGTGCAGAAGATACCGAATCAAGAGCCACCGGAGCAAGAGGAAACCTGCCAAACCCGCCGGTAGAGAGGAAAAAATCTAACAAAGGACTCAATGCCCATGCACAGTACCACTGAGAGGAGGAGTCACTCGATATTGTGACTCAAAAATATTCTTTGAAGAAAAACAACAGGAACACTCCGAACTCAAAAATAGATGGCGGACTTATGCAAAGCATGTGCATCTACGGCTACACATGCCATCGAACATACATTTTAGTCCACAGCATACCCTGCAAGATGAGCAATTAATTCTAAATCATTTTTCTTAGGAAAAGCTTGAGTGCATCTCACTCTCAGACTGGTAAAAGAAGCTCATGATGGACAAGATTATTTTAGACAAATGCATTTACATGTCTTTATTGGTGAAACACTAATAAGAAGAATCCTTTGATTTCTCTAGATTATATGTAGCGAGTATCATCCCACCAGGTTACAGAAGCATTTGTAATTTATAATTGGTTTACAAATTAGACAATCCGCTTCTTGTATCAAAGGTAGATCTGAAACCGCCATTTTGAAGGTTGTAAAGATGGAAAAGGGGAGTGACTAAGATTTACAAAACTGAGAGCCTCATAACGGGTTTTTTAGGCCACAGTTATGTAATTGAACGACTGTTAGCCCGGGTTTCAGGATATTGTAGTTTTTGTTCTAATGTTGCTGCTACAGGGTAGGCATTTGATAATCATCTACAGGATCATCAGGAGGTTGTTTATTCTGGCCTCCCATAACAGCTAGGCAGGAATGGGAGGCAGAACTGCTGGAACCAATTTTCTTTGGTGACTTGGTCAGGCCTGCGCACTGGTCCATAGGGTCTCATGAAACAGTAGATTTGAAATTATACATTTCAATTACCTTCACTGCACATACATCACTCCCTATGCCTTTGGTAAAATGTACCTTATCAGATAGCTTAATGTCCCAGGTGTGTCGAGGAACGGGCCACCTTCCTGCATCTTTCCTGGTCCTGTGTTGCAGTCATGGGGTATTGGAGGACAGTGATGCCACAGCCCTACCCTGCAATTAGTCATTGGGCATGGTGGCAAAGGCAGGAAGATGTCCTAAAGGGTTCTTACAGCTGGCTCTCCTCCTGGCTAGGAGACTGGGGACCATCTGCTGGATGGGTGATCGGATACCCCAGGAGTAACACTGAGTCCGGAGTGTTCTGAAATGGGTGTTAGCTGAAGAGCAACACCTTTAACTAGTTGTGACAAAATCGTTCAGGACAATATTGCTGCTTGGATACTGGTGTTGGAACAATTTCAATCATCTCATGGGGTGGTGGCTCCGATTCAGAGGTGGAGGATGGTCGAACTTACTTACCTACCATGCCAGAGAGGGATATCCGTTATTCAGTAGATCACCTCTATATTAACTCATCTTCACTGTATTGACTTCTCATCTCCTCCTGCTATTAAAGATCTGTTGATGTGATATGGTGCCGGGCTGCATTGGGAGAGGGTGGATACATGCTGTGGGCAATCGTTTTGTTATTATTTGGTCAATGTGTGTTTCACTGTGCTTTCTACACAAAACTGAAAACTCTAAACAAAGGTGATAAAAAAAGTGTTGCTGCTACGAGTCAAAGAATAATGATCAGCATAATACTCACCAGGATTTCATGAACATCGCTGACTTTTCCTTGACAGTTATCAAAAGTCACATTGTTATTTACATTTTGCAGATCTGTACTCCAGAAAAAAAAGTCTGTTTCTATTAAAGTACAACCAAAAATTCCCCATCCCCCGCACTGTGTGACCTCATTAAAAAAAGTTTCTTTCAATCAACATCAGAAACAAGCACATTTAAAATTTTCTCAAATTACAGAAATGCCACTCAAGAATACTCCCCAAAAAATACCAACTTTTCAGGTTTTGAATCACATGATATTCACTACTAATGTGCGGTAAGCTAAAAAACCTGCTAAAATCCTGCCCTCTCATCTTGCTGTAGATTCAAAATATGTATTGACCGATGCTCAACATATACCAGGTGTTCCAAGCCTTGAGTAACTCATCCTATCAGACTTTATAAGTAGGTTTTTAAAGAAACTTCTAATAAATCATATCTTCACATTTTGCACGGCACCAACCGGAATTACAAAGTCGTATTTTCATCATACTTCTCCCTAATAATTACTAGGTAGGGTACAGCCTGGCTAACAGTTCGTAATGGCATGTTACTTTGGCGGTCCTCCAAAATCCTGAACTTTTGGAAATTTCAGCTCCTGATCCAACAAAATATCAGCTAGAGCACAATACTGTATGAGACATAAGGTTGTGCTTAGTTTCAGTCAGCTAACCCATGTCCCCACTTCGCTAGCTGGGCACTTTGTTTTTTAATCCCATTGAGAGCAGATTTTCCATTTAGGCAAACTTCACCACCAGATCCCCTGAGAGAACACTTGATAACCTCTTCAATATCTCCTAATACTGTTGATATACAAAGATCCCCTAATCCTCACTTCCTTTTACAACAACCAAGTTTTCAATTTACATTATAAAACTAGAAGACTTAGCATCTTCCACTTCAAGTAGGAGGTGCCAATGAATTGAAGTTCATGGATTAGGTTCACCCTTTTTTTTAAAAAAGAGCCTTTATTGTAGGGCATAATGAGAAAATCATGCAGGGATCATTTGTTGAAAGTGCCACAAAGAGCTGACATATCCAGCAACATGACCCCTTTTTCAGATATTCATGTTATTTTGTGCTTTCAATACCACCACATTTTGTGGCGTAGGCTGGTCTTACAGCAACGAGTGTGCCATCCATTTGAGCAGCATTACTGAAACACTTTCACACTCCAAAGCTCAAATTATTTCCGCTTTCCATTTTTTACCTAAATCCATGGTGGGAATTTTCATTCAAGGCCATCCATTGTAATGAAATTGGAATTTAATTAAAGACTGAGTTCAACAAGTATAACATTATTGCTGTGGAACAGGGTAGTAGGTGGTAAGGATTCTCCTAACATTGTTTACTGGCAGTGCACAACTTGAGGGGCCTGTGTTTCAGCACTAGCCAATTAAGGGTAAGGTTTTAGTTGCCAGGGACATCTATTGTTAAGGGCCATAATGGAGTGAATGACTCGATTAGTTAGGCATTGATAATATGACCAGTAGTCAAAGCTACTTTCAGCACGGATCTCTCCTAGACAGCCATTCAAACCGTTCAGCTATGAGAATCACTAGCTACAGCCACAAGACGTGGGACTCGGTCTATGACTGGAAACTTGAGCTATACGATATAAGGCAGGCCAAGAAGGTGCAATCTCACCATGCTAGTTTAATAGTTTATCTACATCCGCAATCATGACTGGGTACACCTCCCTGATTCTTCCATCACAAATTTCTTTTCTAGGAGACAGACTGTCCACAAACAAGTCTGGCACAGTCCATCTGCATGCAAGACAGCTACCAGGAAAGGGGAGGAGGGGATTTCAAGTACAGTATGAGGAAAAGGACAAAATGAAAGTCTGCAGAACAAATACTGTTTTTTGGCAAACTCACGCTGTCCAAATAAACTCAACAGAATAGACAATACATGATCATGTTTCTAACAGAAGTATCACAGCTTAAATTATAGAGGGAAAGGTACCCTAGAAGGATGGGGTAGGCTCTAGCCAGGGGTACAAGAACAAAATGACCACTAAAAAGAGAATCAGTTGACATGTCACCCTATCCCCTAGTGTGGAAGCAGCATCCACAATGGACTACTAGTGTGATATACTTTAAGTGCATGTCCTAACAACTAATGTCTAAGCTCTACAGTTCAACATCTGAAAAAGGTGAAGCACCTCCGCTTAACTAACACAGTCAAGTCCACTCAGGAAAAAACACAAGGGTAGACCAAAAATGTCTAACAAGGCAGGTTTTCAAAACTGGTCATAGGGTCTTGCGTAGCTGCATGTCCTGCATCTACAAACAGGATATGGAGATATTAGAAATCTTAAATTACTATAATTGGGATTAAATTTAACAACCTATTGATTGTAAACTTGGCAAATAATAGAGGGCGTCTGCGGAGTAGTGTAAATTGTCCATAAGCAATTACACTGATTGAATAAAAGTCTGCATTTAGGAACAGGGGTTGATGCAGGGCACCTTTAATAAGAAATGGTGTGTAATTTAGCACTGAAACATACCCCTGCTTGTGGGTCATTTTATTCATTTAGCTTTACACTGCAAGGGAAATGAATCAGACAGCAATATGATGCTACCATCAGCCATCAACACCTAATGAAGTGAAGCACATGCCTTAATAAAACAAGCACTGACATAGCCAATAGGTCTCGCCTTTGGGACCTTATAAGTATTTAGCCATGCAGTACATTAAACCTTTATCAGAAATACACTGTTTGTGCATTCCTTTATATACTTGGCATTAGACTGCAATTGTCTGAACATCCCCTAGAGGGCACTACAATAAAAATAGCATTTGGAAGAAACATGGTCAAGTAATCATAGTCGGCACCTAGCGGGTATAAAAACATGAGAAGAGAAGGGCAGAGTGTTGTAGTGTAACAATATATATCCAGCCACTAGAGGGCAAAGCGCATTACACATTCTGAGGACTAGCAAGCTTGCTAGAATATTATTATAAACAAGGCCCTCACAACACAAATTATTCCCAGCTGTAAAGCAAAAGCTCCAGCCATGAGAGCGCTTCAAAAGACATTGAATGGTGGGAGAGGTTATGATTCAGTCACAGAAAGAGCACGTTGTGCTGAACGTTTTGGTGGTGGCCCTAATGTCCTCGGACCACCACAGGTTGAATTACAGGCAAAAATGTGTTGTAAAAGGAATGCCCCACAAAGCATTGTGGTGCGAGTTTCCCTGAGTGCAATGAATATTGTATCGGCTCTTCCGCTGTGCCAGGAAAGAGTCATGTGTTTTTTCTATTTAAAAGGTGTCAGTTTTTATATTTTTCAACTGCTAAATTTGGGAAGAATTTAGGAATGGGGCTGCAAATTTAACCAGTGCTCATGTAAAGTGCTACAATCTTCCAGCTGAGTTTGCGCTACATAAATAAATAAAAAATAATTATTTCCCCCCCCCCCAATCCAGTGCAGACATCGCGAAGAAACAGCGAGATGCCAGAGGAAGAAACATACCACGAGTGTGTAGCAGAGGCAAAAGAGAAAAGTAGTGCACAGACACTAACTTAAATGGCCGATGGAGCACACTGCCTCACATCACAGCATTCAATTCTCCCCTATGCATTATGGTAAAAGAGGCACAAGTTCACGCTTACTTCAGTGGTAGTCTATAGTTTTTCACCCTTGTTCGTGCAGCTAGCGCTGTATATCTCTAGACATGTGTTTCTGGATTTATTCCATCAGTAGAAAGCAGCAGGCCTTTTTCTTTCTGGGGTTGCTGTAAAGGCTGCCTAAGTCTTCTCAGGTCTCAGTACCACTCATTCGCACAGGGGTGCATCAACCAGAGCTATTTGCTCAAGAGACCCCAATTAAACTAAAGGAGGGTGAGTGCACACTGCCTCACATCCCAGCATTCAATTCATCCCAATGCATTATGGTAAATGCAGTACAGGTTTACGCTTACTTCAGCGGTAGTATGTAGTTTTTAGGTTGCAGCCTACCAGACAGCGCAGCTGTGTGGTATGTGAAAGACATCTTGTGGAGTTTCAGAAACTTGACCTGGGAAAGCATTCTGCCCGTTGCTTTCCACTGGCTTTGTAAATCACATTTTCTGGGTTTCCATCTGCTGGCTTTATTTCCTTTGGTATCCCCAGCTCGAGTTTGTACCTCCCCATGGCCAAAGCCTTTTTTACAGTATTCTTCCACAAACTCGTTTTCTGTAATAAACAGGCCTGTAAATCCTGTTACCTTGTCACATTTGCTGGGCATTTAAAGACCAAGGCAAAATGGAAAGCTGTCTCTTTGAGGGAGCCTGCTGTTTATTTGGCTTTCGGATGACTTCTAACAGAGAAAAGATGAATGATGTGTACTTTCTCCACGGAGACTGCTTGTAAGCATTTTTTTAAATTATTATTATTATTTTGGATATAGCCATTACAAGGAATTTCATTTTTCAGCTGCGCAAAACATATGCCTTTCAGTCGTGGGGCATGAAGTTCACTATTAGTGCAGTCAAAGTAGGTGGGAGCATCAATGTTTCTAAAATCATGTTTGAAAACTATTAGGCAATTTACATGTTTTATGGCCCATTCACTGACAAGGATAGGATGAGATCTTTTCACAGAGAAAAGACAGCCACATTGGAATACAATTTAACAATGCCTGGTTTTCACTTTGACATGTAAAGCATATGCTCTATTTAGGACGTCTGGGGCAACTCGTTTTGAAGAGTTGGATACGTTTAAAGGAACATTTTATGAAAGCTTTTGTGTTTATATTTAGCTACACAATAATTATGTATTCCATCTACAACTGTGCCTTTTTCAGAACACACATTTCTAGATAAGCAATTTTCTCATTTGCCCTTGTAGGACCTAGGTTCATTATATGAAGTGTGCAAGCAGGTGCAGTGACACAGGGTCCAAAAGCTCTAGGAAACCCACTGAACACCGATTGTTGCTATATTTGTACTATTAAACAGTCACAAGTGCAGTTACCTTGTAGGCACTAGGCTCGTGATTTGAATGGTGCAGCAAGTGCAGTGACACAGGGGCCAAAAGCTTTAGTAAACCCACTGAACACCATTTATTGCTATATTTTACTACTCCTCCCAACTCATAATCAGCTATGGCCAATATCTCCCCACTTCCTAGTGGCCGTCCCAGTGCTCTATGTGACGCAGTGAGAGCACCGAATCCTCCACTGCCATGATTCCTCGCCCTTCCTCTCTCGCCTCATGTGCTTCCTCCCTCACAGGCTTCCTCTTCTCCTCACCTAGGACACTGGCACACCTTAAAAGTGTATTAATTATCTTTTTCGCAGTACAGGCAGCTTTTTTAAAAAGCACTTAAAAGCTCTATAAAGTATTTGGCCGCTTTATAAGAGTACCAGTTATACTGCACAAAGACACTTATGCACTAGGCAGATTATATGATTCGGATAGATCACAGGATGTTGAGCTGATGCCAAGACTCGATTCCCCAAGTCGGCAGCTCTTTCTGTTACATCACATCTTTAGTATAGTCAGCTGCAATATGTACAAAAAACACTGACCAAGACAATTCATTTCACATAGGCGAAACCTATGGGCTTTGCCAATGTCTGTCCTTTACTATTACATACAATATGATCTTGAAATGCATATTTTCAGCATGTGTGCTGCACGAGAACTTCTCCAACATTTGATTTTACTTAAGTGGTGTCCATGTAGAGTAGCAACACAGGCCATCCAAAGGGTGCACATAACTCACTTGCATTTTCGTTCACTATTGGCATTATGGCAGTGGGAGGAAGCATGCATGTTTCAAAATTCTCCCTTTTAAGAAGAAATTGTACTGATTTAGTCTGATGTACTACTAAGATGAAACAATTCTTCATGTGAATAAAATATATTTTTGGAATTTTTGAAGAGACTTCTTTTTTTTATATTATACAAGTTTGTTGCAGAATGCCTTTAAAAATGAAGGTGGCCCAAAAGTTAGCTGTGTAGGTAACCCTAGTTACTGGCTTTCATGTGGTTTAACTTGTAAATAAATTATTTCCCGTTTTGAACAGGGGGCTGTATGCAAAGGTCAGGAATGTGCTTGCGGCCCCCAGACTATATACTGTAGACTATAGACTGTAACACACTATAAACAGTCAACACCAGCTGTGTAATAAAGATCTTTATCTATATTTTCAGCCATTTGCACCATAGCTAAAACAATTGAAAAAAGCCAAAAGATCTTGCATAGGCAAGACCTATTGGATTTGCCAATGCTTGTTCACCCTTGTTGGTGCAGCTAGTGCTGTATATCTCTGGACATGTGTTTCCGGATTTAGACCTTCATCAGGCAGCAGGAGGCTGTTTTCTTTCTGAGGCCGCTGGAAATGCTGTCAAAGTTTTCTCAGGCCTCAGTACCACTCACTGGCACATAGGTGCATCAACCAGAGCTCATTTGCTCAAAAGGGACTTTTTACATAGGAGGGTGGGAGCACACTGCATTCCAGCATTCAATTCACCCAATGTACTATGATAAATACAGTACAAGTTCAGGCTTACTTCAGTGGTAGTCTCTAGTTTTTTTACCCTTGTTGGTGCAGCTAGTACAATCGCTCTCTAAGCATATGTTTCTGGATTTAGTCCATCAATACAGAGAAGCCTGCTTTATTCTTTCTGGGGTTGCGGTAAAAGCTGCCAAAGTCTTCTCAAGTCTCAGTACCACTCACTGGCACACAACTGCATCAACCATAGCTTGTCAGCTCATTTGCTCAAGAGAACCTTTTTAAACAGGAGGGTGAGAGCACACTGCCTCACATCCCAGCTTCAAAACATACAATGTACATTTTTTCATACAAAGCCAATACATTCACACATGTCCACATTAATATTTTACACCTTCACTCTTCAGCCAGGGAAAAAAAGTAGTAGGCAAGACTATACTATTGGGTGCAAAATATTTCTGTCGAAGTTCTGCAGAATTAAAATGATGGATTAAAAAGCAATATTCAGTTTAAGGACCCAAAATGATTCCATCAAAAAAGAAGCCAATTTATTCAGCGACTTTCCAAAAATGATCATACAAAACTGTGGAACAGTAGGTGCAGTAGTCCCTCCTAAGTGCTCTAAGGCAGACTAAAAGGAAAGAGGTGTCAAATAAGAGATAATTCTGTGCACTAGAAATGTAGTTTGCACCCTTATCAGTGTAATCAGGAAAATTAAGTCACTTGTCCAAGTTATACTTGCACTATACAAAGCCCTATCTCCACATACTTCAGCGAATCATCCACGGTACACATGGGAATATAGCAACCCTACAGAGCATACAATTATTCCAATATGGAAGCGCCAGATCAATTTGTTAATAACCATACCAAATATCAACCGCAAATCATTTCTAGACTAGAGATATTTTAATATACTTAAGCCCAGGAACTAAAGCCCTTCCAATACAGGGTGATTTATTTCAGCACAGACAAGATCATGGTGACTGGGGAGCTTTCCCCTCCCCAACTGAACTTGAACACCACAAATGGCTAAAAGAAATGGTAGTGATAAGACAGCCCTCTGCATGGAATCTGGGGTGCTTCCAGATTTGCCCAGAGAGGGCACAATCACTTTTGAAGTCACTCCAAAGGTTTGGACATTTACTTTGATTGGATAGGCATAGACGTAGTTGAGAGCTTTTTTTTTTTTTTTAACACTTCCTTAGGGATCCTAATCAAGACTACTTCGCTGTTAAATAGATACACAAGATCAATTATACATATAGCCATAAGCAACTGTGCAAGATGCGGTCCGATGAGGTGTCCCTCCCCTAACTTGCCTTAAACTCTACTGGAACCGCTGTGTATCTCTTAATTCCATCTACACTTGAAAGATACAACTTTTACAAAATAGTGGCAGCCTGAAAGAGCCAAACGCAGATCGATCTATCATACCCAGTGCAGCAATTCTTCATTTTGTAAACTGACCAAGAAGAGCCATATCTAGCAATCATATGGAATAAGACAAAGCCAATTAGTTAACAAATTTCAACCATGGCTCAGATTTAATTACACAAAAAACCTCATGCATTCAAAAAGCATGTGGTTCACTTTCTTAGCCACCGAATTGGAGCAGATTTCTCTCTCTCAATCCTAATTAGCAAAATAAAGAGCACTAGACCATAAAAGTATGGTGAATCTTTGCTTGACACCACTGTGAAGAAATGAGGCTAGATCCTATTTTATTTGGTGAGCAGACAGCTTTCCCATGTCCCAGTGAGGCAAAAAAAGACTTCAGCAAAAGGATTCAACATTAGCACCTAGAAAATCACATCTTCCTCTTTGTTGGAGTTTTTGTAGCATCATATTCAAGGAGAATGACATATCCTGGCGGGGTCATCGAGGATCAATGCCAAAAAGGTAACTGCTTGCGAAACAAACACCAGTAAAGCTGGAAACTTAACAGTCCATAAAACAGTAAAGTAGAAATACTTCTATAAATTTAGTACAAACCTGGGGGGATCTTGAAAGAGCGTCTGTACAATTAGATATTCTTAAGTAATTTACTCTAACGAGCAGAAAAAAATATTCACAAAGCTGAAAATTTGTCAGCTAGCAAAAAGGAATATATCAAAGAAAAAAAAAAAAAAGCTGGCAGTAAAATGTAAAATATATACAATATAATACCAAAGATGGTAATATCCAAAATAGCATGCACATATACACCCTTACATGGTTTCACACCTCACACTCTGCTCCAGACTCCAAGCAGCCAGCATCCACAGAAAGGCCCTACAATGGATAAATTCCTTCCTGTCTGGCAAAACCCAGAGTCAAATTCCACCTTACCTGTCAGAACCTACGGAGATCAGCTGCAGAGTTCCACAGGGCTCCTCCATGAGCCCCACACTCCAACATCTACATGGTCCCGTTCACATCCATCGTCAGGAACCACAGGCTGAACAGTCTCCAACGCCGACACCCAGCTGATCATTTCTCTGACCAAAAACCCACAACTGACACGAAATATTTCCACAAGGGAATGGAAGCCGTCAACACCTGGATAAAGGATAGCTGCCTCAAGCCTAACTTGGACAAGACCAAGATCCTCATCCTATGACCCTCCACATCAGCCTGGAATGACTCCTGGTGGCCATCCACCCTCTGCACCCTCGCTCCTCTCCCTACAGACCACGCACACATGCAATGTCTGCTTCATCCTGGACTCATCTCTCACCATGAGCCGTCAAGTCAACTCAGTCGCATCCTCCTGTTTTCACACTTTCCAACTGCTCTGGATGATCTACAAATGGATCCCAAAGGACTGCCTCAGAACCGTGACCCAAGCCCTGGCTACCAGCAGACTTGACTATGGCAACGGCCTCTACGCCAGCACCACCCAGAAGAAACTGAGGCAACTATAGCACATCCAAAACGCCTCAGCCAGACATCCTGGACATTTTCCACTGCAAACATATCTCCAGTCACCTAAGAGACCTCCACTGGCTTCTGATCGAAAAAGGAGTAACTTCAAACTCCTCGTACACACATACAAGGCCCTCCACAACCTAGGACCCGCCTACCTCAACCACAGCATCACCTTCTACTCCCCCACCAGACCTCCGAGCCACTCAAGAAGCACTAGCCACCGTACCCCGCATACGCAAGACTTCGGCTGGTGGAAGATCCTTTGCCTTCCTCGCAGCAAAGAGCTGGAACATCCTGCCCCTGGACCTCAGGCAGTCACCATCAATGCATCAGTTCAGGAAGGACCTCAAAACCTGGCTCTTTGACTGAAGCTCAGAGGACAAACCCCCCTCAGTGTCTTGAGACGCTCATGGGTGAGTAGCTGCGCTTTACAAACAGTGATTTGATTGCTATGCGTAGAGGTCATCTTTACAGCATACAAAGTTAACTTGGGTTTACAGCCTTTGAAGGCAAAAACTAAAATATAAAGCCTACTCACTAATAAGCCCATCCCAAGTATGAAAGATATAAACTACTTCAAGATCTTTCACTGTTATAGTGAATTATTCACAGATTCAACTTCTGTATTCATTCTTTGTAATGTTCAAGATCCTTACAGCTGAGAGCCTAATCAGTAGGGAAGTGCTCATAACAGATTATTTCTTTTGAATTCAAATTCAGTGCGTATTTAGCCACATCTGTGTAAATCAAGAAATCTACCTTTAGTGGTTAAAGCACTAAAAGCAGAGGCGTTTAAGCTTTATACTTTTGTGCTGTATGTATACCCCTTCCGGTTGTAATGAGAGCATAACTGCAATCTGACTGTGGTCAACTGATAACCTTTTTGAAAAACAAACAGCAAGTTACTACTATTAGTTGGAACGTTAGATATTAAGGAAAGTATTTATAAGAAACTGTGCAGTAAAAATAAAAACCTGACTGCAAATTAAATAGCCATTATATGCGAGTAAGATCAACTCACTGATGTCACTGACAACTGGCTACATAATTAGGCGTAAGGTACAACCATGGCCAGCATTCCACTAGGCTTTAGTTTAATATTCATCAGCAGTGCAGTCTAACACTTCAAGCCAATAACTATCCCAAAATGCTTAAACAGGAACACCTTCTCTGGCACTGTACTCAACCCTCTCGCCCAAGTGGTTGAATGTATAAATGTGCTATCTGAGCTGGGACGATCATTTGGAAGCTGGGCTGTCATATGCTGAGGAAACAGCTTGTCACCCATCTTTACAGGGAAGCTGTATCAGATAAGAAAAGGCCTTCTTGCCAGGGGGTCTACTTCCCTAAAGACATGCAAATGTGGGCAACTGGTAAATCTGCAAATACAAAGGGGCTTGAAAACCTTCATTGACTTTACTAAAAGGAGTCACTTGAAGTTTTCTGGTGGCAAAGATATTTCTCTCAGAGAGGTATTATAATGGCGTTCCAAGGTGAGCTGTGGAGTGTGTGGTTTTAATGGAATGTTATACATTTTTTTATCCTAGGTATAAACTGTATGTTATTCAAATCTGTATTTGAGAAGCACTTTTTTTTAATTTAACCGTAATGTATGTGCTCAATTTTGTAGCAGCCTTTATTATGATGTAATTGTATTTTTCACACTTCTTTCAGGTACCTCTGTACCTTATAGTACTAACAAACATTGGCAAAGCCAATAGGTCTCATCTACGAAAGAGTTATTGGCTTTGCTAATGTGTTTTAGTCATTAGCCATGTTATACACCAGAGTAGCTGCTGTTTAGCATGGCTTAAAGCTAGTGGCATAGTGGTGTGGAGTAGAGTAGCATAGGAGCAGTGGCATAGAGCCTAGTGGTGCAAAGTACAGTGCAGTGGGGTACAGTGCAGTTGTTTAGAGTGCGTTAGCGTAGAGTGCAGTGGCATGGAGTGGCATGGGACAGAGTAGAGTGGCATAGAGTGCAGTGGAGTAGAGTGGCATACAATAGAGTAGCAGATGGAGCAGTAGTGTAGAGTGGTGCAGTGGCATAGATTGCAGAGTAGACTCACATTGCAGGGAGTGCAGTAGTGTAGAGTGGTGCAGAGTAGGGCAAAGTACTGTACAGTGGAGTGAGGCAGAGTAGAGTGGCATAGAGTGCAGTGGCATAGAATGCAGTAGTACATAGTACATTGGTGTATAGTACGGTGGTGGAGAGTAACACTGCAGAGTAGAGTGTCAGTGCAGTGATGTAGTGTGGAGTAGAGTGGCACAGAGCAGTGGCGTAGAGTACAGTGGTACAGAGTAGAGGGCAGTGGCGTACAGTGCAGTTGTTTAGAGTGCATTGGCGCAGAGTGCAGTGGCATAGAGTGGCATGGGGTAGAGTTACATAGAGTGCAGTGGAGTAGAGTGGCATACAATAGAGTAGCAGAGAGTGCAGTAATGCAGAGTGGTGCAGTGTCAGAGTGCAGAGTAGACTCATGTGGCATAGAGTGTAGTGGTGTAGAGTGGTGCAGAGTGGAGTATTGTAGAGTGGTGTAGAGTAGAGTATAGTGCCTAGAGTGCAGTGGCATAGAGTAGAGTGGTGTAGAGTGCAGAGTTGCAGAGTAGAGTGTCAGTGCAGTGGTGTAGAGTGGTACAGAGAACAGTGGCATAGAGTACAGTGGTGCAGAGTAAAGGGCAGTGGAGTTGTTTAGAGTGCACTGGTGTAGAGTGCAGTTGCATAGAGTGGCATTGGGCAGAGTAGAGTGGCATAGAATGCAGTGGAATAGAGTATATTGGTGCAGAATGGAGTAGTACAGAGCAGAGTGGTGTAGAGTATAGTGGCGGCCAGTGCAGTGTTGCAGAGTGTCAGCTTGCAGTGGTGTAGAGTGCATTGAACTAGAGTGCAGTGGTCAGAGTGGTATAGAGTACAGTGGCGTAGAATAGATTGTTTCAGAGTGGAGTGCAGTTGCACAGAGTGGAGGGGTGCAGGGTAGAGTGCAGTGGATAGAATGCAGTGGCACCGAGTGCAGTGGCATAAAGTAGATTATTTCACAGTAGAGTGAGGTGGCTTAGAGTGGAGAGGTGCAGGTTAGAGTGGAGTTGCATAAAGTGGCATAGAGTGTGATGGCATAGAGTAAAGTAGTGTAGAGTGCCGTGGCATAGAGTGCAGAGGTGCAGAGTAGATTAGAATGATGTACAGTGTATTGATGTAGAGTGCAGGGGCATAGAGTTGAGTGTTACAGAGTAAAGTGCATTAGCTTAGAGTGTATTAGCTTAGAGTGCAGTGGCGTACAGTGCAGCGTTGCAGAGTGGCAGAGAGTGGAGTTGTGCGGATTAGATTGGTGTTGCCTAGACTGGAGTGGTATGGTGTGCAGATGAGCAGAGCGCAGTGGTGTAGAGAGTTGCAAAGTGCGGTGGCTTAGAGTAGAGTATTACAGAGTAGAGTAGAGAGGCATAGTGTGAAGTAGCATAGAGAGCAGTGGCATAATGTGGAGTGGTTCCGAATGGATAAGAGAACAGTGGCATGGAGTGGTGTAAAGTGGAGTGATACAGAGTAGGGTGCAATTCTGATATATTCTAAAGTCTATTTAAATGTTGTCATGTGATAGAAAAAACTCTTTCCTAACCCCAGTATCCAGCAAGATTGTTGCATAAATCCTCTCACTTTGAAGTCAGAAAAAGGGAAGTAAATATTAAGTTCCCACCGAAGACAGAGCCTGACATTTGACTTTGTTCTTTGAATGCACAGCAAATATGATAAGATAAGAACAAGATTTACAGGCCTGTTTACAGAAAGGGAGCACTCGGCAGGATACTGTAAATAAGGTTTTGGCAAGGGAAGGGACGAATTCAAGCTGCAAAGCCTAAAACAAATAAAGCCAGCAAATTGAAAGCAACAAATTGTGAGTTACAAACCACAAGGCCAATGGCAAGCAACGGGCAGAATGCATTCACAAGGAAGCACTATGAATTTACTTAAAGTGACAGCTGTGGGATACTTTGTGGGGAAAGTCCAGTATTTTAGTCCATATCTTGCAGAGGTTTGGCTACATCAATCACCCAGGTAGTATGACGAGAAGACCTGGGGTGGTTTCCATGTTGCAGGATAGGTCTGTACACCCATTCTATCAGTGTGCCACCATTTCCTATGGTACAGAGCTTCTGGCACACCTCTTGTAGGGTTAGTGCTAGGTGGCAGACATGAAATAGGGCATTTAATGATTATTTAAGGTGGTTTTAAGTAAGGAGTTGACCGGGGTGAAGATGGTAGTCTGCCACCAGGGTTTGGAAATTTAATAGCTCACTGTTCAGAAACAAAGTCCCCAATTTTAAGACACCTGCAACATGCCACTGATGGAGTTGCTCTGACCACAGCCATCCTGTGCGAGTGGGAAGGCTTAGCAAAGGTAGTGCAGGAGCACAGGGTTTCTTCATGTCAGTGAGTTTACAGGTTCTAGCAAGGCAAGAGAATGCTCTGCATGATAACCCCGGATGGTGATCCGTAGAATGGTCAGTAGGAAACAATGAGCAGTGCATTAAGCCTTCCTTAAAAGTCTTTACTGATAAACCCCATCTCATGCAGGGAGGTGGGCAGAAAGCCAGTGAGCCGCCCATTGGACCTGTGCAGCTGAATAATAGCATTCTAAGTCCAGAAGACCTATCCACCCGCAGTCACAGGTAGCTTTAGAGTGGAAAGAGCTCCTGATGGCGCTGCAGCGACCAAATCAGATGTGTTGCCTGTCTGAAGAAGGAATGAAGGACGAGCAGGGGAAGGTTTGCAAAATAATACTATCATTGGGGTAGCACACCATCTTCGCTAGTGCCACGTGGCCTCTACAGAAAGCAGAAGAGAAGACCAAAAAGCAAACTGGGCTTGGAAGGACCGTTCGCTCTGCCGAGATTTTCATCCTGGAAAACAGTGTAAGAATGGTAGATATTAATCACTAGGTATCAAAAGGTAACTGGTTCCCAGTTCAATCTGAGATCTAATTGTGTATGAAGGCGAAAACAGTGCCATATGTTAAAGAAACACTAATTAAATTTTAAAATTTGTAAATTTTGTTTGTGCAATTTACATCCCAAATATTTTGAAGATTCTATGTGTACTTGACACTTAGGGATAACCCAGATCTCTAGTTTGGCTTTTGCTCAATTTGAAAACCATATAAAGACATTGACTAAGCGGGCAATTGCCTTGCACAACCTTGCAAGGGGTCTGGCCCCTGCTCACCCTTCACAAGCACTAACAGCGGACCATTGCACCAGAAGAGTTTGCCAAGGTGGATGGGTGTTGATTGTTCAACCACTTGACAGTGCCCCTTCTGTTTTGCTCCTGTGTGCAGACAACTCCCCAGGTACCCAATACCTTCAAATAGCCTTGGTGGACCCATCTTGTCCGATTTTAGGAATTGTCCCACTTTATTCTTCTCTTCTTTATTTATCCAGTTGTTAGCAACAACCCTTTGAATTACTTGCCGTGGATCTCCCATTTGATCTCGATTTCATCCTACTCTTATTATCTTTGATTGGTAGTCAGGGCTCCCATTTCTGAGATAAATGTAGAGTCCCAAACATACACTCTAGTGCAGTGAGACTACAGACAAGTTATGGGTACATCACATCCTGACATTAGGTGTGAGACTGTCGCCCACACCATCTGCCTCTTTAAAAAAAATTAGGTTGAAAGTCCATGGGTGGTTGGGGTAAGCCAGATGTTTTTGTTCAATTTGTTTAAACTAGCATAAGGTTAATTACATTAATGTTTCCCAAACTGTTTGCCAGGGATTTTGAAATGTTCAGAAACATAATCAAAATGTTGCTGTTACTTTCTCTTCAGGAAAGATCGGGTAGATTTGGGTAGGGGTGATGGCCTTGCCGTGAAGGCATTAATTTACTACTGAACAAGGACTTAATGTGACACCTGAATGTAGCATACCAGAAGGCAATCACAAAAGGTCCACAGTGAATAAATAGTGCTATGTTAAAAAAGAGTAAATAAATGCACTGACAACATAGTGAGGCATGGCCTCTCTTGCGTGTGTCTGTAAAACTGACGTTTGTTCTTGAATTTTTGTCCTGAATTTTGACCCTTTGTCCGGAATTTTTGTCCGGAATTTTGACCCTTTGTCCTGAATTTTTTGCAGTCCTGTCCAGAATTTGCCTCAATGCCAGGTGGTCACCCTACGGCAGAGAGAGAGCCCATCCTATTTCTAGAGGGGGCGTTTTCCAAAGAGTAAGGGTTTTGACAGAAAAGTAAAGACCGTCTTCAGCACTGAAGCGGCCACTCTCATCCTTTAAAGTTGTAAGTCACCTACAGGCCAGGTTCAGCATCTGCAAAGGTGTAATAGTAATTCAGCCACTGCCGCGGAGTCAGGCCCACTACACATTGCAGGGAAAGCTTGAGCTGAATCGTGTTCAGCCCTCCGATCCGTACTGAAATGCATCAGGCTCAGCAGTTCAAAAGCACAGGAATGTAAAACCCCTCTGGGGAATCAGCCCTGACTTACCAGGAAGGGGCAACCGTCCGAAACCTGCCTTTCATGTCCCTCTTTCTATTTCGCCATAAACTGGGGTGGCATCAGTTTTGGTGTTTCCAAGAGTGGAATCAGATGAGTAGCATCTAAATCCTCCCTTCCTAAACTGTCAAATGGGAGAGGTGGGGGCAGTATATCTCACCACATCCCCAGCCTGACATATGAAAAAGCGTGGAGTGAAAGGCGTTTTCAGTGTTATGATTGGACTACACCGCCTACTAGTGAAAACTAAAGCAATGGGGATTGCATAGGCAATCTGAATAAAGAATCGAGCTACTGACTGAGTAGCAGCTACAGACCAGTCTTACGTGCAAGGTTTTTGTGGTGCAGCTTCACCCTAAAGACCCAAGAATTATGAACTGGTATCCTCGAGGGCTGGAGCAGTATGCAGTTTAGTTAATACAGCAACCGGTAAGGGTATTGGTACATGCACATCTCTGCATGCACTCAGTAGGACAATGAAAAGTAAACGGGTTAATTCCTTTAGTTCAAAGTTTTAGTTGTTAAGCAGGCTCACAAATCACAAACGCACTAGGATGCTCAGCCACTGATCTCGCCCTCTGCCCCCATAAAAGGGCTACATGTAAACCCACAAAAAAAAAAAACAGCTGTCTTCAAAGAGCTGTTGTATTGTTAAATGGCCTTCTCATATGAAGGACTCGAATCCTCGGCTAGCAGCACGTGCCTAACTGAGAGTTGCAAGAAATACTCTTATTTAATATGTTTAATCTACGTCTCGTTAATGTTAAACGATTCTCAGAGTAGTCCCGTTTTAAAGTCACAAAACAACAATATACTTTTCTTTGTTTAAAAGGCACCAGCCTCACGAAATGATTACATAAATGATAAATTCCGTTGGACCAATCAAGTACAAATGAGTCTTTCTGAACGCCTGAAGCCATATTTGTTATGAAACGCTGGTTCTTCTTAAAACATCCGACCATCAAGGACTTAGCTTTATATCCTTCTTCATAAAACTGTTTAATCTGTAGAATCCGGCGGAACCCGGTAAACTGATTAGCCATGCTTAAAGCATGTATGGCTGCAGCAAACTCGTCTTGTCACGTTTTTGCCTCAGGATGCCAGGGACAGTGAAGCAGGAATGCTGGCGCACGAAGGTGAAAATGAAAAGGCCGCAATTCAAACGTTGCTTCTGGGCTGTTTTTAAACCCTGCCTTTAGGACCTCGGTAGAATTATGCCTGCGGCAAGCAGAACACAAACCTGCAAAGTGCTTTCCTCGTCCTCAATAACTGAACTGCCCGTGGCATCAAGCTCCACCCACAAGAGAGTATGAGAAAGAATAAGCTAAAGTGTAAGGGGGGATGCAGTTAGGGAGAAGACAGCGGTGCTAGGTATATACAGCTGCTGTAAAGAGAAGCAGATCATAGGGGATACGTGATAGGAGTGAGAAGACCAGCAATGGCAAAGCCATTATGTATCGCCTATGCAAGAGCTATTAGCAAAGCCAGTGTCTTTTAGCCATGTTGCAAAGCAGCGTAGCTGCTGCACAGCATGGCTAAACGTTATTTAAAAGAAGCGCTACAACTCTAACACCGCGCACACAAGCACACAGTGCAATCCCGAGGTTACTGCACCAATGAGCACGAGGCCACATCACCAACAGCAGCCAACAAGCAATTACACCCGCGCATTTAATAATTGAACACTTGGCAGGCAAAGTAGTACTTTGTCATCAGATTAAAAGTTGCCATGCCCATAGTTTACCACAGCTCTGTCGAGACAGTATATATAGAAGGGATATGGAAAGCATTAACAGCCTGAAGTCTATTATGGCATAAGCTCATTTATAACAGCACACCTTCGCGCTAGGAAGTCACAATAAGGGCAAAAGGATCCTCCCAAAAAAACGCTATGACGCAGCATAGCGCTTTCTTTTCTCATGGCGTGTGGGGGATGAACAACACGGTTAACGGGGCAGTAGGTGGGGAAGAAGCCACACACACTTTAGATGATGTCAGCACTCAAGGTTTGTGCTACACGATATTACCTAATTTACTGCCCTTTTCAGATCCAACTGGTGGCAAAATATGCAGGAGCAGAGCGAGATGTCTCCAACATATCCTCCGCCCAGAGCAAGCAGGCTGCAACAATCGACAGCAAACCGGACTTGCCAGAAACGGACACTTATAACTGCAATAAATGTGTTGCAATAGCGAATACGCTGCAACTGCTGTAGTACAGGGAGACTACGAACAGACAAAACCTTAAGTGAGGAGAACAAGAAACGAAAGGAAAAGAAAATAGGAGGTTTGAGGCTGTCAGGAGTGAAGTCCACTTCCAAATCCACTGTGTTACTGCACAGTTACTTTCTGCTGAGAGGCGTGCAGAACGTCAAACAAATCCATCCTCCCTGTAACCTCGAAAAGCCAGACTAAGGAAGGAATTGGCACCTTTATGAAGTTCCCTTACAGCACTACACATGGCGCGGGTGCGCAATAAAAAGCAAAGCATGGGGAGAGAACTACAGGTGGGAGACCGCTCTTAAACAGATGGAGTGCTGAACAGATGCAATGCTCAACACATGGAGAGCTTAACATAAAAGATATAGTTTCCCTAACAAAGCTGAGAAGGATCCATAGTTTAAAAAAAAAAAAAACACGCAAAAAAAAACACCCCCCCATTAGTGCAAAAGCACTTCTCAACAAAAAAATGCTATGGAAGGAGCTGCAGCAGCTTGAGTGGGCAGGAGAAGAAATAGTCCCTGTAGGAAGTTGAATCTGTATGTATATTCTATCTCAAAGTAAGAGAAAGTGTGCACAGAGTTCAAGGGTTCCCCACAGATGTAAGATAGTGGCAAAATTAGGTAATTCTAATGCTCTATTTTGTGGCAGCGTGGTCGAGCAGTAGGCTTATCAGAGGGTAGTGTTAAGCATTTGTTGTACACACACATGCAATAAATGAGGAGCACACACTCAAAGACTTAACTCTAGGCCAATAGGTTTTATATAGATAAATATCTTTTCTTTATTTTTAGAACCACAAGTTCAATATTTTAAGTAAATACATACAATTAAAGGTACTCCACAAAGGTAAGTTAGGAACTTTGAATTAGAGCACTATCATACACAGTTTTAGTAAAAAAAAATGGCAATAAGCTATTTTAAAAGTGGACAGTGCAAAATACAGTTCCTGAGGGAGGTAAGTAATGGTTAGTTAGGCAAGTAAGACACTTACAAGTCTAAGAACCTGGGGATAGGCAGCCTACCGTTGGGGGTTCAAGGCAACCCCAAAGTTACCACACCAGCAGCTCAGGGCCAGTCAGGTGCAGAGGTCAAAGAGGTGCCCAAAACACATAGGCGCCTATGAAGAACAGGGGTACTCCGGTTCCAGTCTGCCAGCAGTTAAGTACCCGTGTCCTCGGAGGGCAGACCAGGGGGGTTTTGAAGAGCACTGGGGGAGGGAGGGTGAGGGCGCACAAGCAGGTACACAAAACACACCCTCAGCGGCATAGGGGTGGCCAGGTGCAGTGTGCAAAGCATGTGTCCGGTTTTGTATTAGAATCAATGGAGGGATCCTGGGGTCACTCTAGCGGTGCAGGCAGGGCACAGAGGGGCTTCTCGGGCCAGCCACCGACTGGGCTAGGCAGAGTGTTACCTGGTGGTCACTCCTCCACTGAGGTTCAGTTCCTTCTGGTCCTGGGGGTTGTGGGTGCAGTACTTGGTCCAGGCGTCTGGTTCCTCGTTACAGGCAGTCGCAGTCAGGTGGAGCCTCTGGATTCTCTGCATGCGTCGCTGTGGGGATCCAGGGGGGTTGTCTTGGGCTACTCACGAGGTCGCAGTCACCTGGGAGTCCTCCCTGTAGTGTTGGTTCTCTGGAGCTCGAGCCGGGGGCATCAGGTGCAGAGGGTAAAGTACCACGCTTCCGGTCGGGAAGTGTGAGGTCTTTGAAAGTTGCAAGAAAGTTGCAAAGTTGTTGCTGTTTTTTTTTTGTTTTTTTTTAAACAGTGTCGCTGTTCAAGTGAGTTTCTTGGTCCTTTGGTTCAGGGCAGTCCTATGAGGCTTCAGAGGTCGCTGGTCCCTGTCGGATGCGTTGCTGATGCAGTTTCCTTCGAGTCAGGAGACAGGCCGGTAGGGCTGGGCGCAAAGCAGTTGTCTCCGTCGTCTCTGCAGGGCTTTCAGGTCAGCAGTCCTTGTTTCAAGTTGCAGGAATCTGATTTCCTGGGTTCTGGGGTGCCCCTAAATACTGAATTTAGGGGTGTGTTTAGGTAAGGAGGACCGTTGCCAATGGCTTCTATCCTGGAGGGTGGCTACACCCTCTTTGTGCCTCCTCCCTGAGGGAGGGGGGCACATCCCTAACCCTATTGGGGGAATCCTCCAAACTTAAGATGGAGGATTTCTAAAGGCAGGGGTCACCTTAGAACACCTTAGGGGCTGTCCTGACTGGTGGTTGACTCCTCCTTGTTTTTCTAATTATCTCCTCCAGCCTTGCCGCCAAAAGTGGGGGCAGTGGCCGGAGGGGCAGGCATCTCCACTAGCTGGGATGCCCTGGGGTGCTGTAACAAAAGGCATGAGCCGTTGAGGCTCACCGCCAGGTGTTACAGTTCCTGCAGGGGGTGGTGAGAAGCACTTCCACCCAGTACAGGCTTTGTCCCTGGCCACATCCCCATGTGGCCAGCAACTCGTCTGTTTGTGGCAGGCTGTCAGAAACTGGTCAGCCTAGCACTAGGAGTCGGACTGGTATTCAGGGGGCATCTCTAAGATGCCCTCTGGGTGCATTTTACAATAAATTCCACACTGGCATCAGTGTGCATTTATTGTGCTGAGAAGTTTGATACCAAACTTCCCAGATTTCAGTGTAGCCATTATGGAACTGTGGAGTTAGTGTTTGACCAACTCCCAGACCATATACTCTTTATGGCTACCCTGCACTTACAATGTCTAAGGTTTTGCTTAGACACTGTAGGGGCATAGTGCTCATGCACATATGCTCTCACCTGTGGTATAGTGCACCCTGCCTTAGGGCTGTAAGGCATGCTAGAGGGGTGACTTACCTATGCCACAGGCAGTGTGAGGTTGGCATGGTACTCTGAGGGGAGTGCCATGTCGACTTAGTCTTTTTCTCCCCACCAGCACACACAAGCTGTGAGGCAGTGTGCATGTGCTGAGTGAGGGGTCCCTAGGGTGGCATAATACATGCTGCAGCCCTTCGAGACCTTCCCTGGCATCAGGGCCCTTGGTACCAGGGGTACCATTTACAAGGGACTTATCTGAGTGCCAGGGCTGTGCCAATTGTGGACGCAAAGGTACAGTTTAGGGAAAGAAAACTGGTGCTGGGGCCTGGTTAGCAGGGTCCTAGCACACTTTCAATCATAACTGGCATCAGCAAAAACTCAGGGGGCAACCATGCCAAGGAGGCATTTCCTTACAGTACCACATTAGGAGCAGCTGGCGGGAAATTATTAAGTTAATTTAATCTGTGATTGGTCCCTGCTTCTCAGAACAAATGGAAAATGACCTTCGGCCAACACTGGCCAATTACGGTGGCTGCATATAAGAGGGATGCTGCAGCCAGCAAATGGTAAACAATGGGAGGGCTCCAAGCTGCTTCTGTAAACAGTGCCTCACAAGTAAGACATGCGATAGAGCATGCACTTAAAGGCTCATCCCTAAAAAATAAGAAATGGAAAGCTATTAAGAGGAGTGAGGTGAAAGGAATGAGAGAGTGGGGCGAGAGGAATATACATTGAGAAACAATGCCCATCAATAATCTTGAATGCCTTTTAAGGGAAGTCGCTAAAGTGTGGCATTTTTGAAAATGCACTTGGAAAAATGGGTACAAAATTACAGTTGTCAAAACAATATAACATGTGTACTAATGGAGCCTAATGAGGATTACCACAGTTCTGCCCACATGGTTTGTTCAGGTGGGTGACCAAAACCCTTGCCTCTTATGGTAATCTGAGAGATTCTGCAAAACAAAACACTAGGCCTGGGCAAAATGAAAAATTACACCAGAATAATCTGCACAAGTCTTGTAATACAGTATTACCGAAATTACAACATTATGCTATGTCACATAATTATATTCCTGTTTGTTGCAAAATTGTAATGCAGTTGCGCTGGAACAACAAACACAGGCAATATGCACACTGCTGTTTGCTGCACTTTTGCTTTTTTTTAGCTGTATTTATTTTAGCATGAAATATATCCTCTCATCAAAAATTAACATAAGGCTGCATTTCATACTAAAGTATACTGCAAAAGAAATTAAGTACCTTACCTGTAACTGCAGTTCTCCATTATTGGTATCTTTCATAGAGTCGCATGCTTGAATCATTCCCCGTAGTCGAGATGGGCGTCACCGGTAATTTAATAAAGCAGTGTATATATATATATATATATATATATATATATATATATATATATATATATATATATATATATATATATATATATATATATATATATCTCACTATAATAGGCTATAATGGCAACGAAAAAGTCAGTTTAATAGCCTATCCATGTCTTTTTTCAAAAAGGACCAAACTTGAACTATAAACAATCAAGGGACAGCACCTTCTAGAACACTCCCAACAGAGGCTGAATCCCTCAGATTTTCAAGCACAAGTGGGAACAGATAATCCAGAGCTATAAGGGGAGCCTCTCTGGGGAGGAGGGTGGGTCGCATGTGAATCTATGAAAGATACCAATACTGGAAAACTGCAGTTACAGGTAACTTATTTTCGTCTCCCGTATTGGATCTTTCATAGATTCACATGCTTGAATCAGAATAGCAAGCAGTTACTTTATTTGTATAGCTTATAGTATTAGCGCAAATAGTGGATGGTGGGTAGAAAATATATACATAACATTCATATGCAATATAATACATTCTACATTAAAATCTACATGCATAAACACATGGAACCAAGAGGCTCCTCTTAATGAAATAAGTGGTATAGTAAAAACCAATCCAACCGCTGTATGATTGTGCTGCACCGATTCCAGGTAATAAAGCAGCATGAATAACATGCACACTTTTCCAAGTCGCATCATGATACATCTTCTCCAGAGGTACTTACGCAAACAAAGTAGTTGAAGTGGAACTGCCCCAGTTGAATGCACCCTACTTCTCTGAGGGGATTGTTAGTCTGAGTGGTAGAACTGGATTGTAGCTGAAATTCATTCAGTGATGGTGGCCACTGTGACTGGAGCACCCTTACGAGTGTTACTATCCGAGTCCAACAGTTGGTCAGTTCACATGAGTTGTTTAGTGCGATGTAAGTAGAAATTTTAGATATCACTAGATACCTAGAGTATGAATAGACCTCTCAGCTGGTGATGTTGAATTCAGGAGAAAAGTCTGAAATATTATAGGCTCATTGAGGCAAAATCTGAAGGAACCTTGGAAATAAATCTGTGGATTGGTTCAGAAAAGAACTAAATTGCCTGTGAGACGCAAGAAGGCTCTTGTGTTGAGAAAGACTGCATCTTCTCAACCCTACTTTTCAAGGTGAGCGCAAGTAACAAGACGACCTTCCATGCAAAAAATATGAGGTGTGCTCTGAAAATGGGTTCAAATTAACTCTTCATGAGTTGAAATAGAAGTATGTTCAGGTGCCAGTCCGAGGAAGAAGCCCTTTCTGTAGGAAAACAGTGAATAAATCTTTTATGAATTGTTTGATGATTCTGCAAAAGTAGAAAGTAAAAATTTGATGAACAGCCATATCTTGATAATGTTGTAAGCTGTACCTTAATGGACGCATGTACCAACTGTGACTGAGCTAGTGATAGGATAGTTATTTGCCTAATTGTGCTAGTAGGAGGATGTAGGTTTGATTTTCTGGCGCCACAGGCAGAAACTTTCCCATTAATGTTTGTGTCCTTATCGTCGCCTCCTCCTTGACTTGGAGAGAATACATGTGCAGTCCTGAGGAATATTGAGATCTTTGGATTGGTGGAATTTAGTAGCTGTGTGCCTAAGAGGAGAGAAGTCAGGTCAGGATGAAGGGCCTGGCCTTAGCTTATCATTAAAGGTTTACAGAATGTTGGAAGGTGAATGCGGTTGTATTCTGATAGGAAAAGCTCAGTGCACAAATGCTGAACTAGCCACATGGGGGCTATCAGGACAAGAGAACACTGCTTTGCTTTCCTCTTGGTGAGAATCTTTGGTATTAAAGGTATTTGGGAAAAAGGTAGATATAGATCCTGGAGCGCCTGTCGAAAGGCATTCTACCAAGATCCTAGAAGTGGAGATGCAAACTTGCATATAACTGGCATTTGCCAGCTTCGTTTGTTGCAAAGGGATGTAGAGCCAATTTGCCCAGAACAAGATCATACTTAAATTCAAATGATAAAATTCTCCTTTTTGGAGGCGGTTTCCAGTTTTGTTTAACATGTCTGCTATGAGATTTGTAGTCCAGGGACTATGTTCAGCCCAAAGAGTTATCCTGTGTGTCATTAGCTGACACCAAATTTCCTGTTCTTCCTTGGGCAGCGCCAAGGATCTTGTGATGCTTTGTTTATTCACGTATTAGACGCTGGTAGTACTGTCCTTGCGAACTAACACCAAAGACTCTGCTACAATGGCACAAAAATTTGGAGACCGAACAGCTGGCTTTGAGATCTAGGCGAGTGATATGTATGCTCTTCTGGAGCAGTGACCACTTAACTCGAATTAGAGGTTCTGTAGATGACTGCCCCAGCATTCCAGGGAAGTATTGGTAGATTGAGACTACCAGACTAGAGCTTCCATCACCTATGTGAAAATTAATCAGGCCCTGAAATGATTTGTTTGATTGAATCTATTGTTTTTGTAGCTGCTCCTGTAAGGCATTCATTTTCAGGCATTCAAGAGGGATCCAATTGATCGCGGAGGACCTGACACCCAAAAGCTAACTGAACAGAAAGTATCTTCTTTGATGGAGGAGTTGATTATCTCTGATAATTCAGAAGGTGACAGCCTGTGAAACAGCTTTAGGCAAGTCTCTGTGGTCTTGGACGCTTGAAATGCCGTTGGTGCATTTATCAACAAGCTGTCGAAGTTGGGGAAACCCTTCCTGAAAAAGCGGATCTGAAGCCAAATGGAAGAACTCTGATGAGGGGGAATGCAAAAACAAAAATATATATCTTGTGCTGAAGGAGACAATATAAAATAATTGTTTCCGGAAATACTTGTTAATTTCTGGAGGTGTATGCTGGATGGACACTCCTCTGTTTTCTGGGTTATGAGGCAAAACCAAGAATAGAAGCCTCTTTCTTGCTGAGAATGTGGGTTTCTTTCTATAGACCCTTTGGTCAGAGTAGCTAGCACTTACTTCCGAAGGTAGATGGAATTTGGGTGAACTGCAGCATATATGTATATGTGACAAAATCCAGGACTTATTTGTCCGATGCTATTTTCTGCCATTGATGACAACATTTTTGGAATGTTTTTTCCCACTGGAGTGTGTAATCAGCACCAGAACGTTGTCACTGTAGGTAAGCTATCTTAAGTGCTACTGAGAGAGTTGCTAAGTCAGATACTTATCAATAGATAATTACATTTTGTGGGTCCCTCTAAAGAGGGTTTCATTCGAAATTGTAATGCCCCAAAGGATCATGCGGTGTCAAGAGTCACCATTGACTGCTTCCAAGCAAGTAGTCATCAACATGCATACAGAGCATCGGCATGGTAGTATTAAATATTAGATATATTTGTGCCTCAAATTTTTAAATGTTGTGGCCTTGATCTGTAATCTCCAAGGACCACTGACCCTGCCAGCTGTGGGAATACTATTGAAGCTTTATCTATAGCACAGTCTATGCTGACATCTCACTCCACTACAGCAAGCATTTCTTTATTTTGTTTTATTTAAAATCTTCTAGCAAACATTTTATTTATGTGGCCATGTCTGACCACATCTGGTGGCTATACCTTCCCCATATTACCAGTGAATTGGCAGCCCGTACAGTAGTCTGGACTTAGATGAGAACGTGTCCTTGCTGGTTAGGTGGAATTATGAATGATAGGGTTTTCCATGATTATAATTCCTCCTGGATATATGAGCAATTGGAATTGCTCTTAAATATATTGACTGTTGAAGACATGCTCATATTGGTACCTCAATGCTTGACATTCAATTATTCTGGATTATGTGCGTTTTGCTCTTGTTGACAATTACGTGTTACGTGATTCAAAAGAAGTTAAAGCTGAAGAACTGAGCAGAGCTCAGGGAGACTCCCTTCACACGACGTGTGGTAGAAAATCTGAGGGACTCAGCCTCTGTTGGGAGTGTTCTAGAGGGTGCTGTCGCCTGATTGGTTACAGTTCAAGTTTGGTCCTTTTTTGAAAAAGGACATGGATAGGCTATTAAACTGACCTTTCCATCGCCATTATAGCCTATGATAGCATGATGATTATATGTATATATATATGTATCTATATATATATATATATATATATATATATATATATATATATATATATACACACACACACACACACACACATATATACATATATATATACACACACACACACACACACATATATATATATATATACATATATATATATATACACACACACACACACACACACACACACACACAGAGCTTTATTAAATTACTGGGGACTCCCATCTCAACGACTGGGAATGATTCAAGCATGTTAATCTATGAATGATCCAATACTGGAGAATGGTGTATTTGCATTTTGCATACTGCGCCCCAAATCTCACACAATTACATGAAAGTAAACTGTAAATTCCACCCTCCCCTACAAAATACCTGCCTAAAGGCTTTGGCACAGTGTAGTAACATTCCACCCTTAAAAGCCTAAGCTTTTAGCTTTTCAGAATAATTCAGTCCTACTTGCTTTGTCATAACCTTTCATTATAAACTGATAACTCCCAAGAAATGACAATTTTTCCTAGTGAACCAATAAAGCTCACAGCATTTACAACTGATTCTACAATATATCCAACATAAGATTTCTGAAGTACGCATAACTGGCAACCATCATGAAGTTATAAAATTACAAATACATACGGAATTACAGCTAGTAAAAGAATGCACAAACCCTCTCAAAAGAGCTTAACAGGAATCTTACTCCCATGATTTTTAAGAATGGGCTATCTATACGAATACAATTGCCTACTATGGCAATCTGTAACCAAATGCCATTCTATAGCATGTAACAATGTTAACTATCCACTATTAGAGGACTATTGGATTTAATAAATACTGTGCACAATAAATAAACCAGACCTACTTCATTTGTCATTTTTTTCATTTTAAACAGATCAGATGTATGGAATCTGGCATAACTTTTCTGTAAGCACCAATCAGGACTATGGGGGTTATTACAACTTTGGAGGAAGTGTTAATCCGTCCCAAAAGTGATGGTAAAGTGATGGATATACCACCTGTCGTATTACAAGTCCATTATATCCTATGGAACTCGCGATACGGCTGATGGTATATCCATCACATTTGGGACGGATTAACACCTCCTCCAAAGTTGTAATAACCCCCAATATGTGTTATCATTGGCTGGTATACGGCACTGAGTGTAAGCTTTCCCACAAGGCAGCCATTAGGCACCTATTTTGAATTATCAATGTATATGAAATTACAATTGGCAAAGCAAAATACCAAAAAGGGGCTAACACCAAAACTCTAACCTAAAAAACACCCACTTACAAGCTTCAATCAACCCTTAAATGCCGTTTGAATTACAAAAGCTTTGCACAAAAAGTACCACTGCCTATTTCGTAACATTGGCTTGCCGCCTTAACCAAGCCCTGCTAAGGGCCTGATTTAGAGTTTGGTGAGGAGTTACTCCGTCACAAAGGTGATGGATATCCTGTCTGCTGAAATCTAAATTCCATTGAACATAATGGTATTTAGATTTCGGCGGATGGGTTATTGGTCACCGCTGTCATGGAGTAACCCCAAAGTGCAATACAAAGAAATCATCAGTTACACTACGTGTTAACTATGCATGCCTTTACCACTTGCTGATCTTTACCAATGTGTTGTATTATATTGTGGGACTTTAGCATGCATTTTTGTAGAAGTAGTTATAGAATATTTTTATATACATATATCTTCTACTGGTTGTCGCCAGTAGGTAGTTATAGTTGGGGACCTAGTTTTCATAGGAAGAGCATTTTTTTGTTTTGTTAATCACTTTAGCCCCGTTTGACAAAGCTTCACAAAATTTTCAAAAATATTTTGCCAGTCACTTCAGCTGCAGTTTAGAAAGTTTTGGGGGATATCTGTCAAAGAAGGGACGAGGAGGGGGGGGTCCCCCTATACACATTTAGACACAACTACAGCCTGAACTGCCAAACGGAATTACACTAAATTTGGCATAAGGCTAGGTCCTGGTGCAGAAAGAGTGCTTTTTGGAATTTGGTATAAATCTGTTCAGTAATTTTGGAGTTATTAAACTAAAAATATTTATGTATACATTTTTGTACATCATAAAATTATTATGTATGAGGCACAGATCCACAGCGGATCCAAGTGCCAAAAGCAATACAGTGATTGCCTGGCTGCAACCTGGGAAGAGGGGAAAATAAAATGTAAAGGTGATACAAGGGGTCAGGGTAGAAATACACTGACTCCATGGCACTGATGGAGGGGTCTGTGAAGGACTGCTCATGGGGAATATATTGTCCTAAACCTTTTTTTAGTGCACAAGGATCTGCGGATCCACTGTGGCGCTCAGCGGTACGCCCTGTGCACTCCACATCAGATCCATGGCTCCAAACCCCAAATAAAAAAAAATTTTTTTAAAAAAAAACATAACCCGCTCACAGACCCATAACACCACTGACCCACCCACACAACCACTCAGACCCACACTCAGACCCACACAGCCACTCATACACCTACAGCCACACCCACTAATACACTTCTAGAAACTGGAATAGTATAACAGCATAGGTTTGTATTAAATGTGTTTTAGTAGTGAATGTGTGCTTTTGGTTGGGAACAGATCAGCAGATCACCCCACAATATAACTCAGACCGCTTATCTGTCCAAGGTTTCACAACAAATCTATAAAATGAATTAAAAACAAAAAAAAAAAGACTTAGTGCATTTCATTTAAAGAAAGACTACATGAGTTACCTCACCTTCATTTTTTACATTTTATTTTTTTTAATTTATAGGAAGGAATGTGTGAAGAAAATGTATTTAATAACTTTTGAAAATGTACATTAGTAAATAGAACTTATGGGTCAAATTGTAATACAATTTATATTAAAATAAACCCGTGAAATTCACACAAAAAACCACAAAGATTACAGGGGCGATGTAGCTAGGAAATAGCAGTAAAAAACAAATTCACTGAACTAAACAAAGGTTACTGGGATGTTATAGGTAGATTCAGATTCAACACAAAACCTAGAAATTCAGCATTTAAAGTTACCTGAGCGAACTATAACTTACACCCTGCACTGCTTATGACCTTACATGTTACATCACTCATGTGGTCAATGACATCAATGATGGCATCACTATTGACATAATCCAGCATAGTTAACTTCAATATGCTTCATAAAATAACTTTTTTTTTTTTAAGTAAGGAAAGACAGGTGAGAGGCGTACAGCAGAGAACTCACTGTCACCTTAACTACTACTCTCACTCATAACTCAACAAATAGTCTTGTCTCTTATAAACCACGACTAATGACCTAAGTAAGAAGTCTAACCGCACAGGCTAGACTACCGCAAACCACACCACCACCATCCGTGAACCTGCAGAGGTTTTAGTGCAGACATCAGTTTTACATAAACAACTACAACACACTAACCAGTGAAGAGGTCTTATCAAACAAGCCACTTTATCACAAACCACTAGTAAAATTATTCTTCATCCTGGAGAGAGGTGTCAGCAGAGAGGTCAGTCTGTTGCAAACCACTACAAAACTACGCCATCACCCTAGACAGAAGTGTTAGAAAACAGATCAATTTATTGCACACTACACTCATTCATCACAAAGGAGAGCGGTCTAAGCAAAGTGGTCAGTATTTCGTAAAAAACAATTATACTCAGCCATTACTGGGGCGTGAAGTCTTAAACAGCTTAGAATGGCACAGAGCACTACCAGACTCCTACATCAGCAGGGGATGTGTCAGCATAGAGGCTAGTTCACAAATAAATAGCACACCCACATTAAAAATGGGATTATAATTCACATGATATACGTTAGAAATATTAACACTCACTAGTAAAGAAAGCAGTTTTATTAAAATTTGAACCTAAATATAATGTCCCTGTAACCTTTGTATTTTTTCAGTGTATTATATATATATGGAAACTGTCACTTACCCAGTAGACATCTGTTCATGGCATGTAGTGCTGCAGATTCACATGCTTTGCATAACTCTGCCATCTAGTGTTGGGCTCAGAGTGTTACAAATTGTTTTTCCTCGAAGAAGCTTTTTCGAATCACAATGTATATACATATTTACATACAGAAAGTATCACAACGGTTACATGCCTCCGGGAAGGAGGGAGGGCGCATGTGAATCTGTAGCACTACATGCCACAAAAAGATGTCTACTGGGTAAGTGACATTTTCCGTTTGATGGCATGTGTAGCTGCAGATAGACATGCTTTGCATAGACTAAAAAGCAGTTCTCCTCCTAAAGTAAGCGGCGGCTAGCCTGTAGCAGTTGGAGTAGCTTGAAATTGTGTTTTAAGCACTGCATGACCAACAGTTGCTTGTTGGTGCAATAACACTGCCACACAGTAGAGTTTAGTAAATGTGTGTGGTGTGGACCATGTGGCTGCTTTGCATATATCTGCCATTGGGATATTTCCTAAGAATGCCACTGAAGTTCCTTTCTTTTCTAGTAGAATGTGCTTTAGGAGTTACTAATAGCTCTCTTTTAGCTTTAAGAAAGCAAGTTTGAATACACTTTACTATCCATCTAGCTAATCCATGTTTTGAAATAGGATTTACCCTTATGAGGGTGCTGAAAAGCCACAAAAAGTTGTTTAGATTTTCTGAAATCTTTTGTTCTATCTATATAATACATGAGAGCTCTTTTGACATCAAGAGTGTGAAGAGCTCTTTCAGAAAATGAATCTGGCTGTGAAAAGAAGACTTGCAATTCCACTGACTGATTAATGTGAAATGGTGAAACCACTTTGGGTAAGAATTTTGGGTTTGTCCTAAGTACTATTTTATTTTTGTGAATTTGGAAGAAAGGTTATTCTAAACTGAATGCCTTAATTTCACTAACTCACCTTAAAGAAGTAACTGCTACTAGGAAAGCAACCTTCCATGAGAGAAATTGAAGAGCACAAGAATGCATGGGTTCAAATGGTGGACCCATAAACCCTGTGAGTACAATTTTCAGATTCTAGGCAGCAGCTGGTGGAGCTCTGGGTGGAATAACTCTTAAGGCCTTCCATAAAAGCTTTTATGACAGAATCTAAACCGAGAAGTATGCTGTCTGTTTTGGAGGTAAGCTGATATTGCTGTTAAATGAATTTTAATAGACGAGTATGCAAGATTTGCTTTTTGTAAGAAAAGCAAATAACAGATTATCCTGTACTGATGCTTTAAGTGGATCAATGTTTTTGGGTAGACACAAAATTCACAAAATGTTTCCATTTAGCTACATAGCACTGTCTGGTTGTAGGTTTGTGTGCTTCCTTTAGAATGTTCATACATTCTGATGGAAGCTGTAGATATCCAAACTCTGACCTCAGGAGCCAAATCGCCAGGTTGAGCATAATAGGATTGACCTTTGTTTTGAGTCAATAGGTCTGGTCTGTTTGGGAGCTTGTGATGTGGTACTACAGACAGATCCAATAGTGTTGTGTACCCACGTGGGAGCTATGGTTATCATAGTGAGGGAGGTGTGACTAATCTTGTTGACCAGAAATGGAATTAGTGTGAGAGGGGGAAAAGCGTAAGCAAATATTCCTCACCAATTGATCCATAGAGCAATGCCCTTGGAATGAGGGTGTGGGTACCTGGATGTGAAGTTTGGGCATTTTGTGTTTGCTTGTTGGGAAGAGGTCTATGTCTGGTGTTCCCCACGTGCAAAAGTACTGTTGAATCATTTGTGGGTGAATCTCCCATTCGTGTGTTTGTTGCTGCGTCCTGCTTAAGTGGTCCGCTAGTTTGTTGTGTATTCCTGGGATATACTCTGCTAGTAGTTGATTGTGAACTGCCCATTTCCAAATTGTCTGTGCTAGAAGGGACAATTGAGATGAGTGTTTCGCTCTCTCCCCCTTGTTTTTGCAGGCAATATATTGTTGTCATGTCTGTCCTTATCAACACTGTTTTCTGTGTGATCTGTGGCTGGAATGCTTTGAGTGCTAGGAACACTGCTAGCAATTCCAAGTGATTTATGTGGTAAGTTTGTTGGTTTAAGTTCCATTTTCCCTGTATAGTAAGATTGTTGAGATGGGCTCCCCAACCTGTCATTGATGCATGTGTGGCTATTATGGTCTGTGACACAGGGGCCTGAAATGGCCCCCTTTTTGATAGGTTAGTGTGGTTCCACGAATTCAGAGTGTTTTAAGTTTGGCGGTCTAACAACACTAGATCGTGAAGTTGACCCTGTCCTTGACATCATTGTTGTGAAGGACAATGCTGTAGGGGTCTCATGTTTAGGCACTATACCATCATTCCCAGTTTCATAATAAATCTTACTGTGTAAATTTGATTGTATTGTAGCTAAGATAGGAGATTGTGGATAACTTGAATTCTCTGTGGGTACGCTAAAGCTGATTGAGTGTTCAGAATTGCTCCCAGATATGGTTGTATTTGCGCTGGTTACAGATGAGATTTTTGGTAATTGACTGGGAAGTCTAGACTGTGTAGGGTACAGATTGTGTATTGTGTGTGCTGCTGACAGGTTTGAATGGTAGAATTGATAGAGAAACACATGTATATGTTGCCTTCTGAGATTTGCTGCAATCACTGCTAGGCATTTGGCAAATAACCTTGGTGCTGTTGTTACCCTAAAGGGTAGCACTTTGAACTGGTAGTGCTTGCCTGCTATCACAAATCTAGGCAATAACTATTTTAGATAATTTACAGCACCCACTGATCTGATGTAATGTTGTGCCATTGTTGATAGAAATGTTCCAGTCTTTCTCCCACAGGAGATGTATACTGTGTGGGGATGTGCAGAAAGTCACTGTTTAGTTGAGGTGGAGGCACCTCTTGTGGTGGTGGATTTACCTATACCTCTTAAGTTGCTTCCCTTGAAGGATCCTCCGAAAGACCCCCTGGTGTAATATTGTTGTTTCTACTTTTGTTGGGATGTAGAATGCTCTGATGTTGATGGTTTAAAACCACTTCTGAACTGGGGCTTACGAAAAGTACCCCGGGCAGGTGTAGTATAAAGGGCACCCATAGCCTTAGCTGTCTGATTCTTTTTTTCTCAATTTTTCTATGGTGATATCCACCTCTGGGCCAAATAAGTGCTGTTTGTCAAAAGGCATATTGAGTACTGCCTTTTGTATCTCAGGTTTGAACCCTGAGGTTCGCAATCATCCATGCCTTCTGCTCACCACACTAGTGTTAATAACCCTTGTTGCGGTGTCTGCTGCATCTAGGGTGGATCTAATTTGGTTGTTGGAGATAGCCTGGCCCTCTGTAACCATCTGCTGTGCCCTTTAGTGTTCAGGTGGAAGGTATTGTAAGAATTCCTCCATCTCATCCCAATGATCTCGATCATATCTGGCTAAAAGAGCCTGAGAGTTGGCAATTTTCCAGTGGTTAGCAGATTGAGTTGCCACTCTCTTCTCTGCTGCATCAAATTTGCGGCTTTCTTTATCTGGAGGAGGAGCATCCCCAGTGGACTGACTATTTGCCCATTTCCAAGCTGCACTAACAACAATAGTCAGGTGGCAATTGTGTGATAAAAAGTGGATCTGAAGGTGCAGCTTTGTATTTCTGCCCACCCTTGGTGTAATAACCCTAGCCTTCACTGGCTCCTTAAAAATTTAATCTGCATGTTAAAGCATGTTCGGAAGCACTGGTAGGTATTGATACTCCCTTGTGCGTAGAGGATAGCGTGCTTAATAAAAAATCATCCTATATGGGATCTGAATGCAACTGCACATTGTGATCTGCAGCTGCCCTAGCAATGATCTGATTATAGGCAGTGGTGTCTACAGCTGGAGACGGCCTAGAGGGGTATAAATCAGGATCAATTGATGGAATAGGGTCTGGGTCATACAAATCCCATGGGTCTACATTGTAAGGAGTGTCACCCAACTTATCCCCATGTGACGAAACAGGATTGTGGAGAAAATTGCCTAGGTGAAGGTGGTGGTGGTGGTGGTGGAGTATCAGGTGATGGAGAAGCATGAAGCAAAGGCGAATGTGGTGGTGAAGGCTGATGTAGTGCCTTTGGTTTCTCCTTGTGCTGGAATACTTTTGCCGGTGGAGGCCCAGCTTCTTAAGTCTCTTGAAAAGTTAATCTTCTTTTAGTTGTAGAAGGAGGAGAAGCAATAAATCTTCAAGTTTCTTTATGGATTTGGATTTTGCGCTGCTTAGCGTCCATCCCTTCAAGTATGGGCCTTATTTCTGAAGACTCCTCTGTAGTTGGAGCATATTTCCCTCACGAGGGTTTTAGCTCTGAAAGTTTGGAAAATGGATTGTAGTTTTTTCGACTCCGAAATGGATGATGGGTGTTTTGGCTCAGAGGTGGAAGTCTCCACTCTTCGACTCGCTCCTGAAACAGATGTGGAACGCTGTTCAGTCGATGCCGAATGCACTTTGGTCTTTTTCGGTGCCGAACCAGAGAGTTGGTCATCAGAATGTATTTTTCTGGTCCAACCATTGCCGGCAAGCAGTGGTGGACCCAAGAGCAGTGCTGATGACTTTTTAGATGGTTTTTGGTGATGGGAAGGGGCTGATGTACTTACGAACTGCGCCACTGGAATCGACTGGCTGTCCCCATGGGAGTCTCAGTCAGAATCAGAATCTGCAATGGAAACTGCAGTTTGAGCTGGTTTCTCTCTGAAAATGTCAGACGTTTGTTCCGACGACTTGGATGACATCTCTAACCGACACGCTCTTCGATCCAGCAGTTTTTTCTTGGAACGGAAGAATAGACACGCTTCACAGCTTTCCTCCTTGTGATCGGGAGAGAGGCAGATGTTGCACAATGAGTGGTGGTCGGTGTATGGGAACTTGGCGTGAGAGGGCAAAAGCTAAACGGAGTCCGATCCATCAGCCTGACATCATTCGACAAGCACAAGTCAAAGTAGGCCAGAGAAAGGTGCAGTCGTCCAAAAGGGCGCTTAATCGACCCCAACAATAGAATCGGATCGAATAGAAGTAAGAAACCGTGATTGAAAAAAATACAGACATTTAGAGAAAGAAGAGAGAACTTCAAATAGTATTGAAACAAGATCTACCGGAGCAAGAGGAAACACGTCCAAACCCCACTGCGGAAAGAAAACAATCTAACAAAGGACTTGATGCCCATGCGCACTATCACTGACAGGAGGAGTCACTCTGTCTCATGACTCAAAAAAGCTTCTTCAATGAAAAACCATTTTTAACACTCCGAGTCCAACACTAGATGGCGGACTTATGCAAAGCATGTGTACCTACAGCTACACATGCCATTGAACACATATATATATATATATTATTTTTTTTTTTTTTTTTTTTATTTTTTTTAACATCATCCAAAGGTCCACCTTGTGGCGAGCAAATTTTACGGGTGCAAACGTGAGGCAAGGACCATTCCTCTGTAATCTCCAAAACCAACAATTGTCAAACAATTGATTTGTTGCACTCCAGGAGACTTTTATTGCTTCTATCCAAAGAAGTATAAAAAGACACCACCTCTCCATTAAGAATTCGGCACTTGATTGGGGCTGTGCGCCTGCTTGTCTGAAAGGAGTGAGCTCTCTGTAAAGAGCTGTGCATGGGGCAAAAGCTGTGCGTAATAGGCTCTTGGACAACTATTGGGAATTGGGACTGTATAGGCAGTAGGCGCTACATGAAGAGCTCTGCACAGGGCGTACACTGTACATAGGAGTTTGACAACCTAATGGGGCATTGGTGTCTGGAGGGAATACGTAGTCCGCTATTTGTTTTGGTCAGGGTGAAGGCTGTATATAGTAAGGGCTTTGGCACCTAATTAGACTTGGGTGTTTAAAGATAGTTTGCAAAGTCTGTGCATAGTAGGGGCTTCTGTCTAGAGGGAGTGGGTTGTAGGATAATTATTTTCTGTAAATATATATGTTTATGTAGTTAATGGTTTACACGATTCTGTGCCATTTAGTATTTTTTGTTTTAAACAAACTTTTTTGGCATTTACATTACATTCCCAGAGGCAACCACAGTCAAGAACCCCATATTGCACAACCAACTAAATGCAAGTCCCTAAAATAAAGTAAAACCAACTTCAGGAAAACCCCTGGGGCATATAAGTCAGCTTAGTCATCAAAGTCTTCATGCCCCAAAATAGACCAACTACCCTCACACCACATTAGTTGTGCAAGAATCCATCCATCCCTCTCTCTCCCTCCCTCCCACTCCCCCAATCAAGTTGGTATGGTATCCTGAAGTCATGTTAGTCAGTTGAAGCAAGAGCATCACTGTCAGCAAAGTGTGGTATGCATCTCAATAGGAAGCATGCGCAGCACCACTAGCTATAAGGGGAACCCAATTGTGTGGCCAGGCACGCCCTACTACACTCAGCAGTCTCATTCACCCATGAGAGTACACTTCAGACAGTCTATGCCAATTCCCTTGGCTCCCAAGGCTGAATCACTGTCTGAAGCCCTGTCCTCAGCTCTTCCACCAGGTTCTCCGACAACTTTGAAGGTTCTAAAGAGCCCATGCCTCTTCACTTCCCTGAGGAGCACAACGTTTTCATAATCCGCCCATCAAAGCAATTCCACCCATCTACTGTAGGGCCTATCGCTGATTTCCAATTAAGCATGATTTCTGTGCCTTAGTTCAAGTTTTTTTTTTTTTTTTTTTTTTTTTTTGTTAAGGCTGTACTGGTTTGTGGACTAAATTTAAGAGCAGTAGGGTGAATGAGAACAGTGATGTCATCAATTATGTCATTTGCAGGCCTTAAAAAAATCTACTCGCCGACTCACTATGGTGTGTTATATCAGGTCAAGCTATTTTTAGGACCTACTCGCCCCTTCTGGTGAGCTGACAAAGGACAGGTGTTCTTTTCAGTCAGAAAGTGAAGGAGCAATAAAAGATGCTTTTAAATCTTGTTCTTTATCTTCTCACATATGCTCTGTCTTCAGAGACAGTGGTCAAAAGTCAGTTTGTCTTCTGACAATTACTTTTCCTTCTGACTGTATAGTTCCAGGATTTTGTATGGTGAACTGTATGTCCTGTTGCACAAAGAGAATGTAATGCAAAGCTGTGAGGTGCCAGGTCTTTCTTAACACACTTAAATAAGTCAACTGTACAAACATTTCAAAATATTTTTTAATTGTTGCAAAAACCCATTCGTTGTTCATGTGTGACGAGAGAAAAATGTTGATAGGATGAAAACAAATCAGAACACTTTAATGATGTGTAAATGATAAATGATTTCTGAAACAATTTTCAAAGATTGTTAATACACTATATGGTTTTATCAGTAAAGCTGCAAGTGGTAAGGTTTTTGGACATTTCTTGGAAATTTACTGCCTGCAAATGACAGTGCGCTACCACATTATGCTTTAGTATGAAAATGTCACTTACCCAGTGTAGGAAGTTGGCTCTGTATGTGCTATTTCAAAGTAAGGAATAGCATGCACAGAGTCCAAGGGTTCCCCTTAGAGGTAAGATAGTGGCAAAAAGAGATAATACTAATGCTCTATTTTGTGGTAGTGTGGTCGAGCAGTAGGCTTATCCAAGGAGTAGTGTTAAGCATTTGTTGTACATACACATAGACAATAAATGAGGTACACACACTCAGAGACAAATCCAGCCAATAGGTTTTTATATAGAAAAATATCTTTTCTTAGTTTATTTTAAGAACCACAGGTTCAAATTCTACATGTAATATCTCATTCGAAAGGTATTGCAGGTAAGTACTTTAGGAACTTCAAATCATCAAAATTGCATGTATACTTTTCAAGTTATTCACAAATAGCTGTTTTAAAAGTGGACACAGTGCAATTTTCACAGTTCCTAGGGGAGGTAAGTATTTGTTAGGTTAACCAGGTAAGTAAGACACTTACAAGGCTTAGTTCTTGGTCCAAGGTAGCCCACCGTTGGGGGTTCAGAGCAACCCCAAAGTCACCACACCAGCAGCTCAGGGCCGGTCAGGTGCAGAGTTCAAAGTGGTGCCCAAAACACATAGGCTAGAATGGAGAGAAGGGGGTGCCCCGGTTCCGGTCTGCTTGCAGGTAAGTACCCGCGTCTTCGGAGGGCAGACCAGGGGGGTTTTGTAGGGCACCGGGGGGGACACAAGCCCACACAGAAATTTCACCCTCAGCGGCGCGGGAGCGGCCGGGTGCAGTGTGGAAACAAGCGTCGGGTTCGCAATGTTAGTCTATGAGAGATCTCGGGATCTCTTCAGCGCTGCAGGCAGGCAAGGGGGGGGGGTTCCTCGGGGAAACCTCCACTTGGGCAAGGGAGAGGGACTCCTGGGGGTCACTTCTCCAGTGAAAGTCCGGTCCTTCAGGTCCTGGGGGCTGCGGGTGCAGGGTCTCTCCCAGGCGTCGGGACTTTGGATTCAAAGAGTCGCGGTCAGGGGAAGCCTCGGGATTCCCTCTGCAGGCGGCGCTGTGGGGGCTCAGGGGGGACAGGTTTTGGTACTCACAGTATCAGAGTAGTCCTGGGGTCCCTCCTGAGGTGTTGGATCGCCACCAGCCGAGTCGGGGTCGCCGGGTGCAGTGTCGCAAGTCTCACGCTTCTTGCGGGGAGCTTGCAGGGTTCTTTAAAGCTGCTGGAAACAAAGTTGCAGCTTTTCTTGGAGCAGGTCCGCTGTCCTCGGGAGTTTCTTGTCTTTTCGAAGCAGGGGCAGTCCTCAGAGGATGTCGAGGTCGCTGGTCCCTTTGGAAGGCGTCGCTGGAGCAGGATCTTTGGAAGGCAGGAGACAGGCCGGTGAGTTTCTGGAGCCAAGGCAGTTGTCGTCTTCTGGTCTTCCTCTGCAGGGGTTTTCAGCTAGGCAGTCCTTCTTCTTGTAGTTACAGGAATCTAATTTTCTAGGGTTCAGGGTAGCCCTTAAATACTAAATTTAAGGGCGTGTTTAGGTCTGGGGGGTTAGTAGCCAATGGCTACTAGCCCTGAGGGTGGGTACACCCTCTTTGTGCCTCCTCCCAAGGGGAGGGGGTCACAATCCTAACCCTATTGGGGGAATCCTCCATCGGCAAGATGGAGGATTTCTAAAAGTCAGAGTCACCTCAGCTCAGGACACCTTAGGGGCTGTCCTGACTGGCCAGTGACTCCTCCTTGTTTTTCTCATTATTTTCTCCGGCCTTGCCGCCAAAAGTGGGGCCTGGCCGGAGGGGGCGGGCAACTCCACTAGCTGGAGTGTCCTGCTGGGTTGGCACAAAGGAGGTGAGCCTTTGAGGCTCACCGCCAGGTGTGACAATTCCTGCCTGGGGGAGGTGTTAGCATCTCCACCCAGTGCAGGCTTTGTTACTGGCCTCAGAGTGACAAAGGCACTCTCCCCATGGGGCCAGCAACATGTCTCGGTTTGTGGCAGGCTGCTAAAACTAGTCAGCCTACACAGATAGTCGGTTAAGTTTCAGGGGGCACCTCTAAGGTGCCCCCTGGGGTGTATTTTACAATAAAATGTACACTGGCATCAGTGTGCATTTATTGTGCTGAGAAGTTTGATACCAAACTTCCCAGTTTTCAGTGTAGCCATTATGGTGCTGTGGAGTTCGTGTTTGACAAACTCCCAGACCATATACTCTTATGGCTACCCTGCACTTACAATGTCTAAGGTTTTGTTTAGACACTGTAGGGGTACCATGCTCATGCACTGGTACCCTCACCTATGGTATAGTGCACCCTGCCTTAGGGCTGTAAGGCCTGCTAGAGGGGTGTCTTACCTATACTGCATAGGCAGTGAGAGGCTGGCATGGCACCCTGAGGGGAGTGCCATGTCGACTTACTCGTTTTGTCCTCACTAGCACACACAAGCTGGCAAGCAGGGTGTCTGTGCTGAGTGAGAGGTCTCCAGGGTGGCATAAGACATGCTGCAGCCCTTAGAGACCTTCCTTGGCATCAGGGCCCTTGGTACTAGAAGTACCAGTTACAAGGGACTTATCTGGATGCCAGGGTCTGCCAATTGTGGATACAAAAGTACAGGTTAGGGAAAGAACACTGGTGCTGGGGCCTGGTTAGCAGGCCTCAGCACACTTTCAATTGTAAACATAGCATCAGCAAAGGCAAAAAGTCAGGGGGCAACCATGCCAAGGAGGCATTTCCTTACACAACCCCCCCCCAAACGAAAGAGGATGAGACTAACCTTTCCCAAGAGAGTCTTCATTTTCTAAGTGGAAGAACCTGGAAAGGCCATCTGCATTGGCATGGGCAGTCCCAGGTCTGTGTTCCACTATAAAGTCCATTCCCTGTAGGGAGATGGACCACCTCAGCAGTTTAGGATTTTCACCTTTCATTTGCATCAGCCATTTGAGAGGTCTGTGGTCAGTTTGAACTAGGAAGTGAGTCCCAAAGAGGTATGGTCTCAGCTTCTTCAGGGACCAAACCACAGCAAAGGCCTCCCTCTCAATGGCACTCCAACGCTGCTCCCTGGGGAGTAACCTCCTGCTAATGAAAGCAACAGGCTGGTCAAGGCCATCATCATTTGTTTGGGACAAAACTGCCCCTATCCCATGTTCAGAGGCATCAGTCTGCACAATGAACTGCTTAGAATAATCTGGAGCTTTTAGAACTGGTGGTGAGCACATTGCCTGTTTCAGGGTGTCAAAGGCCTGTTGGCATTCCACAGTCCAGTTTACTTTCTTGGGCATTTTCTTGGAGGTGAGTTCAGTGAGGGCTGTCACAATGGATCCATATCCCTTCACAAACCTCCTGTAATACCCAGTCAAGCCAAGGAATGCCCTGACTTGAGTCTGGGTTTTTGGAGCTACCCAGTCCAGAATAGTCTGGATCTTGGGTTGGAGTGGCTGAACTTGGCCTCCACCTACAAGGTGGCCCAAGTAAACCACAGTTCCCTGCCCTATCTGGCATTTGGATGCCTTGATAGAGAGGCCTGCAGATTGCAGAGCCTTCAAAACCTTCCTCAGGTGGACCAGGTGATCCTGCCAGGTGGAGCTAAAGACAGCAATATCATCAAGATAAGCTGTGCTAAAGGACTCCAAGCCAGCAAGGACTTGATTCACCAACCTTTGGAAGGTGGCAGGGGCATTCTTTAAACCAAAGGGTATAACAGTAAACTGATAATGCCCATCAGGTGTGGAGAATGCGGTTTTCTCTTTTGCTCCAGGTGCCATTTTTATTTGCCAGTACCCTGCTGTCAAGTCAAAGGTACTTAAGAATTTGGCAGCACCTAATTTGTCTATGAGCTCATCAGCTCTTGGAATTGGATGAGCATCTGTCTTGGTGACAGAATTGAGCCCTCTGTAGTCCACACAAAACCTCATCTCTTTCTTTCCATCTTTGGTGTGAGGTTTGGGGACTAAGACCACTGGGCTAGCCCAGGGGCTGTCAGAGCGCTCAATTACTCCCAATTCCAGCATCTTGTGGACTTCCACCTTGATGCTTTCCTTAACATGGTCAGATTGTCTAAAGATTTTGTTCTTGACAGGCATGCTGTCTCCTGTGTCCACATCATGGGTACACAGGTGTGTCTGACCAGGGGTTAAGGAGAAGAGTTCAGGAAACTGTTGTAGGACTCTCCTACAATCAGCTTGCTGTTGGCCAGAGAGGGTGTCTGAGTAGATCACTCCATCTACTGTGCCATCTTTTGGGTCTGATGACAGAAGATCAGGGAGAGGTTCACTCTCTGCCTCCTGATCCTCATCTGTTACCATCAACAGATTGACATCAGCCCTGTCGTGGAAGAGCTTAAGGCGGTTTACATGGATCACCCTCTTGGGGCTCCTGCTTGTGCCCAGGTCCACCAGGTAGGTGACCTGACTCTTCCTTTCTAGTACTGGGTAAGGGCCACTCCATTTGTCCTGGAGTGCCCTGGGAGCCACAGGCTCCAGAACCCAGACTTTCTGCCCTGGTTGGAACTCAACCAGTGCAGCCTTTTGGTCATACCAAAACTTCTGGAGCTGTTGGCTGGCCTCAAGGTTTTTGGTTGCCTTTTCCATGTACTCTGCCATTCTAGAGCGAAGGCCAAGTACATAGTCCACTATGTCCTGTTTAGGCTCATGGAGAGGTCTCTCCCAGCCTTCTTTAACCAGGGCAAGTGGTCCCCTTACAGGATGACCAAACAGAAGTTCAAAGGGTGAGAATCCTACTCCCTTCTGTGGTACCTCTCTGTAAGCGAAAAGCAGGCATGGCAAGAGGACATCCCATCTCCTTTTGAGTTTTTCTGGGAGCCCCATGATCATGCCCTTTAATGTCTTGTTGAATCTCTCAACCAAGCCATTAGTTTGTGGATGGTATGGTGTAGTGAATTTATAAGTCACTCCACACTCATTCCACATGTGCTTTAGGTATGCTGACATGAAGTTGGTACCTCTGTCAGACACCACCTCCTTAGGGAAACCCACTCTGGTAAAGATACCAATGAGGGCCTTGGCTACTGCAGGGGCAGTAGTCGACCTAAGGGGAATAGCTTCAGGATACCTGGTAGCATGATCCACTACTACCAGGATATACATATTTCCTGAGGCTGTGGGAGGTTCTAGTGGACCAACTATGTCCACACCCACTCTTTCAAAAGGAACCCCCACCACTGGAAGTGGAATGAGGGGGGCCCTTGGATGTCCACCTGTCTTACCACTGGCTTGACAGGTGGGGCAGGAGAGGCAAAACTCCTTAACCATGTTGGACATATTGGGCCAGTAGAAGTGGTTGACTAACCTCTCCCACGTCTTGGTTTGTCCCAAATGTCCAGCAAGGGGAATGTCATGGGCCAATGTTAGGATGAACTCTCTGAACAGCTGAGGCACTACCACTCTCCTAGTGGCACCAGGTTTGGGGTCTCTGGCCTCAGTGTACAGGAGTCCATCTTCCCAATAGACCCTATGCGTTCCATTTTTCTTGCCTTTGGACTCTTCAGCAGCTTGCTGCCTAAGGCCTTCAAGAGAGGGACAGGTTTCTTGTCCCTTACACAGCTCCTCCCTTGAGGGTCCCCCTGGGCCTAAGAGCTCAACCTGATAAGGTTCAAGCTCCAAAGGCTCAGTTCCCTCAGAGGGCAGAACTTCTTCCTGAGAAGAGAGGTTCCCTTTCTTTTGCTGTGTTGCAGTTGGTTTCCCAACTGACTTTCCTGTTCTCTTGGTAGGCTGGGCCATTCTTCCAGACTCCAGCTCTACTTGTTCACCCCGTGCCTTGCACTGTGCTCTTGTTTTCACACACACCAGTTCAGGGATACCCAGCATTGCTGCATGGGTTTTTAGTTCTACCTCAGCCCATGCTGAGGACTCCAGGTCATTTCCAAGCAGACAGTCCACTGGGATATTTGAAGAGACCACCACCTGTTTCAGGCCATTGACCCCTCCCCATTCTAAAGTAACCATTGCCATGGGATGTACTTTTCTCTGATTGTCAGCGTTGGTGACTGTGTAAGTTTTTCCAGTCAGGTATTGGCCAGGGGAAACCAGTTTCTCTGTCACCATGGTGACACTGGCACCTGTATCCCTCAGGCCCTCTATTCTAGTCCCATTAATTAAGAGTTGCTGTCTGTATTTTTGCATGTTAGGCGGCCAGACAGCTAGTGTGGCTAAATCCACCCCACCCTCAGAAACTAGAGTAGCTTCAGTGTGGACCCTGATTTGCTCTGGGCACACTGTTGATCCCACTTGGAGACTAGCCATACCAGTGTTACCTGGATGGGAGTTTGGAGTGGAACCTTTCTTGGGACAGGCCTTGTCTCCAGTTTGGTGTCCATGCTGTTTACAGCTATGACACCAGGCCTTTTTGGGATCAAAGTTTTTACCCTTGTACCCATTGTTTTGTGAAGAGGCTCTGGGCCCACCCTCCTGTGCAGGTTTTTGGGGGCCTGTAGAAGACTCTTTACTATCTTTAGTTTTGGTTGTCTCATCACCCTTCCCCTGGGGAGTCTTTGTGACCCCTTTCTTTTGGTCACCCCCTGTTGAAGTCTTGGACACCCTTGTCTTGACCCAATGGTCCGCCTTCTTTCCCAATTCTTGGGGAGAAATTGGTCCTAGGTCTACCAGATGCTGATGCAGTTTATCATTGAAACAATTACTTAACAGGTGTTCTTTCACAAATAAATTGTACAGCCCATCATAATTACTTACACCACTGCCTTGAATCCAACCATCTAGTGTTTTCACTGAGTAGTCAACAAAGTCAACCCAGGTCTGGCTCGAGGATTTTTGAGCCCCCCTGAACCTAATCCTGTACTCCTCAGTGGAGAATCCAAAGCCCTCAATCAGGGTACCCTTCATGAGGTCATAAGATTCTGCATCTTTTCCAGAGAGTGTGAGGAGTCTATCCCTACACTTTCCAGTGAACATTTCCCAAAGGAGAGCACCCCAGTGAGATCTGTTCACTTTTCTGGTTACACAAGCCCTCTCAAAAGCTGTGAACCACTTGGTGATGTCATCACCATCTTCAAATTTTGTCACAATCCCTTTGGGGATTTTTAACATGTCAGGAGAATCTCTGACCCTATTTATATTGCTGCCACCATTGATGGGTCCTAGGCCCATCTCTTGTCTTTCCCTTTCTATGGCTAGGAGCTGTCTCTCTAAAGCCAATCTTTTGGCCATCCTGGCTAACAGGAGGTCATCTTCACTGAGAGCATCCTCAGTGATTTCAGAAATGTGGGACCCTCCTGTGAGGGACTCACTATTTCTGACTAACACAGTTGGAGACAGGACTTGAGGGGTCCTGTTCTCCCTATTTAGGACTGGAGGAGGGACATTGGCCTCCAAGTCACTAATTTCTTCCTCTGTGAGGTCATCATCAGAGGGGTTGGCTTTTTCAAACTCTGCCAACAGCTCCTGGAGCTGAATTTTGGTAGGTCTGGAGCCAATGGTTATTTTTTTGATATTACAGAGAGACCTTAGCTCCCTCATCTTAAGATGGAGGTAAGGTGTGGTGTCGAGTTCCACCACATTCATCTCTGTATCAGACATTATTTTGCTAAGAGTTGGAAGACTTTTTAAAGAATCTAAAACTGTTTCTAGAATCTAATTTCAAACTTTTAACAAACTTTTAAACTCTAAAAGACAATGCTAAACAGGGACTGAACACACAAGGCCCTAGCAGGACTTTTAAGAATTTAGAAAAATTTCAAATTGCAAAAATGAATTTCTAATGACAATTTTGGAATTTGTCGTGTGATCAGGTATTGACTGAGTAGTCCAGCAAATGCAAAGTCTTGTACCCCACCGCTGATCCACCAATGTAGGAAGTTGGCGCTGTATGTGCTATTTCAAAGTAAGGAATAGCATGCACAGAGTCCAAGGGTTCCCCTTAGAGGTAAGATAGTGGCAAAAAGAGATAATACTAATGCTCTATTTTGTGGTAGTGTGGTCGAGCAGTAGGCTTATCCAAGGAGTAGTGTTAAGCATTTGTTGTACATACACATAGACAATAAATGAGGTACACACACTCAGAGACAAATCCAGCCAATGGGTTTTTATATAGAAAAATATCTTTTCTTAGTTTATTTTAAGAACCACAGGTTCAAATTCTACATGTAATATCTCATTCGAAAGGTATTGCAGGTAAGTACTTTAGGAACTTCAAATCATCAAAATTGCATGTATACTTTTCAAGTTATTCACAAATAGCTGTTTTAAAAGTGAACACTTAGTGCAATTTTCACAGTTCCTAGGGGAGGTAAGTATTTGTTAGGTTAACCAGGTAAGTAAGACACTTACAAGGCTTAGTTCTTGGTCCAAGGTAGCCCACCGTTGGGGGTTCAGAGCAACCCCAAAGTCACCACACCAGCAGCTCAGGGCCGGTCAGGTGCAGAGTTCAAAGTGGTGCCCAAAACACATAGGCTAGAATGGAGAGAAGGGGGTGCCCCGGTTCCGGTCTGCTTGCAGGTAAGTACCCGCGTCTTCGGAGGGCAGACTAGGGGGGTTTTGTAGGGCACCGGGGGGGACACAAGCCCACACAGAAATTTCACCCTCAGCGGCGCGGGGGCGGCCGGGTGCAGTGTGGAAACAAGCGTCGGGTTCGCAATGTTAGTCTATGAGAGATCTCGGGATCTCTTCAGCGCTGCAGGCAGGCAAGGGGGGGTTCCTCGGGGAAACCTCCACTTGGGCAAGGGAGAGGGACTCCTGGGGGTCACTTCTCCAGTGAAAGTCCGGTCCTTCAGGTCCTGGGGGCTGCGGGTGCAGGGTCTCTCCCAGGCGTCGGGACTTTGGATTCAAAGAGTCGCGGTCAGGGGAAGCCTCGGGATTCCCTCTGCAGGCGGCGCTGTGGGGGCTCAGGGGGGACAGGTTTTGGTACTCACAGTATCAGAGTAGTCCTGGGGTCCCTCCTGAGGTGTTGGATCGCCACCAGCCGAGTCGGGGTCGCCGGGTGCAGTGTCGCAAGTCTCACGCTTCTTGCGGGGAGCTTGCAGGGTTCTTTAAAGCTGCTGGAAACAAAGTTGCAGCTTTTCTTGGAGCAGGTCCGCTGTCCTCGGGAGTTTCTTGTCTTTTCGAAGCAGGGGCAGTCCTCAGAGGATGTCGAGGTCGCTGGTCCCTTTGGAAGGCGTCGCTGGAGCAGGATCTTTGGAAGGCAGGAGACAGGCCGGTGAGTTTCTGGAGCCAAGGCAGTTGTCGTCTTCTGGTCTTCCTCTGCAGGGGTTTTCAGCTAGGCAGTCCTTCTTCTTGTAGTTACAGGAATCTAATTTTCTAGGGTTCAGGGTAGCCCTTAAATACTAAATTTAAGGGCGTGTTTAGGTCTGGGGGGTTAGTAGCCAATGGCTACTAGCCCTGAGGGTGGGTACACCCTCTTTGTGCCTCCTCCCAAGGGGAGGGGGTCACAATCCTAACCCTATTGGGGGAATCCTCCATCGGCAAGATGGAGGATTTCTAAAAGTCAGAGTCACCTCAGCTCAGGACACCTTAGGGGCTGTCCTGACTGGCCAGTGACTCCTCCTTGTTTTTCTCATTATTTTCTCCGGCCTTGCCGCCAAAAGTGGGGCCTGGCCGGAGGGGGCGGGCAACTCCACTAGCTGGAGTGTCCTGCTGGGTTGGCACAAAGGAGGTGAGCCTTTGAGGCTCACCGCCAGGTGTGACAATTCCTGCCTGGGGGAGGTGTTAGCATCTCCACCCAGTGCAGGCTTTGTTACTGGCCTCAGAGTGACAAAGGCACTCTCCCCATGGGGCCAGCAACATGTCTCGGTTTGTGGCAGGCTGCTAAAACTAGTCAGCCTACACAGATAGTCGGTTAAGTTTCAGGGGGCACCTCTAAGGTGCCCCCTGGGGTGTATTTTACAATAAAATGTACACTGGCATCAGTGTGCATTTATTGTGCTGAGAAGTTTGATACCAAACTTCCCAGTTTTCAGTGTAGCCATTATGGTGCTGTGGAGTTCGTGTTTGACAAACTCCCAGACCATATACTCTTATGGCTACCCTGCACTTACAATGTCTAAGGTTTTGTTTAGACACTGTAGGGGTACCATGCTCATGCACTGGTACCCTCACCTATGGTATAGTGCACCCTGCCTTAGGGCTGTAAGGCCTGCTAGAGGGGTGTCTTACCTATACTGCATAGGCAGTGAGAGGCTGGCATGGCACCCTGAGGGGAGTGCCATGTCGACTTACTCGTTTTGTCCTCACTAGCACACACAAGCTGGCAAGCAGGGTGTCTGTGCTGAGTGAGAGGTCTCCAGGGTGGCATAAGACATGCTGCAGCCCTTAGAGACCTTCCTTGGCATCAGGGCCCTTGGTGCTAGAAGTACCAGTTACAAGGGACTTATCTGGATGCCAGGGTCTGCCAATTGTGGATACAAAAGTACAGGTTAGGGAAAGAACACTGGTGCTGGGGCCTGGTTAGCAGGCCTCAGCACACTTTCAATTGTAAACATAGCATCAGCAAAGGCAAAAAGTCAGGGGGCAACCATGCCAAGGAGGCATTTCCTTACACCCAGTGTACATCTGTTCGTGGCATCAGTCGCAGTAGATTCGCATGTTATGCAATAGCTCGCCATCTGGTGTTGGGCCGGAGTGTTACAAGTTGTTTTTCTTCGAAGAAGTCTTTCGAGTCACGGGACCGAGTGACTCCTCCTTCTGTCTCCATTGCGCATGGGCGTCGACTCCATCTTCGATTGTTTTTCCCCGCAGAGGGTGAGGTAGGAGTTGAATTGTAGTAAAAGTGCCCATGCAATGGAGTGACTAAGTATGTACCTACTTAAGGTTGAGATGATACATATACAAATAGTTGAAGGTAACTTCCAAACTGCTACAGGCTCCCGGGGAGGCGGGTGGGCACATGCGAATCTACTGCGACTGATGCCACGAACAGATGTACACTGGGTAAGTGACATTTTCAGTTCGATGGCATCTGTCGCTGTAGATACGCATGTTATGCATAGACTAGTAAGCAGTTATCTCCCGAAAAGCGGTGGATCAGCCTGTAGGAGTGGAAGTAGTTTGAAATAATGTTCTTAATACGGCTTGACCTACTGTGGCTTGTTGTGCGGATAACACGTCTACACAGTAGTGCTTGGTGAATGTGTGAGGCGTAGACCATGTGGCTGCCTTACATATTTCTTGCATTGGGATGTTTCCTAGAAAGGCCATGGTAGCACCTTTTTTCCTGGTTGAGTGTGCCCTTGGTGTAATGGGCAGCTGTCGTTTGGCTTTTAGGTAGCAGATCTGGATGCATTTAACTATCCATCTGGCTATACCTTGTTTTGATATTGGGTTTCCTGCATGAGGTTGTTGAAATGCAATAAATTGTTGTTTAGTCTTTCTGATGTTCTTTGTTCTGTCAATGTAATACATCAATGCTCTTTTGACATCTAACGTATGTAGTGCCCTTTCAGCTACGGTATCTGGCTGTGGAAAGAACACTGGAAGTTCCACTGTTTGATTTAGATGGAACGGTGAAATAACCTTTGGCAAAAATTTAGGATTGGTCCTTAGGACGACCTTATTTTTGTGAAGTTGTATAAAAGGTTCTTGTATAGTAAACGCCTGAATCTCGCTTACTCTTCTTAGGGAAGTAATGGCGATGAGAAATGCCACCTTCCAGGTTAGGAACTGTATTTCGCAGGAGTGCATGGGTTCAAAAGGTGGACCCATAAGTCTAGTTAGGACCACATTTAGGTTCCATGAAGGAACAGGTGGTGTTCTTGGTGGTATAATTCTCCTAAGTCCCTCCATGAATGCTTTAATGACTGGTATCTTATATAGGGAAGTTGAATAGGTAGTCTGCAGGTATGCAGATATTGCTGCAAGGTGTATTTTAATGGAAGAGAAAGCCAGGTTGGATTTCTGTAAGTGAAGCAAGTAACCCACTACATGTTCTGGAGTTGTGTGTAATGGTTGTATTTGATTAATATGGCAGTAGCAAACAAACCTCTTCCATTTACTTGCATAGCAGTGCCTGGTGGATGGCCTTCTGGCTTGCTTTATGACTTCCATACATTCTTGGGTAAGTTGTAAGTGCCCGAATTCTAGGATTTCAGGAGCCAGATTGCTAGATTCAGCGATGCTGGATCTGGGTGTCTGATCTTTTGGTTGTGTTGTGTCAACAGATCTGGCCTGTTGGGCAATTTGATGCAGGGTACTACTGATAGGTCTAGCAGCGTTGTGTACCAGGGTTGCCTTGCCCAAGTTGGTGCTATTAATATGAGTTTGAGTTTGTTTTGACTGAGTTTGTGTACCAGGTAAGGAAGGAGAGGGAGAGGAGGAAAAGCGTAAGCAAATATCCCTGACCAGTTCATCCATAGGGCATTGCCTTGGGACTGTTTGTGTGGGTATCTGGATGCGAAGTTTTGGCATTTTGCGTTCTCTTTCGTCGCAAACAAGTCTATCTGAGGTGTTCCCCAGAGTTTGAAATAAGTGTTCAGAATTTGGGGGTGAATTTCCCATTCGTGGACCTGTTGGTGATCTCGAGAGAGATTGTCTGCGAGTTGATTTTGGATCCCTGGTATAAATTGTGCTATTAGGCGAATTTGGTTGTGAATTGCCCAACGCCAAATTTTTGGTGCTAGCAGGCTTAACTGCGTGGAGTGCGTCCCCCCTTGTTTGTTTAAATAATACATTGTTGTCATGTTGTCTGTTTTGACGAGAATGTATTTGTGAACTATTATTGGTTGGAAAGCTTTTAGTGCTTGAAAAACTGCTAGAAGTTCTAGGTGATTGATATGCAGTTTTGTTTGATGTACGTTCCATTGTCCTTGTATGCTGTGTTGATCGAGGTGTGCTCCCCACCCTGTCATGGAAGCATCTGTTGTTATTACGTATTGTGGCACTGGGTCTTGGAAAGGCCGCCCTTTGTTTAAATTTATGTTGTTCCACCACAGAAGCGAGAGGTAAGTTTGGCGGTCTATTAACACCAGATCTAGAAGGTGACCCTGTGCTTGAGACCACTGTGATGCTAGGCACTGTTGTAAGGGCCTCATGTGCAGTCTTGCTTTGGGACAATGGCTATGCATGAAGACATCATGCCTAGGAGTTGTAACACCATCCTTGCTTGTATCCTTTGTGTTGGATACATGCGTTGTATGATGGTGTTGAAATTTAGAATTCTTTGTGGACTTGGAGTGGCTACTCCCTTTGATGTGTTTATTATGGCTCCTAGGTATTGTTGTACCTTGCGCGGCAGAATGTTGGATTTTGTGAAGTTGACGGTGAACCCGAGTTTGAAGAGGGTTTGTATGATCTGATTTGTGTGATTTGAGCACTCTATGAACGAATGGGCCTTGATTAGCCAGTCGTCCAAATATGGGAACACATGTATTTGCTGCCTTCTTATGTGTGCAGCGACTACCGCTAGACATTTGGTAAAGACTCTTGGTGCGGATGTTAATCCGAAAGGCAGTACCTTGAATTGATAATGTATTCCTTTGAATACAAACCTTAGGTATTTCCTGTGCGATGGGTGTATTGGTATATGGAAATAAGCATCCTTGAGGTCTAAAGTTGCCATGTAGTCGTGCAGTTTCAGCAATGGTAATACTTCCTGTAGTGTGACCATGTGAAAGTGGTCTGATTTGACGAAAGTATTCACTACTCTGAGGTCTAGGATTGGTCTCAGTGTTTTGTCTTTCTTTGGTATCAGAAAGTACAGTGAGTAAACTCCTGTGTTTATTTGTGTGTTTGGCACTAATTCGATTGCATTCTTTTGCAATAGTGCCTTCACTTCTATCTCCAGGAGATTGGAATGGTGTGTTGTCAAATTTTGTGCTTTTGGTGGTATGTTTGGAGGGAATTGTAGAAATTCTATGCAATAACCATGTTGGATAATTGCTAGAACCCAAGTGTCTGTAGTGATTTCCTCCCATGCTGACTTATTCTTCCCCCCACTGGTGTTGTGTGGAGGGGGTGAGTGACATGTGAGTCACTGTTTAGTAGTAGGGGTTTTGGGGCTCTGAAATCTTCCTCTATTTCTAGGGAATTGCCCTCCTCTATATTGTCCCCGAAAACCTCCTCTATACTGTCCCTGGTAACTGGACGGTGTTGCCTGTGAGGTGCTGGCTTGTGTGCTCTGACCCCGAAACCCCCCTCTAAAGGGTGTTTTACGAAACGTGCTGTAATTTCCTCTGCTCTGCGGGGAGTAGAGTGCGCCCATGGCTTTGGCAGTGTCTGTGTCTTTTTTGAGTTTCTCAATCGCTGTGTCCACTTCTGGGCCGAACAGTTCCTTTTCGTTAAAAGGCATATTGAGAACTGCTTGCTGAATCTCTGGTTTAAAGCCAGACGTTCTGAGCCATGCATGCCTTCTGATAGTTACAGATGTATTAATTGTCCGTGCAGCTGTATCTGCTGCGTCCATGGAGGAGCGGATCTGGTTGTTAGAAATGGTCTGTCCCTCTTCAACCACCTGTTTTGCCCTATTTTGTAGATCCTTGGGCAGATGTTCAATGAGATGTTGCATCTCATCCCAATGGGCTCTGTCATAGCGCGCAAGTAGTGCCTGGGAGTTCGCGATGCGCCACTGGTTTGCAGCTTGTGCTGCGACTCTTACCAGCTGCATCGAACTTGCGGCTTTCTTTATCTGGGGGTGGTGCATCTCCAGATGTGTGGGAGTTGGCTCTTTTTCTAGCTGCTCCTACAACGACAGTCTGGTGGCAGCTGTGTAGTGATGAAAACCGGGTCCGTAGGAGGCGCTTTATACTTTTTTTCCACCCTTGGTGTGATTGCCCTACTTTTGACCGGCTCCTTAAAGATTTCTTTTGCGTGCCGGAGCATACCAGGGAGCATAGGCAGGCTTTGGTATGAGCTGTGGGTGGAGGAGAGTGTGTTGAATAAAAAATCATCCTCGACCTGTTCTGAGTGGAGGCTTACGTTGTGAAATTGTGCTGCTCTGGCCACCACTTGAGAGTACGCAGTGCTGTCCTCTGGTGGAGATGGCTTGGTAGGGTATGCCTCCGGACTGTTATCGGACACTGGTGCGTCGTATAGGTCCCATGCGTCCTGATCTTGGTCACCCTGGCTCATGGTGGTGTGAGCTGGGGAGTGAGATGGAGTTTGTGCTGGTGAGACGTTAATCACGGGCGGTGGAGAGGGTGGTGGAGTAACTCTTTTCACCACTTTTGGTTGTGGTGTGTGTTCAGTCTGGAACTCCAACCTTCTCTTTCTTCTAATAGGGGGAAGGGTGCTTATTTTTCCTGTCCCCTGCTGTATGAAAATACGCTTTTGCGTATGGTCCACATCCGTTGATTGTAGCTCTTCCTCAAACCTATGCTTTTGCATTTGTGAGGTTAGCGAGTGCTCTTCTGTATAAGAGCCTGATGCTGGGTCGGTTGCAGCTTGTTTCGGTACCGAAACCCTGTGAGCGTCCTTTTTCGGCTCAGAGGCGACTTTTTTCTTTTTCGGGGCCGAAACCTCTCGGCGCCGATCTTCGTCGGGCCCGCTGTCTCGGCGTCGAGCCGTGTCAGCACCGGCATCTTGGTGTCGACGCTTGTCTCCAGCACTTTCTCGGTCCCGAGAAGGCTGTGTGCCGGTGTCTCGACCGGAGTCGGACGATCTCGGCACTGTTTGGGCCTTTTTCGGTGCCGACGGTCGGTCACCGAATTTATGGGTCGAGCCATGGCCTGGTGGCAGTGGCGTCCCCTGGGCCTTGTAAATGTTCCTCTGAGTGGATTTCGACGTCTTACTCACGATTTGTGTATCGTCGAATCCTTCGGAGTCCGAGTCTTGAATCGAGAAGGTACCTTCCTCTTCTTGTTCCTCGAACTCCCGTTGGGCTGTCGGCGTGGACGCCATCTGAAGTCTTCTGGCTCGACGGTCTCGGAGTGTTTTTCGGGACCGGAACGCACGACAGGCCTCGCAGGTGTCTTCGCTGTGCTCAGGTGACAGGCACAGGTTGCAGACCAAGTGTTGGTCTGTGTAGGGGTATTTATTGTGGCATTTGGGGCAGAAACCGAACGGGGTCCGTTCCATCGGCGTTCTTCAGCACGCGGTCGGGCCGACCAGGCCCCGACGGGGGATCGAAAAAACTACCCCGAAGGGCACCGGAGCTCTTCGATCCTTCGACGCGGTGTTGAATCTAACTACGCCGAACCCGAACGCAACAATACCGACGAAAATCTTCCGAAATTTAGCTATTTTTCCGTTCCGAAACTCGGAGCGACAGAAACACGTCCGAACCCGATGGCGGAAAAAAAACAATCGAAGATGGAGTCGACGCCCATGCGCAATGGAGACAGAAGGAGGAGTCACTCGGTCCCGTGACTCGAAAGACTTCTTCGAAGAAAAAAAAATTGTAACACTCCGGCCCAACACCAGATGGCGAGCTATTGCATAACATGCGTATCTACAGCGACAGATGCCATCGAACATATATTTATTAAATGTGAGTGTTTAAACAAACTGAGAAACACTCCTGCCCTGATAGCAATGTCATTAGTAAACTAAGTGGCAAGTCATAGATCATTGTACCCTATATGTGGGATATATTCTTATTATACGTGGCGCAAATCTTGAGTATTTAATCAAGCAAGGATTTTTTGGGACAGCCGAAATGCTGCACACATTTGAAGGTGCACTCATGTGATAATGAAGAAAAAGGAGACCCTGCAAAATAAAATACTTGCCTAGGATCACACAATGAGACCCGTTTACGGGTCAAGTACATTTAGGATGAGTAGATTATTCAAGTTACTCGACCTGCAGGTCTAGTAAAATTTTTATGATTTTTCGAGGCCTGATTCGAAATGTCAGTGATGTCATCATGGATGTCACTGTACATTGGGTGAGGTTATAAGCAGTGCATGGCAGGGCTGCCGCAACATAGTTAGCTTAGTAAACTATAACTTGTAAACTTCACTGTTTATTTTACACTTACAATGTGGATTTATGACCAACATTCATTTCTTTATCTCATCTCTTTAGCTTTTTCAGTGAATTTAAGTATTTAACAAATTAACACCCCTACTTATAACGTCACTTAAACCTTTGTTTATTTTTTTAGTGAATTTCTATGGATTATTTTTAACGCAAAGTAAAATATTACTAAGATACCCAACTGTATATGTAATAGACCCTTAGCTGCATAAGATTGCTCGAGAATGTGGAGGTAGTGTGCTCTCCACGAAGAGTGGCATACAGAGTGCAGGTTGTACATAATAGGGATTTGCCTACCTAATAGCACTTGCATGCCTGAAGGGAGTTGGCTCCATCCACTGTCTGCGCACTGTGCGTAATATGAGCTTGCCAACGTGATAGAGCACTGGTAGTCAACTCTCCAAAAATAACTTTCCACAGCCCAAAGCCTGTGCTTTTTTTTTTTTTTTCCTTCTTTCTTTTTGGGTTCGACCAGGACTGTGGTCTCTCAGGACCATGCGACCTGTTTTTTTTTTTTTTTTTTTTTTAAATCAGACAAAAGGGGTGGTCCTAGCATGGCCCGGGGGGGGAATGTTCACCCTACCCTGCCACCTTCTATAGGTTTTTATTTACCCAAAATGAGGACTAAAATTTACATCAAATCACAAAAACCATACTTTCAGAGAAGATCTAGCTTTGTGCTGAATTTGGTGAAATTCCATTTAGCCCTTTTTTTTAAATTCCGTGAAGAAAATTGCATGGGAAAAGTAATTATGAACCTTCCCTCATTACTTCTCTACATCATTTTAAAACAAATCACTGCAAAACGTTCCAGGAAGTAACTGAGGTGGATTTTGTTTTTTTTGTAAATATGTATATAACCCCACATTTGTCTGTACTCTCTCAGTGGTATCCTGAAAGCTCCTTTCTTGTTGATCACATAAGGTGCTGTGACGTCTGCACTGCCAAGGCAGACCTAAAATTGCATGTGGATTACTGTAGTCATAGGCCATCCATACTGCTCTAAAACACAAAACGGTTGTCTAAAGTTAATTATGGACACTGAAGGGGATATGTGCTGCTTCCAGAGAAATACACACACTGTAAATCTACGACACCCTAATAGTGCCATGTGTATGCCTCTGAAAGCTCAAGCTCCATCACAGTGTAAGCTTGATACTGTGCCTTCTGTAACCAATGGGCCTTCTCTAGGCACCCATATTGCAGCAGGCTCATGCAGCTAGATGAAAATCACAGCTACATGGAGGCGAAGCACTTTTCTGTGGAGCCACACAACTTCTGCTTAATAGTACACATACCTCTGTGAACCAGCATGTGGGTGAAGCCACAGCCCCTTTCTGTAGCACTCCTGAAAGCTCTTTTTTTTTTTTTTTTTTTACGTTTACCACTAAGTTGGAAACAGATGTGCTGTCAAGTCAGACCTAAAAAAAAAACTGAAAGGAGACCTTGTAGAGGAGTCCCAGGTTACAGCATGGAAAAATATTAGCCAACAAGACGCAGGTTACAAACTCACTCACTGGCAATTAAGACAACAGTTATCAGCTGACCAGCTCAGTACACTGATTTTAATATTTAACAATCATTTTATATTCCCCCTCAGGATGGCAGCCCCTCCAGACGCTTGGATATGGGAGAGTAACATGGTGTTCGAGTAGATGGATGAGTAAAACTGTCAAAAAGAAACCTTGTATCTAAAGCCTTATTTACTCAATCCCTCGCTGAACGCAAATCTTCCGACTGCTTTTATGAACTAAGCAATAGTCAAGTGTTATCTGGAAATAAAATTAATCAAATATACAACAGCAGTGCAGGTAGTCAATTAACCATCTTCAACTATATTTAGTGTTCCCCTTGAGACCCTATTCTCCGCATATACTGAACTGAGGTGAACTATGACATTTTAAATGTGTACCTACTTTGCCAATGTATGTAGTGGTCTGTGTTTCCTAATGCAATACATTTTTACTTAAAGTTGGAAGGAAACTGCTGTCTAATGACAAATTCTTGAAATTCGTTTTTATGTTTGCAATGAGGAAACCTTTTGTTACAGAACAAACTGATGTCTTCAAATTCACAACAGTAGGATTTCTGACCACCCGCCTGATGTTCGTAGAAGTATGAGATTTATATTTTGTTCTAGAAAAAATGTGGCAAAGCCAGTAGATTTGGCTTTAATGTATCAATGCATGCTAACAATGGATTCACAAATGCTCCCAAGACGTTTTGCAGGCCCAAGTTATCACAGTTAATCTAGCCCTTTTGGGTCTGCCACAGCTAGGAAAACGTAGTGCAAAAACATTTCTATATAAAATGCACATAGAAGACAGAACAAATTGAAGTGATTGTGTAACCGTTCAACACCCTTCCCCATGGTAAGTAGCCCCTCGTGCAGATAAATACCCCTTTACAGACTATATGATAGCCCCTCCAAAGATATCCAGAGATTGAACATTCACCTGGAGAAAACCGAGAAAATTGCCAAAATCTAGAGAAATTCAGATTGTAATGGGAAAAGAAGTGCTGTGCTATAAATGTTATTTTTTCTGAACAAAGCATTAAAGAAAGGTTTGCTGTCCTAGGAGCATCATCTTCCCAGATTTAAGGAACAAGCAGAGTTAAATCAAATATTTTACCACCGTTTTTGCATTTTTCTAAGATGTAGTTCTTTATTCCTAACTTTGTGGTTTGCACCTGCTTGCAGTTTGGTGTAAAAAGGTTTGAAACCCATGGGTATCCCAAAATAGCTATATATTTCTGAAAAGTAGACAAAATTCTGATTTCAGCGAGGGGTAATTTGTGCTGATCTCTCAAGGTTTTTACACACAAACAAAAATGCTGGAATACTAAATGAGTGGGGGAAAACAGACATTTGTGACACTGTTTTCACCTGTATTTTTTTTTTCTTTATGCAGATTTACAAAAGCAATTTACCATTATGTGAGACAGTTCCTCCCGACTGCAAGGATATGAAGGGTTGTAGGTCTCCAGAAACATGCGATAGCCCAAGACAACTCATTTGTGTACCGATAACCCAGCAATGTGGTAAAATGTAAGAAATGAAAAAAATGGGTGTAAGTGGTATGATTTTATGACATTCACACAAGCTCCGAATTTAGGAACAGGGAATATTTGTACACCAGAATATATGATTATTTATTCTATCATGATTCAGAGAGTATCTTGCAAATTGACATCTTTCTTGCATACCTGTGTACTTTTGGAAGTTATAAATGCAGAGAAATCCAATTAGAAATAACAAACGTTCTAATAAAACGTATGCTTAATAAAGAATACCAGGAGCTTGATATTGCCAGATGGAGAAGGTAAGGTATTTCATTTTTTAATTACATCAAATCGGATCATGATTATTCTATGGACACCAGGTTGAACATTGTTTCTACTTAAAACTGTATGATGCTCCTGTGAAAGTCTATAAAGCTTCCTGGAGGAAGTTCGTGTATTTCTGAGGCAGACTTAAATGTCCATATTAGTGGAAGTCAGGATTCATGTAGCCACATTCAACACTTGTATTTAGAGATGATGGACCGTTCCTTGTATTCTTGACAGCACACATGGTCTGCACAGCAATGTCTTGCCTCATTGATGCATGGAGTAGTTCTGGAAACGACTGCTGTCCCTGCCTCATTAGCACTGATGCAATTAGTAGGAATGTTGGAAAAGCGTACATAAATTTGTTAGACCAATTCATCAAAAGAGCATCAGCCACTGATAAAATCCCACACAGGATTCAAAACTTTGGAATTTTGCCTTGCTGCAAATAGGTCTATAAAAGGACATCCACAGTCCTGGCAAATGTCCGATTAAGTTATTTCCCATTCGTTATGTGAATAAAAAAACGACTTTGAGGAGTCTGCATGACAGTTCTGAAGCCCAAAGACTTGTACAGCCTGAATAAATAGATTCCTCACCAGGAGACAACGCCAGATTATGTAGACCTCTAGATAAAGAATCCTTAGCTTTGTGCCATCCTGGTTGTTCAAATACATTGTGGTCAATGCTGTCTGTCTGAACTAGCAACCTTTTTGCTGCCAACGATGGTTAAAACTCTTTCAAATCGAAATGCACAACTTTGGGCTCCGGAATGCTTACATGGTAAAGAAGTTGTTCAACCACAAATCCGGCATAGTTAATTATTGAAAGTGATTTCACCAGACTGTCAGGGACACACCCGGAACTATGGTTTCAGAAAGTAGGCCGTGGTAATACAAGATACATTGTTCTGCATCACCATCTAATCTTTTAATAAACAGTAGCCTAGGTATAGTATATGAAAATCCTTTCCTTCCTTAAATGCGCTACCACAATTGCCATGCACTTGGAAAATGCTTGTAGTGTTGAGCTTCAGCTGCAAGGGGAGTATTTTAAAATGATAATGGGCTTTACTTACAGTGAATCTAAAGCACTAAGGAACCTAAGAGTTAGGCATGGGTTCTTGGCAAAAGTAAGGCTTGCTTTGATATCTCATATTACATTTACAGTTTAGGTATTGTTGTCTTTATGGTTGCAGGAAAGAGAAATTTCTCCTTCACCACTTCTGCAAAACTTGGAACTAGTGGCAAAGTTGATCTGGGAGCTGATTTAGGCTGATGTGTCTCAATGATCACATAGATGGATGTTTGTAGTACCTCTAATTGCATACTTAGTGTATGTGTGTCCATTATGAGTAGGAGTAGATCCTAAAAAGTAGTGATGTCATCCACTGGAGATGTGCACAAAGTAGATGTAGAAGTCTGAGTGTATGTTGAAAAACAATCTGATGTGGAACAAACAGATGGTGATCAAGTATAACACTGTGTCAGAGGTGGCTGGAGGAAATAGAGATGGCACACGCAAAGGCATTTTCAGATTGGTGACAGTTTTGTGCTCTTTTCCATTATTTTTGGTTTCAATGGTAGCTCTAAAGGTGGTAATGGATCCTAAAATCAGTGGAAGGAATTATTGTCATTTTTAAAGCAGAAGTGCAAGCAGTGTACAGAATAATTTGGCATTATTATGCTAGAGTCTAGTCAGAAAAAGGATAATCAGCAAAATATGTCAACATTGATCTGTTTGGCGCTATAAACTTAAGACTGTTTCAGGAGGTCTACACAGCACAAGCCTAGATGTAGGACTGACGATATTGTTGTTGGCGATGTCCTCACCAACAATGAACATGATGGTGCTGAAGCTGGTCTGGACAGCAACCGTGCTTGTGACCTTTGGGGTTACCTAGAGTGGGGACTGTGGTGTTTATGCTGTATCCTTTCGTGGATCTCCCCTCCACATCGTCCCTTAATGGAGAATGCAAAGGTTCAGTAGAGGATGTACTCTGTGTCCTAGTCTCTTGCTCAGGCTTCAGGTCCTCCAAAAGTCTAGGCAAATGTGTTCCTTTGCTGTAGTAGGTTTTGAAAGAACCCACAAGATTTGAGTGAATATGATAACTACAGTCACACTAAAAAAGTGAGGATCTGTGGCAGACTTCTTCCTCCCACAGGAAGAGAACTTCATGAAAAGTAAAGGACTGTGTGAAAATGTCACCTCACATCCATGGAAAAACAGTTGATTTGCTGAAGGGATTTAAAAGACGTTGAGTAAAGTCCACAAATGAGTAAAATGGGGGGGGGGGGGGGGGGGGGGGGGGGAGGCTGTCAAACTGGGAGAAAATCTCCCTAAAGTGTTCTAGGTTGTAGTCAGCAAGAACCCAAAAAATGAGCAGGAGAGGCAAACTGCCAACACAGTGCATGATGAGAAAGGAAAGCTGCTGAACCCTTAAGAGAGTAGTGTCATCTTTAATCTAGGGGACTTTAACTTAGTAGGCATTATTTTCGTTACATTTTCTCAAATGAGATTCAGGGTTGCATATGTTTCTACTCTGGGATGCTAAAAATCTTTCAGGTAGATGGTGCACTGAAGCCTTTTCACTGCTACCTAAATTAGCTATTCCATAGAGAAAAACCCTGCAAGAGTCATCCTGGAGGTGGCATATATGACTTTGAAATGCATACTTCCATTCAATGAAGATTATTTTACTGCCCTGTGGAAGTCTTCCAGGGTCAACGTACATTGGCGGGAATATTTAACATTTATTGCCAGCAGTGAGCATCCTACAATGCAGAACATCAGTAATTAAGGAAAGGAAGTGGGTTTACAAGATGCCATCCTCCACAGGTTATAAGCTTAAACCACATTACCAGATCTCCAACATACCTCAAAGTTGAACAAAGGACTTTTAGATTATGATTTTTCAGGTTGGTACATGGAAATAATTAGAAATAAAGATTGGACCACACGAACAGTCAAGACCAGGTTCGCATTGCAGACAACCCGCTTCGTGCCTACCCCAATCATCTAATGCAGCAAGTAAGTCATCTAAGCCATTCGTTAGTGCCATGCCTGGTTCTAAAGCCAGACTCAAAATGATCACTTGTGTCCAGGACAAAGGCATTGTTTAAGTAGAGCGCAAGGTATTTTCTTCAGAATCCCCCCGCTACCCTTCAAATGGAGACCATAAAAGGGGACACTATGCCATTAGAACGACCTAACCAGAGTTGTCTTTTTTTTTTTTTTTTTTTTAAAGTAGTGTTAGAGTGGGTTTTTTCCTTTTTTAAACTGCCTAAAGTTAGAAGCAAACAAGTGGTATCAGTTGCTGGAGTTTAGGGACAAGGGCTTTTTCAACCAGTTGGAAGAGTACATATGTACACGTTGGATTGACAAAGTGGAGATGCAAATATTTTCAAGTTGATGAAACAGTATTAGTTCTGGCCGGAGATGGTGAACATAAAATAAATAAATAAAATAAAAACAAAGGGTACGACTGAAAAGTAAGCAATAAAATACACTTGGGTTTTGAGACTACTTTCAGTTCACGAGTAAACAAGGGATAGGATGCTACATTACTGTACTAAAAGGCTGCTATACAAAATGGGTGGCCACACCCGACCAGTCCTGTGTTTTTAGTGAACACCTTTCAATAATTTGTATATTTGTGTTTGTTTCAAGCAGGGCTACAAAGGTTTGATTGTTGCGAACATCCAAACAAAATAATTCTGACATGCTTTTCAAGGTATATTTGAAAGGTTCAGAAGACCAAGTTGCAACTGACTAGATCCATTCTATGTGTAGTGACAAGCAGGTATCTGGTGAATACTTCACGTCACACTGTAAAGCAACATTTAAGCAGTAAACTTATTTCTGCATCAGAAGTACAGTTTTGTATACATTGTTTTTCATTTGGTGTAATAGTGCAGTTTTTATATCTATTAATTGAAACACAAAAATAAGACATTATTTAAGGCTAAAACTCGCAGGCCCCGTTAAGTAACTTCGATGAAGAGAAGTACTCAAGAATAAGATTTACTACTGGAAGCAGACAGCAGACCCCAGGATGACCAGCTTGCATATAAACCTCAATCTAGACTCAGATATACAATGGCATTGTGATGGCCAAGAGAGGCACTGCTAGGCACCGAAAGAAGGCTGACTGCCTCCATTTGAAGGATGTAAAGGGGGACTGGATTAAGAAGCCAATTAACCAAGTGTGAGGCTGCCTGCAAACACATCAAAATCTGGAAGCACTGTCCCTGTAAACATGCAAGCATTAATGGAGCCTGGTGGGAATATCCTGGGCTCTACTGGAGGAAGTGGAGACCTGTGAGGGCGTGGGCAGCGTTCTCTCTTGTGTGGTTTTGTATGGCAGCCTACAGTTGACCATGCTGGTAAGATGTATGTTGGTAGGTTAGACTGGAATAATTGTCTTCTGCACAAAAAAGAACGTTTTGTTTTTTTAAAACATTAGTGTAGATTGGCAAAACCTTTATCTTGTGCAATTAATAAGGTAATTTAAACGATCATGTATGATGATTCAGAATATTCTTTCTATTCCGTTCCTACGACACACTATAAACAGTTTTACCTATTTAAAAAAAAAAAAAAAAAAAAAAAATTACTTTGAACCACAAATTCTCATTTTAAATCCTGACAAAAATACATACACTGAGATCAAAACTCCGATCTAGTCAGTGGTCGTTCATCAAACGAAGATTATCTTCAGGATGTAATAAGCTTTCTAGATGACAGTATGACGTTTTTGGACCCCACTGCCCTTCACACCGTTTTAAATGCTCCTAGGCAAATGAGGCAATGATACACTGCGAACCTCACTCTGGTCACCGAAGCTAGAAATGTGCAAAAATTAACTCTTCAGCAGCACAAAGACTATTAAGACTCTCTCCTATATTTTCAGCTCACAAACATGAAGCCAATCTAGTCCAATTTTCAGGTTACTAATTTGGAATGCAAACGTGAAAATTACAAGTTTCATTCAACACTATGAAATTCCTTCAATAACTGAAAATTAAATATACAGTTATTACATAATCGGTACTGAACATTTATAACAGAGGACAAGGAACTGCTACTGTGGGCCAAGGGCATCATACTGCTCTTGGATCTGAAGGAGTTGTAGTCGATTACCCAAGCTAATAGTTGGGCTGCCCCTCACCGGCTTCGGATGCTCATTAGCACTGGTCTACTGCTTAACTTTAAAAATAAAAATAAGGAAAAGATAACGAGTAATGCACACAGTAAGACTGCACTTACGAGCACATGCAAATATGAACTATAAAGGCAGTATCATTTCACTTGTGGCCTATGAGTACTGTATGTAGGGACCTACAAGAATAACACGTAGAAATAATGTGTTGTAGGAACAGATTTACTCTGCATTTTTGTATGTTGGTTTAAGAAGAGCGGTATGAGGAACTGCTCAGCAGCAGCCACTCCATGGCTCCCTGCTGCCCGCAGCGAGCCGATGTCACCTACCCCATAAGAACTAGCAAAAGAGATGGGTGCTTAAGTGGCTCCTCCCCACTGGCTTTCAATTCGCTAGACTTCGAAACAAGGAAATGTTTGTGAACCACAGTAAGTGCTTTACATGGAGGGGCAATATGGAAACTGGCATCACAACAGAATCTCTCCACACCAAGGCGATATGGTGCAAGCATTCAATGTGTTTACACACTACCAGTTCTTATTGTCTCAGGTAGATTTAAGCACCACCATTAGCAAATATGAGCACCCACATGTAGAACTGCATTGCCAAGCTAATTTGACCGCTAGCTCTAACTGAATCGCACACTGAACAGCAAATAGAAGCATGCTATAATATGTGACTAATACTCAGACGGCAAGGAATATGCGATACAATGGCAACGCTCGAAAATACAACAGATTAATTTCTAGGGTATAAACATTTTAATAGGCTACTAAATCCGGGAGAAATCATGTTTGACATCATACCAACTAGCATTATGAATTTAAAAAAAAAAAAGAGGTTGATTTATGACGGGTGTGCTTCTAGCAGTGTATACATCACATATGTGCTTCACCATTGATATAAATACACATCTGCGTCACATTCCATGTTTCCATCACACACACTACTCTTATAGACAGACGTGGGACGTGTTGCTGAGAAAAAATGCTACAGAGTTCTATCCCAATCCGCGGGACAAGCTTACAAGTGCCTCTATGTGCAAAGAAAAGGCTTTTTGCTGACAGAATTAAAATTGATGTAAATTGAATATGACACCAAGAGCCCCATGTATCAAGCTTTTTTTTCTGGTCACCAACAGCTGATTCCCAGAACTGGCCCATTTGTGACTGCATAAAAGCATTTTGGTACGTAGCAAACCCAAACCGCAATTCTGTAGCATGTTAGCAAATTTCAATATTGGTTTGTAACCAAATACCATTTCAAGATTTGAAAAGGGGTCTCTTCCAAATACCGTATCAGAATGGTATGTATAAATGTTTTTTGCAACTGAAATCCGGGGGCACAAAACAATTTACCAACTAACAAAGTTTAGTGGCAACGAATTTGCAAAAGAGAACGTAAAAGAAAAAGTTTAAGAGCAGGCAGTGGTCCACAGCCAGCCTTGCTTCATCTCAACCAAGAGAAAAAAAAAAAAGAAAAATAGAAATGTTTCTTTTTAAAGGTAATAAAAAACAAATCTGCTTTATTTAAAAGCAATCTCAGACATAGTAGTCTGCGGACCTCGGTATGCCATCACCCCTGTGATTGCAGCGTTCAAAATGGATTACAAATTGCGACCTGCCTCATCATCCATGAGGTAGGCCGATTTGCGAGCTATTATGAATCGCTAAATGAAACTGAGCTTTATACATTACGAAGAGCAAATTCCTCAATGCGATTTGCAGAAAATCGCAATTAGGTCATCGCTATTCCTAACATTGCTAAAACTGGCCCTAAAACCATGCTCTTCTCATTTAATGCAATAAGAGGCTGCAAGCAAAACATTTTCCAGAGCCACTTTCGCTTCCAGACCTGGCTCAGTGTATCTTGTCACCACGACTCATACAAACATCACTTTCCAGACAGCTAACAATGACAGGATAAAAGAACCCTTCGAAAGCCAACACCACACCAGACTACAACTGGATTTCAGCAAAACTCATTTCACTCAGTAAATTGGATATGTGACAGCACCACGAATGGGACCCACCACTCATGTCATTAGGACACAAATGTGGGCACATTTTTCTAAAGAGAAGCATGGCTAAAAAGTAAATGAAAGATAGATTCTTGGATCGCCTATTCCATCTTGGAACAATTGCTCTGTTTTTATATCCGTTCTAGAAACGCACCTTTTCAGACTTCATGGTAACCGAAGAACATGATTTAATCATTAGTTTTCAAGGAAAAACATGGTGCAAAAAGGAGATGAAAAGAACTGGGAATGCTACGCAGATCACTGTAATATGTGCCTTTAAATGGTTTACCCGACGGTAAGGGGTTGTACACCTACCAAGACTCTGGGTTTTTTACCATTATGAAAAAATTAAAAAAGAAACGAGATCATTAACATGTTTGAAGAAATAGGATATTCAAGAAAAACAGGCATAAAGTATGTAGAGTATTTCGAATTCTTAAATATCCAAAACATTGAAAGGCTGAGATCATTTACCAATCACATGATTTTACGGCATAGTGCTTTATGAAAAATGACTGTCCTACAAACTCAACAGTGGTTGCTTAAAAATTGTATTTTCAGACAATTAATCTAGGGCCAGGTTCTCTAAATTGGCCAGTAACGGACTGGACCTATGCTGGTTGACGTGTGGGTAAAAAGGGAATGATTTTGTGCATTCTGCAGAAACGTCCTAAGATTACACTATTTTGAGAGGATGTTATCAACATGGACTAAAGAATCTTCAACTTAGGCACACAAAATCTTCTTAGTGTCTCTCACTGATTAACACAGGATGTTAATAAGAAAAAGTATATTTTGAGGGATGGGAGAGGATTCTATGTACATGGAATGGAATGGCTAGCACAATGGATCAGAATTTTATGCTGGTTGCATTAAGGGACAAGGCAAGCTACTAGTGTGTTGTGTATATATGCTATGTGTGCACCTGACGTAGGTCAAGAATTACCATCCCAGGTCTTGGATACCCAAATTGTTTGCAAATTGTCACACTTTGGGGCAAGTGATACTTCATGTTCATGCTGGACTACCCAGTCACACTGCTTGTTGGAAGGGTATTGTGTAATGACAGGGAGGAAAGTGACTAAAGTGTTTTGATCATACTAGCAGTGAAAGGGTAGCACGTGAAACTAGGGAACAAAGGTGTGCTCCACGTTCAGGAAGAAGGCAACATAAGATATAAAAAAGTAAAACTATACACAAACTGTATGCACTATTTTACTGTAAGCAGTTAACTAAAAGTATGAACAATTCAAGTTGCCAAACATTTTCAAACTTTTTTTTAACTAGAGAAAACTGCTAAAGATTTGACTTTTCAATAGTAAAGATTTGCAGTAGCAAGAGACTGTCAACAGGAGAAACATTTTTTAAATCGCCACATTAAAAGCAAATGTAGTACAAAACAAACAGTATATGCCTTTTTAACATCCTTTTCAAAAGCAAGAACTACTACCCTTGCAATGCAAAATAAATGCTTGGACAAGACATTTTTACAAAAATTTATTGCATTCATAATATATTTGAAAGCATTATGCATTAAACCACTGTTCCCATCCTCCCGCCTTGAAGACAAATACTGCAAACATTTTAACAGTACCAGTTTAGAGGCAGTGGAGCAGCAAAATCACAGAATTTATTAACTGTCACATCATTGCCATATCAAGACCAAGTTACAAATGCTTGTTTAGAAGATGGCTTAAGGGCATCCGAGGACAGGATTCAAGTGTCGGTTTTGGTAGAGTTGTGTAAGTGCATGGATGATTCTGTCTTAACTAGAGATTTATAAGCACACCAGCATTCTTGGTGAAAACCAAACATACCAAGGAAACTGCTTTAATTTAGCAGCTCGTCTGCCAGATTTATAGCCCAGCAGGTTGATGAAATACTTAAAACAATAGAATGCTGTCACCCAATACAAATAAAATACGCTCAACGTGCAAAACGTGTTACTTAAGTCAGTAGATTTTTTTTACCTTAAAAGTAAGAACATCTACACTTTTAAACACCGAAATGATAATACTGTAATGTCTAAACCTTCGTACATGATTTAACCCAAAAAAAACAATCTAAATAAACTAGACAGTTTTGCACTAATAAAACTTTGTCGGTAATATATTAAAGCATTTTGCCCATGTGAGATTTAAAAATATAAATCTTTGCTACAGAAATGTAACTTTTATATTTTATCACTGCAATATACAAATCAGGCATTAGGAACAAATCAACCAGTTTAATTATATAAAATAGATTGTCAGTTGACAGCTTAACATCACTGCATGTACAAAAATAAATAAAACTTGTAATACTGCGTAACTTCACAAATCAAACGCATTTTGTGAATTGTTAATCAACGCAGGAAATAGCAGGACAATGTAGGCGGAACATAGGTCTATTCTGCAAATAACTGCACAACTGATATCCCCTCCATACTACAGCATTATATTCACCACTGTCGCAAAGTAGAAGAAACGAGCAGCACAACTATGTAAAACTGAGTGCAACGTAATTTAGGTATGCACAATGAGGCACACTTGAGAGGCTTTCTGTCAATTTTACCTTATCAAATGATACCCTAGAGGTATCCCTATACGCTGAACTGGATACATCTCCTGTCTAAACAAAGTCACTCTGCTATCATGTGGTTTAAGCAGTTTTAGTTCCCGTTTGTTTCGAGATTGTGTTAAGAGGGGAGGTGGAACCTCACAGTACTCAAAAGTTACTCATGCAATTATTATATACATAAATCCAAACACAAATGAGCAAATGAAACCAACAGAATATGTACCTGTTACAGAACAGTTGTAGAGTTCTCAACCAGTCCCTATATCACCACACTACCTTAGGTGTAAGCCTCATTTATCAATATCCTTCATTCCCAAACGAAAATAATTTAAAAACAATTAACAGAGTAGCAGTAGCTTAGGTTTAAGCAGAAGGAAAATCAAACAGGTAGCAGGATGAACTGTAAACGGTCTACAAAATTGCAACTGGCCTAACAAGTCATTCTGTGACTTCACTCTAAGTGACAAACTAGTGGAATACATACATGGTCAGCTAAGCCAATTTAAAAATGGGACATTTTATGGCACTTAATTTGGACAGACAGGTCCAAGACGACAGATTAATATACAGGAAAACCACTACATTTTAATATGCAGTGCTTCCCAAATGCAGTTGTAAGTTTGGGGCAGTGAACACCAGAATTCCATTCTGCTTTTCCACCAGTTTTCTGTAGAGATCAGCCATTGGTAATCACACTTAACTTTACTCTGCGTTTAAGGCCGCAGGACCTGCACTATTGTTTAAAAATAATTAGCAAAAATAGACTACCAAAATCTATCTGGAAATATGTATAAAGGTATCTAACATATTAGATAAAAGCATTTCTTTACAGTACGTATTCAATTTTGCACATTCTTTGGTATATGTTCATAAAAAAATAAAGATCAATCAAATTAGGAGTAAACAGGAGCAGAAGTAACAATTAGTCTGACAAGAGAACCGGTATATGTACAGTCACCTTTATCCGGTCTGGTTGCCCATTTAGAATTAGTACAGGACATTAACCTGCTGAGGTAAGTAACAGGCAAAGAAAACGTAAATGGAACATTGGAAATAATTGACAGTGCTACTATGCATTTATAACACACCCTACGCAAGGTGTGTAAACAAATGGATTTTTTTTTTTTTTTTTTTTATCATTTTGAGTGTTTTGGCCTTAGTTTGTCAGCCACACGTTCAAACTTGCTTGCGGACAGAGAGCGAGTCTTTACAAGGCAGGAAGTCCGTGTTTTTACAACCTGCTTGATGTTCCGTTGCTTTGCTTTAGGCCCACGCCTAGGGTGTGTTATAATCTTTTTAAAGTCCGTACAGATGGAATCATACCTATTCTCGGGGTCATCGTCATCATCATCGTCATCCAAGGCAATAGGCCCCGATTTGGCTTCATCTCCTACATAATTTAAAAAAAACAAAAAAAATGTTTTCATGTGTGAAAGTTAAAATAAAGCAAACACATAACCTGCAGCCAACAGCTTTTTAGTGTGCTTCCATAACACACGGCTTACATATTAAGGATAAAATCATCCTTTGAAGAACAGAGAAGAAATGACCTACCTGTAACTCCAGTTCTTCAGCATTAGTATCTTTCACAAACTCACATGCTCAAAACATTCCCAGCTGAGCTGGAAATCCGTGGTAATTTTAAAACAGCAATGAAAAAATATTAACAGCCACATGTCCAACATTACAGTTTTAGTAGAACATCCACCCGGCTGGAAACTACACAAACTTGAGCTAAAGAGGTGGAAGGAACCTGCTCGTCAGCCAAAGAGGTCATCAGAGGTTGGATTCTATTAGCTTAAGTGTAAAAGCTACTTTGAGTTTATAGTGAATCTTTGGCAGGCGAGAAAGGAAGATGTGAATCTTTAAAAGATACTAACGCTGGATAACTGTAGTTGCAAGTGTTTTTTCATAGATTCAGATGTTTAAATAAATCTCTAGCAGAACAGAAACTAAATGGTTGCTTACCAGTAGGAGTGCTTTTGCAGATTGAAGAGTTATCTGGATTCACATGCTGTGTATTATTCCGCCATCTAGTGGCTGAAGGTTGTTGCTTTGAAGGCTGTGTTTTGATGCCCACCATTGTACCTCCTCCTGTATTTTCGCTGTTATACCCACTAGATCTTCCCAACTCCCTGTGGTTTGTGTCCAGTGGTTGCATAGCCATTCTTGGAAAGGGTGCATGTGGAGTGTTGTGCGAGTTATGAGGGGGATGGATGATGCCATCATGCACATCCGTTTCATGACCATCCTCACTGTCAGAGATTGTCTCCTCTAGTAAAAAGGTGAGTTTGGTCTGTGATTGCCTCTACTCTCCCAAGAGCTAGGTATGCTTTTTTTCACATCTAGTGTTGCTCCCAGGAAAGTCTTTTCCATTTGTGGTTCCGGTGATGATTGTGTGGTTTATAGGAAAAACCCAGTTTTTGTAGGGTTGTGATCACTGTTTGAATGTCTTTTTGACATTTCTCCTTTATTTTGGCCTTCACTAGCCAGTTGTCCAGGTAGGGTGAGGGTAAACATGGATTCCCTTTCTTCTCAAGAAGGCTGCAACTGTAGCTAGACACTGTTAAAACCTTTGGTGCAGGCTTTATTCCAATGGCTAATACTTTGATTGATAGCGTACTTCTTGAGTACGAATCTGAGGTACTTTTTTGTGTGCTTGATTCATATGTATGTGCAGGTAGGCATGCTTTAAGTCTATGGTTGACTTGCAGTCTCCCTTTTGCAGGAGCAGAATTGCCACCTGTAGCGCTGTCATTTCAAGTGTTGCATGCGAATTAATTGGTTTATGAATCTGAGGCCCAGGATTGGTATTCGTGTGAGGTCTTGTTTTGGCACCAGAAAATAAGGAGTAGTTTCCCATGTTTAGCTCTGTTGTTGGTACCCTCTCTACTGCATGTTTCTGCAGGAGTTCTTTTATTTCCTTCCTTAGTAACACCAGTTCTTTTTCCCGATACTTTTTCCTCTTTGGTGGTCTTGGTAATTCTATACAGTAACCGTGGAGCACCAAGTTTAATACCTACTTGTCCGTTATTTTTGTCCATTCTTGTGGGCAATGAGCTATTCTGCCTCTACTGGTGTGTGTGGGTTTGAGGCTGTTGAGTCACTTTGAACTTCCTCCATCTCCTCTGGAGGTTTGCCCTCTAGCCCACCCTCTACTACAAAAGGGTTGTCGCCATTGGTGGTATACTTGATCAGCCTGTTGTGTGCTGCATTGGTCTTGTTGATGCTGTCCTTTTGTAAGGCACCTGTTGCCTTCGCTGACTCATCCTTTTTTTTAAATTTGTTCTAAGGACTCGTCTACTCCTGTGCCGAACAAGGCCTCTCCTGTGAAGGGTTTATTGATAACTAAACCCTAGACTTCAGGTTCAAAGCCTGAGATCCTCAGCCAGGCACGTCTTCTAAGGGTTGTGCCTGTACACATCTGTTTGCTAGTTGTATTTGCTGCATCCAATGCAGATTTTAAACACTTGTTTGTGTTATTTTCCCCTCCTGAATAATTCCCTTGGCTCTTCTCCTGGTCCCCTCTGGGAGTTTTTCATTATTTCTTGGATCTCATCCCATTGTAGGTGTCCGTTCCTATTGAGTAGGGCACTGGAATTGGCTATCCGCCATTGTGTAGCAGCTTTCCTTTCCATTTTTCTCCCTACCACGTCCAGCCTTTTTGCTTTCCTTTTTGGGTGGTGTACCTTTGAAGGTATGGGCATTACTCCTCCTTCTAGGGGTAACAATGATGGAGTATGCCAGTGTTCAGCTGGGTGTATTTGGGGTCCTTTGGAGAAGGCTTATACTTTTGTTTTTTTTTATCCTTGGTGTTACACTTTTTCTTGAAGCTGGCCCTTTGAAAGCTTCCTTGCCCTGGTCCAGTATGCTAGGCAATATTGAGAGATACAGGTTTCCCTTACATGTTGGCATAAGGGTTTCTAGGAGAAAGCATCAGTCTCCTTTCTCCTCCTCAAAACGTACACCATACTTTTCGGCAGCAAGTTCGATAAGGGCATTGTAGAAAGTGATGCCGTATGAGAAGGTCTTGAGGAGTAGTTGTAGACCTCTTCGACATCCATGGTTGTGGAAGCTTGCTTGGAACTCCGAGTTCCTTTAATGCCCGCCAAACTCCTCCTTGCCCTGAAGAAGCACTGACACTTTGTACTCCAGCCTTTTCGTCTCCAACTCTAAAGCCTTTTCAGTGTCCCACGTTTAGGATATCCTCTTTTTCCAGAGAGGTTTGTTCCTCCTCTGAAGGTCTCGGGGTCGCTTTCGGGGACTCTCGAGCCATGGGGGGGTTTTGTCTGCTTCGAACGTCTGCCTTTAGTCTCTCGGAACTGGGATCTGTGGGCCTCTTCGCGGCTGACCCTTGATCGCTTTTTTCTTGGGCATCGGGCTGCCTTGTGTGACTTTTTCGGGGACCTTGGCCTCGGAGGGCTTTTACGGTCTTTTTACCTTCTCCTGTTTTTTCCTTGACATCCTTCACTGCACGTTTCATCTCCACATCCCCCTTGAGAATTTATATGTCTGATTCCCCCATGGGTTGATTCAGCACCTCCGACCTGTTCCTCGCCGTTGATGGAAATGCCTAGATCCTGCAGGAACAGTTGTGGATTTTGGCTCACATTGCTGTGTGATGCTCTTCTCTCGGTTTTCGGCGAGACTTAAGTCTTTGGCATGAACGCGGCGCAGGCATCACAGTCCTCACCCCCCTGTGGTCCCTTGGCAGACAAAGGTTAGAGACTTAGAGCAGGTCACGTTGAGCAAATTTGTGATGGCAGTTTGAGCAAAACTTAAAAGGGCTGTTTTCCATGACCCCTATCTTGTTTCATTCTCAGGCCACATGAGAAGTCTGGCAGGGTCCTCTCCTGAGGTGTGGGGGAAAAGGTTCCCTTCCTCTATCACTCTTCTCCATCTGTCTTTTGACGATTTTCTTTAAAAAAAAAAGAAAACGTCTTACTTTGGATTCTTCAGCGTTGTTCGTAAAAACTTCAGAGCTCCTCCTTTTGCTTCCATATCCAACCGAGGGGGGTGTTGGTGGGCGGGGGGTTGAATCTGAAGATGGCTACCACACTCAGGAACATCCTGGGCACGGTCTAATGTAACACAGGGGACAAACCAAGCACCAAATGGTGGTCAACGACACCAAAGGGGGAAAAATAAATAAAACCGAAAACAAAGACTTTTCAGGACCCAACCACTAAATGGCAGAATAATGCACAGCATGTGAATCCAGAAAAGAACTCATGTTGCAAAACGTCAAAATATGTGGGAAGCACAATCATCTTTAATGAAACAGGCTTCCTAGGACTGCCTGGCCCACAAAAGAGTTACCTAATGCATTCAGATCCAGGCAGTTGTGCTTGGTCAAAGTGTACCTTCTTTTACCCATAGCTGCTTTGCAGATGTCTGGGTGTGACTCTCCCTCAGAGTGAAGCTGTCTCAGTCATCCTTTTAGTGGTATTACACCTTTAACCTGTCTCAAAGAAAGCACTTAGCTTTACTATGACCATAAACAATGCTATTTTGAAACAACATAAGGAAATGCCTCCTTGGCATGGTTACCCCCTGACTTTTTGCCATTTGTTGATGCCAGTTATGACTGAAAGAGTGCTGGGACCCTGCTAACCAGGCCCCAGCACCAGTGTTCTTTCCCTAAACTGTACCTCTTTTCCCACAATTGGCACAGCCCTGGCACCCAGATAAGTCCCTTGTAAATGGAACCAAGGGCCCTAATGCCAGGAAAGGTATCTAAGGGCTGCAGCATGTCTTATTCCACCCTGGGGACCCCTCACTCAGCACATACACACTGCTTGCCAGCTTGTGTGTGCTGGTGGGGAGAAAATTACAGTCGACATGGCACTCCCCTCAGAGTGCCATTCCAACCTCACACTGCCTGCGGCATAGGTAAGTCACCCCTCTAGCACGCCTTACAGCCCTAAGGCAGGGTGCACTATACCACATGTGAGGGCATATGTGCATGTCACTCTGTGGCCAAGAGCAAAGTCTGTACTGGGTGGAGGTGCTTCTCCCCTCCCACTGCAGGAACTGTAACACCTGGCGGTCAGCCTCAAAGGCTCACCCCTTTTGTTACAGCGCCCCAGGGCATCCCAGCTAGTGGAGATGCCCGCCCCCTCCGGCCACTGCCCCTACTTTTGGCAGCAAGGTTGGAGGAGATAATGAGAAAAACAAGGAGGAGGAGGAGTCGCCCACCAGTCAGGACAGCCCATAAGGTGTCCTGAGCTGAGGTGACCCCTACCTTTCGAAATCCTCCACCTTGAGATTGGAGGATTCCCCCCCCCCCCAATAGGATTAGGGATGTGTCCTCCCCCTATCCTCTCAGGGAGGAGGTACAAAGAGGGTGTAGCCACCCTTCAGGACAGTAGCCATTGGCTACTGACCTTCTTACCTAAACACACCCCTAAATTCAGTATTTAGGGGGACCCCAGAAACCAGGAAATCAGATTCCTGTAACCTGAAACAAAAAGGACTGCTCACTTGAAAGCCCTGCAGAAACAACAGAGATGACAACTGCTTTGGCCCGACCCTCCCAGCCAGTCTCCTGACAGAGAAAAATGAACAGCGACGCATCAGACAGGGACCAGCGACCTCTGAAGCCTCAGAGGAATGCCCTGAAACCCGAAGGACCAAGAAACTCCAGAGAACAGCAGCAATGTTCACCCACAGCAACATCTTTGCAACAAAAAAACAACTTTTAAAGAACTCACTCTTCCCGCTGGAAGCGTGAGACTTCACCCTCTGCACCCGACGCCCCATACTCGAGCTCCAGAGAACCAACACTACAGGGAGGACTCCCAGGCGAATGCAACCTTGTGAGTAACCCGAGAAAAAACCCCTGGACTCCCACAGTGACGCATGCAGAGAGAATCCAGAGGCTCCTCCTGACCGTGACTGCCTGCAACAAGGAAGCCGACACCTGGACCAAGCACTACACCGGCAGCCCCCATACCCAAAAGGAACCAAACTTCAGTGCAGGAGTGACCACCAGGCGACCCTCTGCCTTTCAGGAGCTTCAAGTTGGGGTAGGTGACACTGTATTCTGTGGCGGACAAAAACTTTTCTGGACCACTGAAACTTGATGGGGCCCATCCCCTAATATGAGAAGGGTTCCTGTGAGACATTGAAATACCTACTGTAGGTACTGTGACGTTTAGGATTAGGTATGTGTAAGGAAATGCCTCCTTGGCATGGTTACCCCCTGACCTTTTACCTTTGCTGATGCAAAGCTATGATTTGAAAGTGTGCTGGGACCCTGCTAACCAGGCCCAGCACCAGTGTTCTTTCCCTAAACTGTACCTTTGTCTCCACAATTGGCACAACCCTGGCACTCAGGGACGTCCCTTGTAACTGGTACCCCTGGTACCAAGGGCCCGATACCAGGGAAGGTCTCTAAGGGCTGCAGCATGCCATGTCTTATGCCACCATGGGGACCCCTCACTCAGCACATGCACACTGCCTCACAGCTTGTGTGTGCTGGTGGGGAGAAAATGACTAAGTCGACATAGCACTCCCCTCAGAGTGCCATGCCAACCTCGCAAGGCCTGTGGCATAGGTAAGTCAACCCTTGTAAAGAAATGGCTCCCCGTTGCAGTTACCCCCCCCACTTTTTGCCTGATATTGATGCTGACTTGACTGAGAAGTGTGCTGGGACCCTGCTAACCAGGCCCCAGCACCAGTGTTCTTTCACCTAAAATGTACCATTGTCCCCACAATTGGCACAACCCTGGCATCCAGGTAATTCCCTTGTAACTGGTACCCCTGGTACCAAGGGCCCTGATGCCAGGGAAGGTCTCTAAGGGCTGCAGCATGTCTTATGCCACCCTAGGGACCCCTCACTCAGCACAGACACACTGCTTTCCAGCTTGTGTGTGCTGGTGGGGAGAAAATGACTAAGTCGACATGGCACTCCCCTCAGGGTGCCATGCCAACCTCACACTGCCTATGCAGTATAGATAAGTCACCCCTCTAACAGGCCTTACAGCCCTAAGGCAGGGTGCACTATACCACAGGTGAGGGCATATGTGCATGAGCACTATGCCCCTACAGTGTCTAAGCAAAACCTTCAACATTGTAAGTGCAGGGTAGCCATAAGAGTATATGGGCTGGGAGTGTCAAAAACGAACTCCACAGCTCCATAATGGCTACACTGAAAACTGGGAAGTTTGGTATCAAACTTCTCAGAATAATAAACCCACACTGATGCCAGTGTTGGATTTATTAAAAAATGCACACAGAGGGCATCTTAGAGATGCCCCCTGTATTTTACCCAATTGTTCAGTGCAGGACTGACTGGTCTGTGCCAGCCTGCTGCTGAGAGACGAGTTTCTGACCCCATGTGGTGAGTGCCTTTGTCCTCTCTGGGGACAGAAACAAAGCCTGCTCTGGGTGGAGGTGCTTCACACCTTACAGCCCTAAGGCAGGGTGCACTATACCACAGGTGAGGGCATATATGTGCATGAGCACTATGCCCCTTCAGTGTCTAAGCAAAACCTTAGACATTGTAAGTGAAGGGTAGCCATAAGAGTATATGGTCTGGGAGTCTGTTAACCATGAACTCCACAGCACCATAATGGCTAAACTGAAGACTGGGAAGTTTGGTATCAAACTTCTCAGCACAAAACAATGCACACTAATGCCAGTGTGCACTTTATTGTAAAATACACCCAGAGGGCATCTTAGAGATGCCCCCTGAAAACATACCCGACTACCAGTGTGGGCTGACTAGTTTTTGCCAGCCTGCCACCCACCAGACATGCTGCTGGCCACATGGGGAGAGTGCCTTTGTTACTCTGTGGCCAGGAACAAAGCCTGTACTGGGTGGAAGTGCTTCTCACCTCCCCCTGTATGAACTTTAACACCTGGCGGTGAGCCTCAAAGGCTCACCCCCTTTGTTACAGCGCCACAGGGCACCCCAGCTAGTGGAGATGCCCGCCCCTCCGGCCGCTGCCCCCACTTTTGGTGGCAAGGCTAGAAGAGATAATGAGGAAAACAAGGAGGAGTCACCCCCCCAGTCAGGGCAGCCTCTAAGGTGTTCTGAGGTGACTCTTACTTTTAGAAAAACTCCATCTTGTAGAAGGAGGATTCCCCCATTAGGATTAGGGATGTGCCCCCCTCCCCACAGGGAGGAGGCATAAAGAGGGTGTAGCGACCCTCAAGGACAGTAGCCATTGGCTACTGCCATTCCAGACCTAAACACACCCCTAAAATCAGTATTTAGGGAAACCCAGAACCGAGGTAGACAGGGATTCCTGCAACCTAAAGAAGGACTGCTGACCTGAGGCCCTGCAGTGAAGACGGAGACGACAACTGATTTGGCCCCAGCCCCACCGGCCTGTCTCCCTACTTCGAAGAAAACTGCAACAGTGACGCATCCAACAGGGTCCAGCGACCTCTGAAGCCTCAAAGGACTACCCTGCATCTAAAGGACCAAGAAGCTCCAGAGAACAGCAGCCCTGTTCAACAAACTGCAACTTTCTGCAACAAAGAAGCAACTTTTAAAGACCACACAAGGAACCTGACACCTGGAACCAGCACTGCACCCGCAGCCCCCAGGACCTGAAGGAACCGAACTCCAGTGCAGGAGCGACCCCCAGACAACCCTCTGCCTAGCCCAGGTAGTGGGTACCCAGAGGACCCCTCCCCCCCGTGCCTGCCTGCATCGTTGAAGAGACCCCCGGGTCTCCCCATTGATTCCTATCAGAAACCCATAAGCACTCTGCACCCGGCCGCCCCAGTGCCGCTGAGGATGTACTTTGTGTGCCTGTTTGTCCAACCCCCCCACCCCCAACCCAGTGCCATACAAACCCCCCCGGTCTGCCCTCCGAGGACACGGGTACTTACCTGCTGGCAGACTGGAACCGGAGCACCCCCTTCTCCACAGCCCCTAAGGTGTCCTGAACTGAGGTGACTCTGACTTTTAGAAATCCTCCATCTTGCAGATGGAGTATTCCCCCAATAAGATTAGGGATGTGCCCCCTCCCCTCAGGGAGGAGGCACAAAGAGTGTAGCCACCCTCAGGGCTAGTAGCCATTGGCTACTAACCCCCCCAGACCTAAACACACCCCTAAATCGAGTATTTAGGGGCTCCCAGAACCTAGCAAGATAGATTCCTGCAACCTAAGACGAAGAAGGACTGCTGAGCTGAAAAACCTGCAGAGAAGACTGAGACACCAACTGCTTTGGCCCCAGCTCTACCAGCCTGTCTCCCCACTTCAAGAGAACTGCAACAGCAACGCGTTCCACAGGGTCCAGCAACCTCTGAAGCCTCAGAGGACTACCCTGCATCTAAAAACACCAAGAACTCCTGAGGACAGCGGCTCTGCTCCAAAGAAGAAACATCTTTGCAACAAAGAAACAACTTTGAAAGAACACACGTTTCCCGCTGGAAACGTGAGACTTTGCACTCTGCACCCGACGCCCCCGGCTCGACTTGTGGAGAACCAACACTACAGGGAGGACTCCCCGGCGACTGCGAGCCCGTGAGTAGCCAGAGTTGACCCCTCTGAGCCCCCACAGCGACATCTGCAGAGGGAATCCAGAGGCTTCCCCTGACCGCGACTGCCTGCTTCTAAGAAGCAGACGCCTGGTAAGGACACTGCACCCGCAGCCCCCAGGACCTGAAGGATCCGACCTCCAGTGCAGGAGCAACCCCCAGGTGGCCCTCTCCCTTGCCCAGGTGGTGGCTACCCAGAGGAGCCTCCCCCACCCCGCCTCGCCTTCCTGCATCGCTGAAGAGACCCCTGGGTCTCCCATTAACCTACATTGCAAACCAGATGCCTGTTTGCACTCTGCACCCGGCCGCCCCCGTGCCGCTGAGGGTGTACTTTTTGTGCTGACTTGTGACCCCCCCCCCGTGCCCTACAAAACCCCCCCTGGTCTGCCCTCCGAAGACGCAGGTACTTACCTGCTGGCAGACTGGAACCGGGACACCCCCTTCTCCATTGAAGCCTATGCGTTTTGGGCACCACTTTGACCTCTGCACCTGACTGGCCCTGAGCTGCTGGTGTGGTAATTTTGATGTTGCTCTGAACCCCCAAAGGTGGGCTACCTTGGACCAAACCTTGAACCCTGTAGGTGGTTTACTTACCTGCAAAACTAACAAACACTTACCTCCCCCATGAACTGTTGAAAATTGCAGTGTCCAGTTTTAAAATAGCTTATTGCCATTTGTGTGAAAACTGTATATTTTGCTAATTCAAAGTTCCTAAGTGAAATACCTTTCATTTAAAGTATTGTTTGTAAATCTTGAACCTGTGGTTCTTAAAATAAACTAAGAAAATATATTTTTCTATATAAAAACCTATTGGCCTAGAATGGTCTTTGAGTGTGTGTTCCCCATTTATTGCCTGTGTGTGTACAACAAATGCTTAACACTACCCTCTGATAAGCCTACTGCTTGACCACACTACCACAAAATAGAGCATTAGAATTGTCTCTTTTTGCCACTATCTTACCTCTAAGGGGAACCCTTGGACTCTGTGCATGCTATTTCATACTTTGAAATAGTACATACAGAGCCAACTTCCTACAGGGATCTTGTCTTTTCTTCTCAGTGGTCCAGTTCCCACTCGTGGTACAGGATAATCGTCCTGCTCAGGGTATCTCTGCCAGAACATTGGTCTGTCCTGGTACGTCCACCGACCTTGGAGAAATGTTGTGTGCTATGGCCCATTTCGATATGTTTTGAGCCTGTTGCGAGAGCAGCAGAGACCTTGTGCCACCCTGCTTGTTTAGATAAAACATGCTCGTAGTATTGTCCATCCTGATTAAGACAGTTTTGGAGCCTTGGTAAAAAGGCTTTTAGAGACAAATCTATTGCCTTGTGCTCCAGCTGATTTATGTGGAGTTGACTGTCTTTTCGAGTCCAGGACCTGCTGATTTGGAGATTTTGGAGGTGGGCACCCCAACCTTCGAGGGAGGCATCCGTTGGTACTTTATAGCGGGGCACCTGAGGAAGAAACGTGAGACCACTGGACAAATTGGCCAGTATTGCCCACCAAGACATGGTGGTCCGCATTGCCGATGTGATGAGAATTTTGTCCTCGAAAGAACCCTATACCTGAAGCCACTGAGCGTCTAATTGCTCTTATGTAGTCTGCAATCTGGGACCAGCAGAAAGCATGACGAGATCATTCCCAGTAATGACTTGTAGGTGCGAACTGAAACGCACTTTTTTGCCGAGAGCTTGCGGGCTAAGGTGTTCAGCTTTTGTTTTCTTTCCCGAGACATTACGCCTTGCTGCGGACAGTGTCCAGTACCGCTCCTAAGAAATTCAACTTCTGTGTGGGGCGAACATGTAACTTCTGGTAATTGATAGTAAGTCCGAGATCTTTGAACAACTGGAGGCAGGCAGTGGTGTGGCATACCACCTGAGCTCTTGAAGGTGCTTTGATGAGCCAGTCGTTGAGATAGCGAAACACTTGCATGCCCAACTGGTGGAGGTGCGCTGCCACTGGAGCCAGCATCTTTGTAAAAATCCTGGGGGCTGATTTCAAACCGAAGGGAAGGACCAGAAACTGTAGATGCATACCAGCCACCTTGAACCAAAGGAATTTGCGATGGTTTCGGTGAATTGGAATATGAAACTACGCATCCTGGACGTCTAGGGATGCCATGTGATCTCTGGTATTTAAGAAGCGAACATGTCCTGCAGTGCTACCATCCTGAACGACTGCTTCTTCAGGAACTTATTAAATGATCTTAAGTCCAGAATGGGGTGCCAGTCTCCTGAAGGTTTCTTTACCAGAAAGAAGCTCGAATAGAATCCCTTGTTCCTGTGAGGAGCAGGTACCAGTTCTATTGCCCCTTTGCGCAGCATCACATACACTTCCCTGAGGAGTGGCTTTAATCATGGAGGTGGTGGGCCTGAAGGAGGGATGTTCGGTGGTCTCTGTATGAACTCCAGAGTATGCCCCTGGCCACTATATCCAGCACCCACCTGTCGGATGTTATGCTTGATCATCGAAGGAAGTGAGAAGTGATGCGACCTCCAATTTGAGACGCTGGTAACGTAGGAAGCTGGTATGGCTGGTTGGTCATTGTTTTCTGCCGTTATCTCTTCCACGGGCAGTCGATCTTCCCTTCGTTGGGTGCCTATAAGCAGTGGTAGTTGGCAATCGATAATGCTGCTGTTGCTGGCTGTATTGCTGTCGGGGTCCTGCCGAAGAGGACTGGTTCTGGGGTCTACACTGTTGGAAGCCACCTTGAAAGGAGTAACTTCCCCCTATCCCTACCCCGTGAAAAATGCTGTTTCCTGTACTGTAATGTACCCAGGGATTTAGCTGTGTCCATATCAGTCTTGATGGTCTGCAGCATTTCATCGACATGCTTCCCAAATAGGCTTTCCCCATCAAACGCCATGTCCAGAATTCGTCTCTGAACCTCCAGACGGAAGGAAGTAGACTTCAGCCACCCCTGTCTACACAAGACCATTGCTTCTGCGAGTTGCCGAAAACCTGTCAAGGAAATGTTGATTGTGCAGTCAATGATTTCAGCCGCAATCCGCTCACCCTCCTGCAGCACCTTCCTTGCTTCCACCTTGGCATCATCAGGCAAGAAGTCTAAATAAGCAGACATGTCTGCCCACATCTGGCGATCATACCTTCCTAAAATGGCCAAGGAGTTAGTCGCCTTCACCGTGATCGCCGCCACCGAGGAAAATCTCTTCCCAATTTTGTCCAACCTCCTTCCGTCTTTGTCCCTAGGTGATGCTATAGGTGGCGAAGGGTTCTTAGAGCGACGCTGCTTGAGATATTACCGAATCCGGTTTTGGTTGCAACACCAAGCAGGCCGGAGTGTTATCAGGGGCTTTGTATTTCTTTTCTAGCCTCGGCATTTGGGAAGGCACAGTTGCCGGATTTTTTATTGCCATAAACCCCTCCTGCCATAGGAAATCCACTACCGGGATAGCCCTCAATGATCTCTTCGAAGGCTCTTTGAAGTCATATAAGAAACAATCAGTTTCCTAAGAAATAATGGGCAAGTCGAATCTCTTGGCCGCTCTCTCCATCAAATTATGAAAGCCCCTATGTCTTCAGGGGGTGAATCAACCAACCCTGCTGGCCGTGGTGAAGGTTTGGGGATGAGGTAGTCATCCCATTCACTAGGAGCTGCCTCCATTATCTCACCTTCTTCCCTCTCGTCCTCTGTAGCGAGACGATCATCCTGTGGTTGGTGCACAAATGGAATGCTTCTGTGTGGCGTTCCCGGAAGACTGATTATAGGAGTTTGCAGAGGCGTCCGCTGGCTGTAAGGCCTGGATGGAGTTACAGGTGTCAACGGTCGAAACCTGCGATAGTAATCCTTCAACATACCCGGGAGATCTGAGACTAATGATTTAGGCATGGGAAAGGAAGTTTCGTCTTCCACTGCTGGGTATGATGAATCTTGCTGGAAAGTAGTTGAGGAATAGTTTGGTTGTCCTTCATCCTCCCCATCCAAGTCCTGGCATTTTACATGCAGCTGCGATGGGACTACTGGCTGTGCCAAACATTCCGTCCTCTTAAGAATAAATGTCCTCATCATCTAGGAGATGCTGTGGAGGGTATGGCAACACCTTGCACGGAGAAGTATGCCCTGGAAGAATCCGCAATGCTTTATCCCCAATGGGGATAAAAGAAAGAGGGAGGAATCTTGCCGAATCCTGCTGCACTATCAAATCTCCAGAAGATGGTATCATCACCGTCAATTGCGCTGAGGAAATCTCCAACATTGCCATCGACAGTTCAGTTTGTCATCGACGGTCCCCTCGTAGACTGTTCTGTCATCGCCGGCTCTCTCGTCGCCGGTGTGCTTGTCGATGGTGCTTTCTTCAACCTCATCGACAGATGTTTTTGTCGACGATGCCTTTTTATAGATTTTGGCGGTGATGATAGTCGCTGATGAAAGTGGTGACAATGTAACTATCATCGGAGACACCGCCGTTGTAAACGTCGACGTTACTATCGTCACTGTGACCGTCAACACAGTCGACGGGCCTTTTTTGGCCGCATCTGAGGAGAGTCTCACCGGGTCCTTTGCCGGCAACAGGGACAGAGGCACTTCTTGGAGTGCCTTTTTTCCCCACAGGCGTAGTAGGCTCTGAGCGAACCTTTTTCAAGAGTTTTGAGCGGGTTTCTGATCCTGAGGTGGCAGTCTCTTGGCGCCTTTGCATCGCCAGAGATGCATATTTAGTCTTTTTAGCCACTTTCTTTGGTAGCTCAGGCAGTCTTCGTTTCTCTACCGGTCTTTTTAAGGAGAAGTATGAGATGATGTTTCACTCATCTGAAGACTGGTTTTCCATGGCTTTCTGTCTTTGTAGCCACAACAAAAGCCTACCCTCACAGTCCTTGAGGGTTTTCTGACTGAAGGTGCGACAGATCTTACAGTCACTCACCTTGTGGTCTGGATGCAGGTAGTAGATGCACTTCTTGTGGGGATCATCAACATGTGGTCTCTGTAAGGAAATGCCTCCTTGGCATGGTTACCCCCTGACTTTTTGCCTTTGCTGATGCCAAGTTATGATTTGAAAGTGTGCTGAGGCCTGCTAACCAGGCCCCAGCACCAGTGTTCTTTCCCTAACCTGTACCTTTGTTTCCACAATTGGCACACCCTGGCATCCAGGTAAGTCCCTTGTAACTGGTACCCCTGGTACCAAGGGCCCTGATGCCAGGGAAGGTCTCTAAGGGCTGCAGCATGTCTTATGCCACCCTAGGGACCCATCACGGAGCACAGACACACTGCTTGCCACCTTGTGTGTGCTGGTGGGGAGAAAATGACTAAGTTGACATGGCACTCCCCTAAGGGTACCATGCCAACCTCACACTGCCTATGGCATAGATAGGTCACCCCTCTAGCAGGCCTTACAGCCCTAAGGCAGGGTGCACTATACCATGGGTGAGGGCATAGGTGCATGAGCACTATGCCCCTACAGCACGGGTGTCAAACACAAGGCCCGCGGGCCGAATCCGGCCCGCCAGACCTCGTCATGTGGCCCGTGTAGCCGCCGCCGGCCGCCAGCCTTCACCTTTTATTCTCGCTTTTTTTTTTTGACACAAGAAAGCTGCCTCTTAAGCGCATGCGCGGCAGCCTACAAGCCAGAGAACGTTTGCCCTCTAGTGGCGCCGGCCGTTCTACACAGGAAACCTCCACTTTACATGCATTCAGGAAGCCTCCACTTGTTTTTATATTGAGCGCATGCCATCCTGTGATGTGACAGATCCAACGGCTGCCTGAACCCTTCTCTCCTGTACTGTAAGTACATATGATGTATGTGGGGGTAGGGGGGGGGTCTGCTTATTATTCTGATTAAAAGTCTGAGCAGTAAACTTTGGATATACTGACCACTTCCGTGTCACTTTACAGTGGTATAGGGACCATAAACTACAATCAAATAACCCAAAAATGTCCAAGAAAAGAAAAGTTGATGCAGAGGGAAGGCAATTTCAGGAGAGATGGGAAAGTGAATACATGTTTGTGATTAATGGAGACAAGCTGGTATGTCTTATTTGCTATGAGGCAGTGGCAGTGATGAAGGAATACAATTTACGCCGGCACTTTGAGACCAAACATGGAGCCAAATTTGCTAACCTTAGCCACCAGGAAAAGCAACAAAAAGTCCAAGAATTAAAAGGTAGCCTGCATTCTCAACTGAATATTTTTGCAAAAATTACAGCAAAAAATGATGCAGCAGTGAAAGCCAGCTATCTTGTGGCTGAAGAAATTGCGCGAGCTTCAAAGTGCTTTTCAGAAGGTGCATTTGTAAAGCAGTGTATGCTGAAGGTATGTGAACAGATGTGCCCTGAGTAGAGACAGGCTTTTAACAATGTTAGCTTGTCAAGAAACACCATCACAGACCGAGTCAGGGACCTAGCCTGTAATCTTAAAACAAAGTTGGCTTTAGAGGCATGCAGTTATCTGGCATTTTCATTAGCTGTTGATGAAAGCACTGACAATACTGATACAGCTCATCTAGCTATTTTTGTAAGAGGTGTGAAGGAAGACTTGTCGGTCAGTGAGGAGCTCTTGGATGTGGTCGCCATGTATGGGACAACAACTGGGAGGGACATCTTCAATGCAGTGGAGGAATCCATAAATAAAATGAAATTACCTTGGGAAAAGTTGGTGGGACTTACTACTGATGGCGGCGCTCCAGCAATGTGTGGAGAGAGAAATGGCTTGGTTGGACTGTTAAAAGAGAAAATGAAAAAAAGTAATTGCCACACACCGCTGATAACTTATCACTGCATTATCCACCAAGAAGCTCTGTGTGGCAAGGTTCTGCAACTGGATAACATAATGTCCACAGTCACGAAAACAGTGAATTTTCTGCGTGCACGGGGTCTGAATCATCGTCAGTTCCAACAATTTTTGAAGGAGGTGGGCATGGAACATACAGATGTGCCATACCATACAGAAGTAAGGTGGCGGAGTAGGAGCACCGTTCAAGAGATTTTTTGAGCTTTTGGAAGAAATTACTCTTTTTATGCAAAGTAAAGGGAAGCCCTTGTCCGAACTGTCAGATCCAAACTGGCTGTGCGATTTTGCCATGTTGTGTGACATAACAGAGCATCTCGCCCAACTGAATCTGAGGCTGCAGGGCCGCAAACAAGTCATAACCTCAATGTATGAGGCAATAACAGCTTTCCAGGAGAAACTGCGCCTATGGAAGTCACAGCTTGAAAAAGACAGTCTTGCCCACTTTCCTATCTGCCAGAGCATCTCAACCTCATTCCCAGGTACTTTTTCATGTGCTCGATTGGGTACCAAAGTGAATCGGCTGATTGATGAATTCAATCGACGCCTTTCTGACTTTAAAGAACAAAACTTAACCTTTACCAGCTTTGCCAATCCCTTCAACATCGATGTTGACAGTGCACCACATCACCTTCAAATGGAATTAATAGAACTTCAGTGTAACAGCAGCCTGAAAGCGAAGTTCCAGGATGAGACAGTCGACGACTTTTACCGTCTCCTCCCCCCTGCTTTGATGCCACAGCTCCGACTTCAAGCTGCACGTGTTTTGTCCATGTTTGGGAGCACCTATCTATGTGAACAGATGTTTTCAGTCATGAATCTGAACAAGACCAAGCTCAGATCACACATCACTGATGATAACCTCCATGCTGTTTAGCGGATTGCTACAGCACAAGACCTAACGCCAGACATCGATGGACTGACCTCAGGAAAACGATGTCAGCCATCTAGTCAGAAAAGTTAAAAAAAAAAGTTAATGCCTTGTGTTTGCCATATGTGTAATAAACAGTGTTTGGCAATATTTGTATGTTTAAAAAAAAAATTACTGTCTGTTACCAAAAATCATTTTTCAATAAATTGTACAATAATTGTACATTTGAATATCTACTTGCCATTATTCTGACTATGTTTCTGCTTTCAGAGCTAGTTATTACTTACATTATTACAAAAAACAGTAATAATTGAATGCAGTGACAATAATTTATGATAATAAAGAGTGGACACATAGTCCTACAGATACAACCGGCCCTTTGAGGGTGACCAAACTGCTGATGCGGCCCCCGATGAATTTGAGTTTGACACCCCTGCCCTACAGTGTCTACGCAAAACTGTAGACATTGTAAGTGCAGGGTAGCCATAAGAGTATATGGTCTGGAAGTCTGTCATACACGAACTCCACAGCACCATAATGGCTACACTGAAAACTGGGAAGGTTGGTATCAAACTTCTCAGCACAATAAATGCACACTGATGCCAGTGTACATTTTATTGTGAAATACACCCCAGAGGGCATCTTAGAGATGCCCCCTGAAAACATACCCGACTTCGTGTGGCTGACTAGTTTTACCAGCCTGCCACACACCAGACATGTTTCTGGCCACATGGGGAGCGTGCCTTTGTCACTCTGTGGCTAGTAACAAAGCCTGTACTGGGTGGTGGTGCTTCTCACCTCCCCCTGCAGGAACTGTAACACCTGGCGGTGAGCCTCAAAGGCTCACCCCCTTTGTTACAGCGCCCCCAGGGCACCCCAGCTAGTGGAGATGCCCGCCCCCTCCGGCCACGGCCCCACTTTTGGCAGCAAGGCCGGAGGAGATAATGAGAAAAACAAGGAGGAGTCACTGGCCAGTCAAGACAGCCCCTAAGGTGTCCTGAACTGAGGTGACTGACTTAGAAATCCTCCGTCTTGCAGATGGAGGATTCCCCCAATACGATTAGGGATGTGCCGCTCTCCCCTCAGGGAGGAGGCACCAAGAGGGTGTAGCCACCCTCAGGGCTAGTAGCCATTGGCTACTAACCCCCCAGACCTAAACACACCCCTAAATTGAGTATTTAGGGGCCCCCAGAACCAAGCAAGATAGATTCCTGCAACCTGAAGACGAAGAAGGACTGCTGACCTGAAGCCCTGCAGAGAAGACTGAGACACCAACTGCTTTGGCCCCAGACCTACCGGCCTGTCTCCCCACTTCAAGAAAAACTGCAACAGCGATGCGTTCCACAGGGTCCGCCGCTGAGGGTGTACTTTGTGTGCTGACTTGTGTAACCCCCGGTGCCCTACAAAACCCCCCTGGTCTGCCCTCCGAAGACGCGGGTACCTACCAGCTGGCAGACTGGAACCAGGGCACCCCCTTCTCCATTGAAGCCTAGGTGTTTTGGGCACCACTTTGGCATCTGCACCTGACCGGCCCTGAGCTGCTGGTGTGGTAACTTTGGGGTTGCCCTGAACCCCCAACGGTGGGCTACCTTGGACCCAACTTTGAACCCTGTAGGTGGTTTACTTACCTGCAAAACTAAAACACTTACCTCCTCCAGGAACTGTTGAAAATTGCACTGTGTCTAGTTTTAAAATAGCTTATTGCCATTTTTGTGGCAAATGTACATACTATTTTGCTGATTCAAAGTTCCTAAGTGACCTAAGTGAAATACCTTTCATTTGAAGTATTACTTGTAAATCTTAAAATAAACTAAGAAAGGAAAATGTCACTTACCCAGTGTACATCTGTTCGTGGCATTAGTCGCTGCAGATTCACATGCTGTGCATAGTCCGCCGTCTGGTGTTGGGTCGGAGTGTCACAAGTTGTTTTTCTTCGAAGAAGTCTTTTCGAGTCACGAGACCGAGGGACTCCTCCTCTTTGTTTCCATTGCGCTTGGGCGTCGACTACATCTTCGATTGTTTTCCCCGCAGAGGGTGAGGTAGGAGTTGTGTATGTTAGTAATAGTGCCCATGCAATGGAATGAATAAGTATGTACAGAATAAAGGTTAAGGTAATATATTTACAAATGTACAAATGTTGAATATTACTTCCAAACGGCTACAGGCTCCCGGGGAGGCGGGTGGGCGCATGTGAATCTGCAGCGACTAATGCCACGAACAGATGTACACTGGGTAAGTGAGATTTTCCGTTCGGTGGCATGTGTAGCTGCAGATACACATGCTGTGCATAGACTAGTAAGCAGTTATCTTCCCAAAAGCAGTGGTTCAGCCTGTAGGAGTGGAAGTAGTTTGAAATTAAGTTCTTAGTCCAGCTTGACCTACTGTGGCTTGTTGTGCAGATAGCACGTCTACACAGTAGTGCTTAGTAAATGTGTGAGGCGTAGACCATGTTGCTGCCTTACATATTTCGTTCATTGGAATATTTCCTAAGAAGGCCATGGTAGCGCCTTTCTTCCTGGTTGAGTGTGCCTTTGGTGTAATGGGCAGCTCTCTTTTTGCTTTAAGGTAGCAGGTTTGGATGCACTTAACTATCCATCTGGCTATACCTTGTTTTGATATTGGGTTTCCTGTATGAGGTTTTTGGAATGCAATAAATAGTTGTTTTGTTTTCCTAATTAGTTTTGTTCTGTCAATGTAGTACATTAGTGCTCTTCTGATGTCTAATGTATGTAGTGCCCTTTCAGCTACTGAGTCTGGCTGTGGAAAGAACACTGGTAGTTCTACTGTTTGATTTAAGTGGAACGGTGAAATAACTTTTGGTAAAAATTTAGGATTGGTTCTTAGAACTACTTTATTTTTGTGTATTTGAATAAAAGGTTCCTGTATAGTAAACGCCTGAATTTCGCTTACTCTTCTTAAAGATGTAATGGCAATGAGAAACGCAACCTTCCACGTTAAGAATTGCATTTCACAAGAATGCATGGGTTCGAAAGGTGGACACATGAGTCTTGTTAAGACGATGTTGAGGTTCCATGAAGGAACAGGTGGTGTTCTTGGTGGTATAATCCTTTTTAGGCCTTCCATAAACGCTTTAATGACAGGTATCCTAAATAGTGAGGTTGAATGGGTAATCTGCAGGTATGCAGATATTGCTGCGAGGTGTATCTTTATGGAAGAGAAGGCCAGATTTGATTTCAGTAAATGTAGTAAGTATCCTACTACATCCTTTGGAGATGCATGTAATGGTTGAACTTGATTATTATGGCAGTAGCAAACAAATCTTTTCCATTTACTTGCATAGCAGTGTCTAGTGGATGGCCTTCTAGCCTGTTTTATGACCTCCATACATTCTTGGGTGAGGTTTAAATGTCCGAATTCTAGGATTTCAGGAGCCAGATTGCTAGATTCAGCGATGCTGGGTTTGGATGCCTGATCTGTTTGTGTTGTGTTAGCAGATCTGGCCTGTTGGGTAGCTTGACATGGGGTACTACTGACAGATCTAGTAATGTTGTGTACCAGGGTTGTCTTGCCCATGTTGGTGCTATCAGTATGAGTTTGAGTTTGTTTTGACTCAATTTGTTGACTAGATATGGAAGAAGAGGGAGAGGGGGAAAAGCGTATGCAAATATCCCTGACCAATTCATCCATAGAGCATTGCCTTGAGACTGCCTGTGTGGGTACCTGGATGCGAAGTTTTGGCATTTTGCGTTCTCCTTTGTTGCAGATAGGTCTATTTGAGGTGTTCAGCAAATTTGGAAGTAAATGTTTAGAATTTGGGGGTGAATCTCACATTCGTGGACTTGTTGGTGATCTCGAGAGAGGTTGTCTGCTAGTTGATTCTGGATCCCTGGAATAAACTGTGCTATTAGGCGAATGTGGTTGTGAATTGCCCATTGCCATATCTTTTGTGCCAGGAGGCACAGCTGTGTCGAGTGTGTTCCCCCCTGTTTGTTTAGATAATACATTGTTGTCATGTTGTCTGTTTTGTCAAGAATGTATTTGTGGGTTATGATCGGTTGAAATGCTTTCAACGCTAGGAATACTGCTAACAATTCAAGGTGATTTATATGCAGCTTCGTTTGATGTTCGTCCCATTGTCCTTGGATGCTGTGTTGATTGAGGTGTGCTCCCCACCCTGTCATGGAAGCATCTGTTATCACGTATTGTGGCACTGGGTCTTGGAAAGGCCGCCCTTTGTTTAAATTTATACTGTTCCACCATAGAAGCGAGATGTATGTTTGGCGGTCTATCAACACCAGATCTAGAAGGTGACCCTGTGCCTGTGACCATTGCGATGCTAGGCACTGTTGTAAGGGCCTCATGTGCAGTCTTGCGTTTGGGACAATGGCTATGCATGAAGACATCATGCCTAGGAGTTTTAATACCATCTTTGCATGTATTTTTTGTGTCGGATACATGGCTTGTATAACCTTGTAAAAATGTTGAACCCTTTGTGGACTTGGAGTGGCTATCCCCTTTGTTGTGTTGATTGTCGCTCCTAAGTATTGCTGTGTTTTGCACGGCCGAATGTGTGATTTTGGATAGTTGATGGAGAAACCGAGTTTGTAGAGGGTTTGTATGACATACTCTGTGTGGTGTGAACATTTTGTTAGGGAGTTGGTCTTGATTAGCCAATTGTCTAGGTAGGGGAACACGTGTATTTGCTGCCTTCTGATATGTGCGGCTACTACTGCTAGGCATTTTGTAAATACTCTTGGTGCGGTCGTTATACCGAACGGCAATACTTTGAATTGGTAATGTATTCCCTTGAATACAAACCTTAGATATTTCCTGTGTGAGGGATGTATCGGTATGTGGAAATACGCGTCCTTTAGGTCCAAGGTTGTCATGTAGTCTTGTTGTTTTAGCAGTGGTAACACGTCTTGTAGCGTGACCATGTGAAAGTGTTCCGATTTGATGTAGATGTTTAGTGTTCTGAGATCTAAGATTGGTCTCAGTGTTTTGTCTTTTTTTGGTATTAGAAAGTACAGTGAGTAGACTCCTGTGTTCCTTTGTGTACGTGGTACAAATTCTATTGCGTCCTTTTGCAGTAATGCCTGAACTTCTAATTCCAGAAGGTCTAAATGCTGTTTTGACATATTTTGTGTTTTTGGTGGGACATTTGGAGGGAGTTGGAGAAATTCTATGCAATAACCATGTTGGATAATTGCTAAGACCCAAGTGTCTGTTGTTATCTCCTCCCAAGCTTTGTAAAATTGGCTTAGTCTTCCCCCCACTGGTGTTGTGTGAAGGGGTGGAGTGACTTGTGAGTCACTGTTTGGTTGTAGGGGTTTTGGGACCTTGATATTTTCCCCTGTTTCTAGGGAATTGTCCCCCTCTGTACTGGCCCCGAAAGCCTCCCCTTTGGTACTGTCCCTGGTAGGTAGACGGTGTTGATTGTGAGGTGCTGGCTTGTGTGGCTTGACCCCGAAACCCCCCTCTGAAGGTTGTCCTGCGAAATGTGCCAAAAGTGCCTCTGCCCTGCGGGGAATAGAGTGCACCCATGGCCTTGGCTGTGTCAGTGTCTTTTTTCAATTTCTCAATTGCTGTGTCCACTTCGGGTCCAAACAATTGCTGTTCGTTGAACGGCATATTGAGCACTGCCTGTTGTATCTCGGGTTTAAACCCGGATGTGCGCAACCATGCGTGCCTTTCTTATGGTTACCGCGGTATTTATTGTTCTTGCAGCTGTATCCGCTGCATCCATAGAGGAGCGTATTTGGTTATTAGAGATATTTTGCCCCTCCTCAACCACTTGTTTTGCCCGTTTCTGTAAGTCTTTGGGTAGATGCTCGATGAGATGCTGCATCTCGTCCCAATGGGCTCTGTCATATCGCGCTAGGAGCGCTTGAGAGTTCGCGATGCGCCACTGGCTTGCAGCTTGTACAGCAACTCTTTTTCCAGCCGCGTCGAACTTGCGGCTCTCTTTGTCCGGAGGTGGTGCGTCGCCGGAAGTGTGCGAGTTGGCTCTCTTGCGAGCTGCCCCTACTACAACTGAATCTGGTGGCAGTTGTGATGTGATAAAAGCAGGGTCCGTGGGTGGTGCTTTATATTTTTTCTCCACCCTTGAAGTTATCGCTCTGCTTTTGACAGGTTCTTTAAAGATCTGTTTTGCGTGCCTTAGCATTCCCGGGAGCATAGGCAGGCTTTGATAGGTGCTATGGGTGGAGGAGAGGGTGTTGAAAAGGAAGTCATCCTCGACAGGTTCGGAGTGTAACGACACGTTATGGAACTCTGCTGCCCTAGCTACCACCTATGTATACTGTGCTGTCCTCAGGTGGTGAGGGCTTGGTAGGGTACGACTCAGGACTATTGTCTGATACTGGGGCGTCATACAGGTCCCAAGCGTCCTGGTCATCTTGGCTCATGGTGGTATGAGCTGGTGAATGTGACGGAGTCTGTGCCGGTGATGTATGAGTTACAGGTGGAGGAGAGGGTGGTGGAGTTACTTTCTTCACCACTTTTGGCTGTGGTGTTTGTTCTTGTGTTTGGAACAAGAGTCTCCTTTTCCTCCTAATTGGGGGAAGAGTGCTGATCTTCCCTGTCCCACTCTGTATGAAGATTCGCTTCTGGGTGTGGTCTACGTCAGTGGTTTGTAACTCTTCTTCAAATCTGTGTTTGCGCATTTGAGAGGACATTGATTGTTCCTCTGAATACGAGCTGGGCATTTTGGCACCGAAACTGTGTCTTTGCTTGTTTTCGGCTCAGAGGAGAATTTTCTCTTTTTGGAATCGAGCCTTCTCGGCGTCGATCATCCTCTGTGCCGCTGTCTCTGCGTCGAGCAGCTTCGGTTCCGCTGTCTCGGCGTCGACCCTTTTCGGCAGCACTTTCTCGGTCCTGAGATTGCTGCGTGCCTGTGTCTCGACCCGAGTCGGACGATTTCGGCACCATTTCGCCCTTTTTCGGTGCCGATGAACGGTCACCTATTTTATGGGTTGAGCCATGGCCTGTTGGCAGTGGCGTCCCCTGGGCCTTGTCCGTTTTTCCGTGTGGCGTTTGTTTCGACGTCTTACTCACGGTTTGTTCGACGTCGAATTCCTCCGAGTCCGATTCATGGATGGAGAAGGCTTCCTCCTCTTCTCCTTGTTCCTCGAACCCTCGGTGTCCTGTCGGCGTGGACGCCATCTGCAACCGTCTAGCTCTTCGGTCACGGCGCGTCTTTCGGGATCGAAACGCACGACAGGCCTCACACGTTTCTTCCTTGTGCTCGGGCGACAGGCACAAGTTACAGACCAAATGCTGGTCTGTATAGGGATATTTACTGTCGCATTTAGGACAGAATCGGAACGGGGTCCGTTCCATCGGTGTCGATGTTACACGCGGTCGGGCCGACCAGGCCCCGACGGGGGATCGAAGTTACCCCGAAGGGCTACCAGAGCTCTTCACGATTCGGTGTCTATTTTATCTAACCCGATACCGAACGAAACAATACCGACGTAGTTTTGCGAAGTTATGATTATCTTTCCGTCCCGAAACCCGGAGCGAAAAGGAACACGTCCGAACCCGATTGCGGAAAAAAAAAAAACAATCGAAGATGGAGTCGACGCCCATGCGCAATGGAAACAAAGAGGAGGAGTCCCTCAGTCTCGTGACTCGAAAAGACTTCTTCGAAGAAAAACTTGTAACACTCCGACCCAACACCAGATGGCGGACTATGCACAGCATGTGTATCTGCAGCTACACATGCCACCGAACATATATTTTTCTATACAAAAACCTATTGGCCTGGAATTGTCTTTGAGCGTGTGTTCCTCATTTATTGCGTGTGTGTGTAAAACAAATGCTTAACACTACCCTCTGATAAGCCTACTGCTCAACCACACTACCACAAACTAGAGCATTAGAATTATCTCTTTTTGCCACTATCTTACCTCTAAGGGGAACCCTTGGACTCTGCACATGCTATTTCTTACTTTGAAATAGTACATACAAAGCCAACTTCCTACAGTCTTCTTCCCACAACTGCCACAATCTCTGAAAAGACCTTTCTTAGTCTGTCGAGACATTGTCACTGCAAAGCTGGGTTCTCTAAGAGAAATAATCCCGTCAGAAGATAAACTGAAAAGAACTCAGAGAGACTCCCTACACATGACGTGCAGTAGAAAATCTGAGGGAAAGAGCCTCTGTTGGGAGTATTCTAGAGGGTGTTGACGCCCGATTGGCTGTGGCTCAAGTTTGGGCCTTTTTGTTTTATAAAAGAACATGGATAGGCTATATTAGGGCCTAGTGTGTAAAACCTACTGCTATGTGTATTTGAAGTTACCGTGAGGCTCCCACCTCGACTACGGGGATGATTCAAGCATGTGAAAGATCCAATACTGAAGAATGAACTGATATCAGCTCACAGAGATGGTGCTTATATGCTCTGTTATTATCAGGGTGGTCTTGAGTGAGCAAGGAGATGCACAGTGCCACCTGCAGACCTGTACTGGCTTTACTACAAAATTCTCTGGGCGAAGTGTGGTGCCTGAGGATATCCTAAGGAGAGAAAGCTGCAGTTATAAATATCCACCAGACAAAGGGCAGTCTCTGTGAGGGTTTAAGACAAGATATGTACCCCCAGGTGAGATGCAACAACAGTTTTCTGCACATGGGCTTAGACTAGCTGAGGGAAGTCAGAATATGCGCATCCTCAACTTTTAAGGATCACTGCAATGATTTATATTTTGAGGAAAAGGGACGATGTAATACCAGACAGTGTATTGTTAGAGGTTTGATACCACTACAGGTCCAAGATGCTTCCTTTGGCATATGAAGTTACGGGTCCAGCAGGTCCATGGACTAAGGCTAGCAGAACCAGAGTGACATTTACCATCTTGAACTTTTCCTTCTTGAGAAACAAGCTCAGCAACTTGAGGTCTAGAGTTGTTTTCACACCCTCATTCGTCTTGGAGACTAGAAAATACTATGAGTAACCACCCAATCCTTGCTCTGACTTGGACACAATCTGGTTCACTTGCTCCCTCAGTGAGCAATATTAGCGCCTACCTGGAAAGGATTCTGGTAGGGTTCGCAAACACCAGACTGTAAACTGGGAGGAGGGATGTCGGGAGGAATGATCAGTAAAGGGAGAGCATGACCAATAAGGACAATTTAGAAGACCCACGAGCCCAAAGTGATGGAGCACCAGTATGGCAGCCAATATCCAATTTGACGCCCAACTGAAACAAGATGCCAACTCGAGGGCAATCTAAAGGTGTTTGGAAATGTTGCTGGAGAAGTGGAAGATAATGTATGCTTCGCAAATTTTAGCACTGCTACTTCCCTTGGTGTCATGATGACACATGGAAGGAGTGAGAAAGTTGTTAATGGCCAAAGGTGGGGTCTCTAGCGAACCTCTGAACTTGTATATACTGCTGATGGAAATGATAGCCTGGAGATATCAATGCTAGAGAGTGAGCCATTGCTCAGCAGTTTATCAAATGTTGAAAAAACCCTGTCCCCATCAAAGTGATTGTTTATCAATGAGACCTGGGCCAGTCCCAAAAATCCATATTCATGTGTGACATCTAGTAAGAACATTGGTACCTCTATCATAAGCCATAGATCAGTGGTGATGAGGCCTGAACAAATTTGTTTGGTAGTGGCTGGTCCACCTTAGACTGTCTGTATGAAAGCACTGAACAAGTTACCTTTGGTAACACTCTTTCTGGTTGATCCTGTAACTGTACATTTCTCACCGTTTAAGCATTCCACAGGAACCCCACTGGATCCTGAAAATCTTCAGCAGTAAACCTACATGCCACAAGGTGGAGTCAAGTGGTTCCACAGTGACCTCTTTCCACTCCAGAAGTGACATGCAGAGCTACATATAAGCACTATCCATGCACAACAACATCCGGTTCTTTCCCAGCTGTCCATGTCCCCAAAAGTATAATCCATTAGTAGAAGAGTTGACTAGTGTGCAGATCTCTAGATTTGGGACACAGATGGAAAAAAACAGTCCAGTTCATAGAAAAAGGAGGGTTATAAGAAATCTGACGTTGGATAGAGTATGCACCAGAAACAGCAATACCAAAAGGTTAGTAACATGTTCTTCTAATTGATACTGCTCATTGCAGATTCTCCACTTCATGAATAGATACCAAAACCTCCCAGGTGCTGAGACTGCATTGGCCAAGACTGAAATGTCCTGCAAGAATGGGCAGGCAAAGCTCCCCTCTCGATTGACTCAGTTGTCCAGGGAGTAGTGCTTCATGAACATATGGAGTGGCGTGTGCGTTGTTGCCTGACAGTCAAAACTGGGCCTCCATGTACCCAACACAGTGGTAGCCTCGGAGGAAGGAGCATGTTAGCCTTTTGGGGGCTGTTTCCTGGCCAAGCTGTAGCAGATTTTAATACAGAGCACGATCCAAAAAGAGATGGTTCTCTTTTGCAATGCCTTGCATTTTTTGCTCTAGTAAATCCAATAAAGAACTGATAGTTCACCCAATGGAGTTTGGTATAATCGATGTAAAAGCTGAGAGCTCTTTTAGAATCCAATCCAATGTAGCCTTTCCACTGCATTAGAGGGAGGAGGTGAAGCAAAGAATGCCAGGAGGGTAGTGTTTTGCCTAACGTGAATAGGAGTCACTACTTTTTGAACAAAGGAGTCTGGAATCCTCAGGATCAACTTCAGGTCCCACTAAGACATAATGAAAAGAGTAGTCAGAAACCTATGTTGCCATTTTTCAAAAAACTAAGAAAGTGATTCAATTATAAAATGTCTGATCTGGCATCTGCAAAAGGGTCCAAAGGGCTGACAAATCCCCTTTAACTATGCACAAGGTAAGTCTAATGTGGGCCATGGACAACACAAAAAGCAACACTTCAGGCCAAACTCTCCGAAGTGGGTCAATCTACAGAGTATCACAGCAAGCCACAAATTTACCCTAACGGCAGACGTACACCAATTTAGTGAAGAGATGCCTGGCTGCCGGACTGATAATATCTGTAGGGAGGTCAAATGTCGCCAACTGATGTCATTCAATCCCAAACAATGGTGGCAAACAGACTGCCCTGCTTTTGCAACAGAAGATCCTCCCAAGAGGCAGGCAGCCTGGCTGGAGGACAGATACTAAAGCACAGAAGTTCTGATCATCACACTCTTCTTTCCCAGTCCAATGCTACTAGGATGACTTGGGCCCAGTCGATCCTGATCTTCAGAAATCAGGACGGCAGAGTAAGTGACAGAATGGCATACAGGAATCCCAAAAGTAGAATGCATCTTCAAGACAGCAGTCTAAAAAAAACTAAAGCGCACATGTAGGAAGTTGGCTCTGTATGTGCTATTTCAAAGTAAGGAATAGCATGCACAGAGTCCAAGGGTTCCCCTTAGAGGTAAAATAGTGGTAAAAATAGATAATACTAATGCTCTATTTTGTGGTAGTGTGGTCGAGCAGTAGGCTTATCCAAGGAGTAGTGTTAAGCATTTGTTGTACATACACATAGACAATAAATGAGGTACACACACTCAGAGACAAATCCAGCCAATAGGTTTTTATATAGGAAAATATCTTTTCTTAGTTTATTTTAAGAACCACAGGTTCAAATTCTACATGTAATATCTCATTCGAAAGGTATTGCAGGTAAGTACTTTAGGAACTTCAAATCATCAAAATTGCATGTATACTTTTCAAGTTATTCACAAATAGCTGTTTTAAAAGTGGACACTTAGTGCAATTTTCACAGTTCCTAGGGGAGGTAAGTATTTGTTAGTTTTACCAGGTAAGTAAGACACTTACAGGGTTCAGTTCTTGGTCCAAGGTAGCCCACCGTTGGGGGTTCAGAGCAACCCCAAAGTCACCACACCAGCAGCTCAGGGCCGGTCAGGTGCAGAGTTCAAAGTGGTGCCCAAAACACATAGGCTAGAATGGAGAGAAGGGGGTGCCCCGGTTCCGGTCTGCTTGCAGGTAAGTACCCGCGTCTTCGGAGGGCAGACCAGGGGGGTTTTGTAGGGCACCGGGGGGGACACAAGTCCACACAGAAATTTCACCCTCAGCAGCGCGGGGGCGGCCGGGTGCAGTGTAGAAACAAGCGTCGGGTTCGCAATGTTAGTCTATGAGAGATCTCGGGATCTCTTCAGCGCTGCAGGCAGGCAAGGGGGGGGTTCCTCGGGGAAACCTCCACTTGGGCAAGGGAGAGGGACTCCTGGGGGTCACTTCTCCAGTGAAAGTCCGGTCCTTCAGGTCCTGGGGGCTGCGGGTGCAGGGTCTCTCCCAGGCGTCGGGACTTTAGATTCAAAGAGTCGCGGTCAGGGGAAGCCTCGGGATTCCCTCTGCAGGCGGCGCTGTGGGGGCTCAGGGGGGACAGGTTTTGGTACTCACAGTATCAGAGTAGTCCTGGGGTCCCTCCTGAGGTGTCGGGTCTCCACCAGCCGAGTCGGGGTCGCCGGGTGCAGTGTTGCAAGTCTCACGCTTCTTGCGGGGAGCTTGCAGGGTTCTTTAAAGCTGCTGGAAACAAAGTTGCAGCTTTTCTTGGAGCAGGTCCGCTGTCCTCGGGAGTTTCTTGTCTTTTCGAAGCAGGGGCAGTCCTCAGAGGATGTCGAGGTCGCTGGTCCCTTCGGAAGGCGTCGCTGGAGCAGGATCTTTGGAAGGCAGGAGACAGGCCGGTGAGTTTCTGGAGCCAAGGCAGTTGTCGTCTTCTGGTCTTCCGCTGCAGGGGTTTTCAGCTGGGCAGTCCTTCTTCTTGTTGCAGGAATCTACTTTTCTAGGGTTCAGGGTAGCCCTTAAATACTAAATTTAAGGGCGTGTTTAGGTCTGGGGGGTTAGTAGCCAATGGCTACTAGCCCTGAGGGTGGGTACACCCTCTTTGTGCCTCCTCCCAAGGGGAGGGGGTCACAATCCTAACCCTATTGGGGGAATCCTCCATCTGCAAGATGGAGGATTTCTAAAAGTTAGAGTCACCTCAGCTCAGGACACCTTAGGGGCTGTCCTGACTGGCCAGTGACTCCTCCTTGTTATTCTCATTATTTTCTCCGGCCTTGCCGCCAAAAGTGGGGCCTGGCCGGAGGGGGCGGGCAACTCCACTAGCTGGAGTGTCCTGCTGGGTTGGCACAAAGGAGGTGAGCCTTTGAGGCTCACCGCCAGGTGTGACAATTCCTGCCTGGGAGAGGTGTTAGCATCTCCACCCAGTGCAGGCTTTGTTACTGGCCTCAGAGTGACAAAGGCACTCTCCCCATGGGGCCAGCAACATGTCTCGGTTTGTGGCAGGCTGCTAAAACTAGTCAGCCTACACAGATAGTCGGTTAAGTTTCAGGGGGCACCTCTAAGGTGCCCTCTGGGGTGTATTTTACAATAAAATGTACACTGGCATCAGTGTGCATTTATTGTGCTGAGAAGTTTGATACCAAACTTCCCAGTTTTCAGTGTAGCCATTATGGTGCTGTGGAGTTCGTGTTTGACAGACTCCCAGACCATATACTCTTATGGCTACCCTGCACTTACAATGTCTAAGGTTTTGTTTAGACACTGTAGGGGTACCATGCTCATGCACTGGTACCCTCACCTATGGTATAGTGCACCCTGCCTTAGGGCTGTAAGGCCTGCTAGAGGGGTGTCTTACCTATACTGCATAGGCAGTGAGAGGCTGGCATGGCACCCTGAGGGGAGTGCCATGTCGACTTACTCGTTTTGTCCTCACTAGCACACACAAGCTGGTAAGCAGTGTGTCTGTGCTGAGTGAGAGGTCTCCAGGGTGGCATAAGACATGCTGCAGCCCTTAGAGACCTTCCTTGGCATCAGGGCCCTTGGTACTAGAAGTACCAGTTACAAGGGACTTATCTGGATGCCAGGGTCTGCCAATTGTGGATACAAAAGTACAGGTTAGGGAAAGAACACTGGTGCTGGGGCCTGGTTAGCAGGCCTCAGCACACTTTCAATTGTAAACATAGCATCAGCAAAGGCAAAAAGTCAGGGGGCAACCATGCCAAGGAGGCATTTCCTTACACAACCCCCCCCCCAAACGAAAGAGGATGAGACTAACCTTTCCCAAGAGAGTCTTCATTTTCTAAGTGGAAGAACCTGGAAAGGCCATCTGCATTGGCATGGGCAGTCCCAGGTCTGTGTTCCACTATAAAGTCCATTCCCTGTAGGGAGATGGACCACCTCAACAGTTTAGGATTTTCACCTTTCATTTGCATCAGCCATTTGAGAGGTCTGTGGTCAGTTTGAACTAGGAAGTGAGTCCCAAAGAGGTATGGTCTCAGCTTCTTCAGGGACCAAACCACAGCAAAGGCCTCCCTCTCAATGGCACTCCAACGCTGCTCCCTGGGGAGTAACCTCCTGCTAATGAAAGCAACAGGCTGGTCAAGGCCATCATCATTTGTTTGGGACAAAACTGCCCCTATCCCATGTTCAGAGGCATCAGTCTGCACAATGAACTGCTTAGAATAATCTGGAGCTTTGAGAACTGGTGCTGAGCACATTGCCTGTTTCAGGGTGTCAAAGGCCTGTTGGCAGTCCACAGTCCAGTTCACTTTCTTGGGCATTTTCTTGGAGGTGAGCTCAGTGAGGGCTGTCACAATGGATCCATATCCCTTCACAAACCTCCTGTAGTACCCAGTCAAGCCAAGGAATGCCCTGACTTGAGTCTGGGTTTTTGGAGCTACCCAGTCCAGAATAGTCTGGATCTTGGGTTGGAGTGGCTGAACTTGGCCTCCACCTACAAGGTGTCCCAAGTAAACCACAGTTCCCTGTCCTATCTGGCATTTGGATGCCTTGATAGAGAGGCCTGCAGATTGCAGAGCCTTCAAAACCTTCCTCAGGTGGACCAGGTGATCCTGCCAGGTGGAGCTAAAGACAGCAATATCATCAAGATAAGCTGTGCTAAAGGACTCCAAGCCAGCAAGGACTTGATTCACCAACCTTTGGAAGGTGGCAGGGGCATTCTTTAAACCAAAGGGCATAACAGTAAACTGATAATGCCCATCAGGTGTGGAGAATGCTGTCTTTTCTTTTGCTCCAGGTGCCATTTTTATTTGCCAGTACCCTGCTGTCAAGTCAAAGGTACTTAGAAATTTGGCAGCACCTAATTTATCAATGAGCTCATCAGCTCTTGGAATTGGATGAGCATCTGTCTTGGTGACAGACTTGAGCCCTCTGTAGTCCACACAAAACCTCATCTCTTTCTTTCCATCTTTGGTGTGAGGTTTGGGGACTAAGACCACTGGGCTAGCCCAGGGGCTGTCAGAGCGCTCAATGACTCCCAATTCCAGCATCTTGTGGACTTCCACCTTGATGCTTTCTTTAACATGGTCAGATTGTCTAAAGATTTTGTTCTTGACAGGCATGCTGTCTCCTGTGTCCACATCATGGGTACACAGGTGTGTCTGACCAGGGGTTAAGGAGAAGAGTTCAGGAAACTGTTGTAGGACTCTCCTACAATCAGCTTGCTGTTGGCCAGAGAGGGTGTCTGAGTAGATCACTCCATCTACTGTACCATCTTTTGGGTCTGATGACAGAAGATCAGGGAGAGGTTCACTCTCTGCCTCCTGATCCTCATCTGTTACCATCAACAGATTGACATCAGCCCTGTCGTGGAAGAGCTTAAGGCGGTTTACATGGATCACCCTTTTGGGGCTCCTGCTTGTGCCCAGGTCCACCAAGTAGGTGACCTGACTCTTCCTCTCTAGTACTGGGTAAGGGCCACTCCATTTGTCCTGGAGTGCCCTGGGAGCCACAGGCTCCAGAACCCAGACTTTCTGCCCTGGTTGGAACTCAACCAGTGCAGCCTTTTGGTCATACCAAAACTTCTGGAGCTGTTGGCTGGCCTCAAGGTTTTTGGTTGCCTTTTCCATGTACTCTGCCATTCTAGAGCGAAGGCCAAGTACATAGTCCACTATGTCCTGTTTAGGCTCATGGAGAGGTCTCTCCCAGCCTTCTTTAACAAGGGCAAGTGGTCCCCTTACAGGATGACCAAACAGAAGTTCAAAGGGTGAGAACCCTACTCCCTTCTGTGGTACCTCCCTGTAAGCGAAAAGCAGACATGGCAGGAGGACATCCCATCTCCTTTTGAGTTTTTCTGGGAGCCCCATGATCATGCCCTTTAATGTCTTGTTGAATCTCTCAACCAAGCCATTAGTTTGTGGATGGTATGGTGTAGTGAATTTATAAGTCACTCCACACTCATTCCACATGTGCTTTAGGTATGCTGACATGAAGTTGGTACCTCTGTCAGACACCACCTCCTTAGGGAAACCCACTCTGGTAAAGATACCAAGGAGGGCCTTGGCTACTGCAGGGGCAGTAGTCGACCTAAGGGGAATAGCTTCAGGATACCTGGTAGCATGATCCACTACTACCAGGATATACATATTTCCTGAGGCTGTGGGAGGTTCCAGTGGACCAACTATGTCCACACCCACTCTTTCAAAGGGCACCCCCACCACTGGAAGTGGAATGAGGGGGGCCTTTGGATGCCCACCTGTCTTACCACTGGCTTGACAGGTGGGGCAGGAGAGGCAAAACTCCTTAACCATGTTGGACATATTGGGCCAGTAGAAGTGGTTGACTAACCTCTCCCACGTCTTGGTTTGTCCCAAATGTCCAGCAAGGGGAATGTCATGGGCCAATGTTAGGATGAACTCTCTGAACAGCTGAGGCACTACCACTCTCCTAGTGGCACCAGGTTTGGGGTCTCTGGCCTCAGTGTACAGGAGCCCATCTTCCCAATAGACCCTATGTGTTCCATTTTTCTTGCCTTTGGACTCTTCAGCAGCTTGCTGCCTAAGGCCTTCAAGAGAGGGACAGGTTTCTTGTCCCTTACACAGCTCTTCCCTTGAGGGTCCCCCTGGGCCTAAGAGCTCAACCTGATAAGGTTCAAGCTCCAAAGGCTCAGTTCCCTCAGAGGGCAGAACTTCTTCCTGAGAAGAGAGGTTCCCTTTCTTTTGCTGTGTTGCAGTTGGTTTCCCAACTGACTTTCCTGTTCTCTTGGTAGGCTGGGCCATTTTTCCAGACTCCAGCTCTACTTTTTCACCCTGTGCCTTGCATTGTGCTCTTGTTTTCACACACACCAGTTCAGGGATACCCAGCATTGCTGCATGGGTTTTTAGCTCTACCTCAGCCCATGCTGAGGACTCCAGGTCATTTCCAAGCAGACAGTCCACTGGGATATTTGAGGAGACCACCACCTGTTTCAGGCCATTGACCCCTCCCCATTCTAAAGTAACCATTGCCATGGGATGTACTTTTCTCTGATTGTCAGCGTTGGTGACTGTAAGGAAATGCCTCCTTGGCATGGTTGCCCCCTGACTTTTTGCCTTTGCTGATGCTATGTTTACAATTGAAAGTGTGCTGAGGCCTGCTAACCAGGCCCCAGCACCAGTGTTCTTTCCCTAACCTGTACTTTTGTATCCACAATTGGCAGACCCTGGCATCCAGATAAGTCCCTTGTAACTGGTACTTCTAGTACCAAGGGCCCTGATGCCAAGGAAGGTCTCTAAGGGCTGCAGCATGTCTTATGCCACCCTGGAGACCTCTCACTCAGCACAGACACACTGCTTACCAGCTTGTGTGTGCTAGTGAGGACAAAACGAGTAAGTCGACATGGCACTCCCCTCAGGGTGCCATGCCAGCCTCTCACTGCCTATGCAGTATAGGTAAGACACCCCTCTAGCAGGCCTTACAGCCCTAAGGCAGGGTGCACTATACCATAGGTGAGGGTACCAGTGCATGAGCATGGTACCCCTACAGTGTCTAAACAAAACCTTAGACATTGTAAGTGCAGGGTAGCCATAAGAGTATATGGTCTGGGAGTCTGTCAAACACGAACTCCACAGCACCATAATGGCTACACTGAAAACTGGGAAGTTTGGTATCAAACTTCTCAGCACAATAAATGCACACTGATGCCAGTGTACATTTTATTGTAAAATACACCACAGAGGGCACCTTAGAGGTGCCCCCTGAAACTTAACCGACTATCTGTGTAGGCTGACTAGTTTTAGCAGCCTGCCACAAACCGAGACATGTTGCTGGCCCCATGGGGAGAGTGCCTTTGTCACTCTGAGGCCAGTAACAAAGCCTGCACTGGGTGGAGATGCTAACACCTCTCCCAGGCAGGAATTGTCACACCTGGCGGTGAGCCTCAAAGGCTCACCTCCTTTGTGCCAACCCAGCAGGACACTCCAGCTAGTGGAGTTGCCCGCCCCCTCCGGCCAGGCCCCACTTTTGGCGGCAAGGCCGGAGAAAATAATGAGAATAACAAGGAGGAGTCACTGGCCAGTCAGGACAGCCCCTAAGGTGTCCTGAGCTGAGGTGACTCTAACTTTTAGAAATCCTCCATCTTGCAGATGGAGGATTCCCCCAATAGGGTTAGGATTGTGACCCCCTCCCCTTGGGAGGAGGCACAAAGAGGGTGTACCCACCCTCAGGGCTAGTAGCCATTGGCTACTAACCCCCCAGACCTAAACACGCCCTTAAATTTAGTATTTAAGGGCTACCCTGAACCCTAGAAAATTAGATTCCTGCAACAAGAAGAAGGACTGCCCAGCTGAAAACCCCTGCAGCGGAAGACCAGAAGACGACAACTGCCTTGGCTCCAGAAACTCACCGGCCTGTCTCCTGCCTTCCAAAGATCCTGCTCCAGCGACGCCTTCCGAAGGGACCAGCGACCTCGACATCCTCTGAGGACTGCCCCTGCTTCGAAAAGACAAGAAACTCCCGAGGACAGCGGACCTGCTCCAAGAAAAGCTGCAACTTTGTTTCCAGCAACTTTAAAGATCCCTGCAAGCTCCCCGCAAGAAGCGTGAGACTTGCAACACTGCACCCGGCGACCCCGACTCGACTGGTGGCGATCCAACACCTCAGGAGGGACCCCAGGACTACTCTGATACTGTGAGTACCAAAACCTGTCCCCCCTGAGCCCCCACAGCGCCGCCTGCAGAGGGAATCCCGAGGCTTCCCCTGACCGCGACTCTTTCGAACCTAAAGTCCCGACACCTGGGAGAGACCCTGCACCCGCAGCCCCCAGGACCTGAAGGACCGGACTTTCACTGGAGAAGTGACCCCCAGGAGTCCCTCTCCCTTGCCCAAGTGGAGGTTTCCCCGAGGAACCCCCCCCTTGCCTGCCTGCAGCGCTGAAGAGATCCCGAGATCTCTCATAGACTAACATTGCAAACCCGACGCTTGTTTCTACACTGCACCCGGCCGCCCCCGCGCCGCTGAGGGTGAAATTTCTGTGTGGACTTGTGTCCCCCCCGGTGCCCTACAAAACCCCCCTGGTCTGCCCTCCGAAGACGCGGGTACTTACCTGCAAGCAGACCGGAACCGGGGCACCCCCTCCTCTCCATTCTAGCCTATGTGTTTTGAGCACCACTTTGGACTCTGCACCTGACCGGCCCTGAGCTGCTGGTGTGGTGACTTTGGGGTTGCTCTGAACCCCCAACGGTGGGCTACCTTGGACCAAGAACTGAGCCCTGTAAGTGTCTTACTTACCTGGTTAATCTAACAAATACTTACCTCCCCTAGGAACTGTGAAAATTGCACTAAGTGTCCACTTTTAAAACAGCTATTTGTCAATAACTTGAAAAGTATACATGCAATTTTGATGATTTGAAGTTCCTAAAGTACTTACCTGCAATACCTTTCGAATGAGATATTACATGTAGAATTTGAACCTGTGGTTCTTAAAATAAACTAAGAAAAGATATTTTTCTATATAAAAACCTATTGGCTGGATTTGTCTCTGAGTGTGTGTACCTCATTTATTGTCTTGTGTATGTACAACAAATGCTTAACACTACTCCTTGGATAAGCCTACTGCTCGACCACACTACCACAAAATAGAGCATTAGTATTATCTATTTTTACCACTATTTTACCTCTAAGGGGAACCCTTGGACTCTGTGCATGCTATTCCTCACTTTGAAATAGCACATACAGAGCCAACTTCCTACATTGGTGGATCAGCGGTGGGGTACAAGACTTTGCATTTGCTGGACTACTCAGCCAATACCTGATCACACGACAAATTCCAAAATTGTCATTAGAAATTGATTTTTGCAATTTGAAAAGTTTTCTAAATTCTTAAAAGACCTGCTAGGGCCTTGTGTTAGATCCTGTTTAGCATTTCTTTTAGAGTTTAAAAGTTTGTACAAGTTTGAATTAGATTCTAGAACCAGTTTTAGTTTCTTAAAAAGTATTCCAACTTTTAGAAGCATAATGTCTAGCACAGATGTGAATGTGGTGGAACTCGACACCACACCTTACCTCCATCTACAGATGAGAGAGCTAAGGTCACTCTGTAAACTAAAGAAAATAGCAATGGGCCCCAAACCTACCAAAGTACAGCTCCAGGAGCTTTTGGCAGAGTTTGAAAAGGCCAACCCCTCTGAGGATGGCAACTCAGAGGATGAAGATAGTGACTTGGAGGGAAATTCCCCCCCTCCAGTCCTACTTAGGGAGAGCAGGGCTTCTCAAGCCCTGACTCCACAAATAATAGTCAGAGATGCTGGTTCCCTCACAGGAGGGACCAACAACTCTGAAATCACTGAGGATAACTCCAGTGAAGAGGACATCCAGTTAGCCAGGATGGCCAAAAGATTGGCTTTGGAAAGACAGATCCTAGCCATAGAGAGGGAAAGACAAGAGATGGGCCTAGGACCCATCAATGGTGGCAGCAACATAAATAGGGTCAGAGATTCTCCTGACATGTTGAAAATCCCCAAAGGGATTGTAACTAAATATGAAGATGGTGATGACATCACCAAATGGTTCACAGCTTTTGAGAGGGCTTGTGTAACCAGAAAAGTGAACAGATCTCACTGGGGTGCTCTCCTTTGGGAAATGTTCACAGGAAAGTGTAGGGATAGACTCCTCACACTCTCTGGACAAGATGCAGAATCTTATGACCTCATGAAGGGTACCCTGATTGAGGGCTTTGGATTCTCCACTGAGGAGTACAGGATTAGGTTCAGGGGGGCTCAAAAATCCTCGAGCCAGACCTGGGTTGACTTTGTTGACTACTCAGTGAAAACACTAGATGGTTGGATTCAAGGCAGTGGTGTAAGTAATTATGATGGGCTGTACAATTTATTTGTGAAGGAACACCTGTTAAGTAATTGTTTCAATGATAAACTGCATCAGCATCTGGTAGACCTAGGACCAATTTCTCCCCAAGAATTGGGAAAGAAGGCGGACCATTGGGTCAAGACAAGGGTGTCCAAGACTTCAACAGGGGGTGACCAAAAGAAAGGGGTCACAAAGACTCCCCAGGGGAAGGGTGATGAGACAACCAAAACTAAAAATAGTAAAGAGTCTTCTACAGGCCCCCAAAAACCTGCACAGGAGGGTGGGCCCAGAGCCTCTTCACAAAACAATGGGTACAAGGGTAAAAACTTTGATCCCAAAAAGGCCTGGTGTCATAGCTGTAAACAGCATGGACACCAAACTGGAGACAAGGCCTGTCCCAAGAAAGGTTCCACTCCAAACTCCCATCCAGGTAACACTGGTATGGCTAGTCTCCAAGTGGGATCAACAGTGTGCCCAGAGCAAATCAGGGTCCACACTGAAGCTACTCTAGTTTCTGAGGGTGGGGTGGATTTAGCCACACTAGCTGTCTGGCCGCCTAACATGCAAAAATACAGACAGCAACTCTTAATTAATGGGACTAGAATAGAGGGCCTGAGGGATACAGGTGCCAGTGTCACCATGGTGACAGAGAAACTGGTTTCCCCTGGCCAATACCTGACTGGAAAAACTTACACAGTCACCAACGCGGACAATCAGAGAAAAGTACATCCCATGGCAATGGTTACTTTAGAATGGGGAGGGGTCAATGGCCTGAAACAGGTGGTGGTCTCCTCAAATATCCCAGTGGACTGTCTGCTTGGAAATGACCTGGAGTCCTCAGCATGGGCTGAGGTAGAACTAAAAACCCATGCAGCAATGCTGGGTATCCCTGAACTGGTGTGTGTGAAAACCAGAGCACAATGCAAGGCACAGGGTGAAAAAGTAGAGCTGGAGTCTGGAAAAATGGCCCAGCCTACCAAGAGAACAGGAAAGTCAGTTGGGAAACCAACTGCAACACAGCAAAAGAAAGGGAACCTCTCTTCTCAGGAAGAAGTTCTGCCCTCTGAGGGAACTGAGCCTTTGGAACTTGAACCTTATCAGGTTGAGCTCTTAGGCCCAGGGGGACCCTCAAGGGAAGAGCTGTGTAAGGGACAAGAAACCTGTCCCTCTCTTGAAGGCCTTAGGCAGCAAGCTGCTGAAGAGTCCAAAGGCAAGAAAAATGGAACACATAGGGTCTATTGGGAAGATGGGCTCCTGTACACTGAGGCCAGAGACCCCAAACCTGGTACCACTAGGAGAGTGGTAGTGCCTCAGCTGTTCAGAGAATTCATCCTAACATTGGCCCATGACATTCCCCTTGCTGGACATTTGGGACAAACCAAGACGTGGGAGAGGTTAGTCAACCACTTCTACTGGCCCAATATGTCCAACATGGTTAAGGAGTTTTGCCTCTCCTGCCCCACCTGTCAAGCCAGTGGTAAGACAGGTGGGCACCCAAAGGCCCCCCTCATTCCACTTCCAGTGGTGGGGGTGCCCTTTGAAAGAGTGGGTGTGGACATAGTTGGTCCACTGGAACCTCCCACAGCCTCAGGAAATATGTATATCCTGGTAGTAGTGGATCATGCTACCAGGTATCCTGAAGCTATTCCCCTTAGGTCGACTACTGCCCCTGCAGTAGCCAAGGCCCTCATTGGTATCTTTACCAGAGTGGGTTTCCCTAAGGAGGTGGTGTCTGACAGAGGTACCAACTTCATGTCAGCATACCTAAAGCACATGTGGAATGAGTGTGGAGTGACTTATAAATTCACTACACCTTACCATCCACAAACTAATGGCTTAGTTGAGAGATTCAACAAGACATTAAAAGGCATGATCATGGGGCTCCCAGAAAAACTCAAAAGGAGATGGGATGTCCTCCTGCCATGTCTGCTTTTCGCTTACAGGGAGGTACCACAGAAGGGAGTAGGGTTCTCACCCTTTGAACTTCTGTTTGGTCATCCTGTAAGGGGACCACTTGCCCTTGTTAAAGAAGGCTGGGAGAGACCTCTCCATGAGCCTAAACAGGACATAGTGGACTATGTACTTGGCCTTCGCTCTAGAATGGCAGAGTACATGGAAAAGGCAACCAAAAACCTTGAGGCCAGCCAACAGCTCCAGAAGTTTTGGTATGACCAAAAGGCTGCACTGGTTGAGTTCCAACCAGGGCAGAAAGTCTGGGTTCTGGAGCCTGTGGCTCCCAGGGCACTCCAGGACAAATGGAGTGGCCCTTACCCAGTACTAGAGAGGAAGAGTCAGGTCACCTACTTGGTGGACCTGGGCACAAGCAGGAGCCCCAAAAGGGTGATCCATGTAAACCGCCTTAAGCTCTTCCACGACAGGGCTGATGTCAATCTGTTGATGGTAACAGATGAGGATCAGGAGGCAGAGAGTGAACCTCTCCCTGATCTTCTGTCATCAGACCCAAAAGATGGTACAGTAGATGGAGTGATCTACTCAGACACCCTCTCTGGCCAACAGCAAGCTGATTGTAGGAGAGTCCTACAACAGTTTCCTGAACTCTTCTCCTTAACCCCTGGTCAGACACACCTGTGTACCCATGATGTGGACACAGGAGACAGCATGCCTGTCAAGAACAAAATCTTTAGACAGTCTGACCATGTTAAGGAAAGCATCAAGGTGGAAGTCCACAAGATGCTGGAATTGGGAGTCATTGAGCGCTCTGACAGCCCCTGGGCTAGCCCAGTGGTCTTAGTCCCCAAACCTCACACCACAGATGGAAAGAAAGAGATGAGGTTTTGTGTGGACTACAGAGGGCTCAATTCTGTCACCAAGACAGATGCTCATCCAATTCCAAGAGCTGATGAGCTCATTGATAAATTAGGTGCTGCCAAATTTCTAAGTACCTTTGACTTGACAGCAGGGTACTGGCAAATAAAAATGGCACCTGGAGCAAAAGAAAAGACAGCATTCTCCACACCTGATGGGCATTATCAGTTTACTGTTATGCCCTTTGGTTTAAAGAATGCCCCTGCCACCTTCCAAAGGTTGGTGAATCAAGTCCTTGCTGGCTTGGAGTCCTTTAGCACAGCTTATCTTGATGATATTGCTGTCTTTAGCTCCACCTGGCAGGATCACCTGGTCCACCTGAGGAAGGTTTTGAAGGCTCTGCAATCTGCAGGCCTCTCTATCAAGGCATCCAAATGCCAGATGGGGCAGGGAACTGTGGTTTACTTGGGACACCTTGTAGGTGGAGGCCAAGTTCAGCCACTCCAACCCAAGATCCAGACTATTCTGGACTGGGTAGCTCCAAAAACCCAGACTCAAGTCAGGGCATTCCTTGGCTTGACTGGGTACTACAGGAGGTTTGTGAAGGGATATGGATCCATTGTGACAGCCCTCACTGAGCTCACCTCCAAGAAAATGCCCAAGAAAGTGAACTGGACTGTGGACTGCCAACAGGCCTTTGACACCCTGAAGCAGGCAATGTGCTCAGCACCAGTTCTCAAAGCTCCAGATTATTCTAAGCAGTTCATTGTGCAGACTGATGCCTCTGAACATGGGATAGGGGCAGTTTTGTCCCAAACAAATGATGATGGCCTTGACCAGCCTGTTGCTTTCATTAGCAGGAGGTTACTCCCCAGGGAGCAGCGTTGGAGTGCCATTGAGAGGGAGGCCTTTGCTGTGGTCTGGTCCCTGAAGAAGCTGAGACCATACCTCTTTGGGACTCACTTCCTAGTTCAAACTGACCACAGACCTCTCAAATGGCTGATGCAAATGAAAGGTGAAAATCCTAAACTGTTGAGGTGGTCCATCTCCCTACAGGGAATGGACTTTATAGTGGAACACAGACCTGGGACTGCCCATGCCAATGCAGATGGCCTTTCCAGGTTCTTCCACTTAGAAAATGAAGACTCTCTTGGGAAAGGTTAGTCTCATCCTCTTTCGTTTGGGGGGGGGTTGTGTAAGGAAATGCCTCCTTGGCATGGTTGCCCCCTGACTTTTTGCCTTTGCTGATGCTATGTTTACAATTGAAAGTGTGCTGAGGCCTGCTAACCAGGCCCCAGCACCAGTGTTCTTTCCCTAACGTGTACTTTTGTATCCACAATTGGCAGACCCTGGCATCCAGATAAGTCCCTTGTAACTGGTACTTCTAGTACCAAGGGCCCTGATGCCAAGGAAGGTCTCTAAGGGCTGCAGCATGTCTTATGCCACCCTGGAGACCTCTCACTCAGCACAGACACACTGCTTACCAGCTTGTGTGTGCTAGTGAGGACAAAACGAGTAAGTCGACATGGCACTCCCCTCAGGGTGCCATGCCAGCCTCTCACTGCCTATGCAGTATAGGTAAGACACCCCTCTAGCAGGCCTTACAGCCCTAAGGCAGGGTGCACTATACCATAGGTGAGGGTACCAGTGCATGAGCATGGTACCCCTACAGTGTCTAAACAAAACCTTAGACATTGTAAGTGCAGGGTAGCCATAAGAGTATATGGTCTGGGAGTCTGTCAAACACGAACTCCACAGCACCATAATGGCTACACTGAAAACTGGGAAGTTTGGTATCAAACTTCTCAGCACAATAAATGCACACTGATGCCAGTGTACATTTTATTGTAAAATACACCACAGAGGGCACCTTAGAGGTGCCCCCTGAAACTTAACCGACTATCTGTGTAGGCTGACTAGTTTTAGCAGCCTGCCACAAACCGAGACATGTTGCTGGCCCCATGGGGAGAGTGCCTTTGTCACTCTGAGGCCAGTAACAAAGCCTGCACTGGGTGGAGATGCTAACACCTCTCCCAGGCAGGAATTGTCACACCTGGCGGTGAGCCTCAAAGGCTCACCTCCTTTGTGCCAACCCAGCAGGACACTCCAGCTAGTGGAGTTGCCCGCCCCCTCCGGCCAGGCCCCACTTTTGGCGGCAAGGCCGGAGAAAATAATGAGAATAACAAGGAGGAGTCACTGGCCAGTCAGGACAGCCCCTAAGGTGTCCTGAGCTGAGGTGACTCTAACTTTTAGAAATCCTCCATCTTGCAGATGGAGGATTCCCCCAATAGGGTTAGGATTGTGACCCCCTCCCCTTGGGAGGAGGCACAAAGAGGGTGTACCCACCCTCAGGGCTAGTAGCCATTGGCTACTAACCCCCCAGACCTAAACACGCCCTTAAATTTAGTATTTAAGGGCTACCCTGAACCCTAGAAAATTAGATTCCTGCAACAAGAAGAAGGACTGCCCAGCTGAAAACCCCTGCAGCGGAAGACCAGAAGACGACAACTGCCTTGGCTCCAGAAACTCACCGGCCTGTCTCCTGCCTTCCAAAGATCCTGCTCCAGCGACGCCTTCCGAAGGGACCAGCGACCTCGACATCCTCTGAGGACTGCCCCTGCTTCGAAAAGACAAGAAACTCCCGAGGACAGCGGACCTGCTCCAAGAAAAGCTGCAACTTTGTTTCCAGCAACTTTAAAGATCCCTGCAAGCTCCCCGCAAGAAGCGTGAGACTTGCAACACTGCACCCGGCGACCCCGACTCGACTGGTGGCGATCCAACACCTCAGGAGGGACCCCAGGACTACTCTGATACTGTGAGTACCAAAACCTGTCCCCCCTGAGCCCCCACAGCGCCGCCTGCAGAGGGAATCCCGAGGCTTCCCCTGACCGCGACTCTTTCGAACCTAAAGTCCCGACACCTGGGAGAGACCCTGCACCCGCAGCCCCCAGGACCTGAAGGACCGGACTTTCACTGGAGAAGTGACCCCCAGGAGTCCCTCTCCCTTGCCCAAGTGGAGGTTTCCCCGAGGAACCCCCCCCTTGCCTGCCTGCAGCGCTGAAGAGATCCCGAGATCTCTCATAGACTAACATTGCAAACCCGACGCTTGTTTCTACACTGCACCCGGCCGCCCCCGCGCCGCTGAGGGTGAAATTTCTGTGTGGACTTGTGTCCCCCCCGGTGCCCTACAAAACCCCCCTGGTCTGCCCTCCGAAGACGCGGGTACTTACCTGCAAGCAGACCGGAACCGGGGCACCCCCTCCTCTCCATTCTAGCCTATGTGTTTTGAGCACCACTTTGGACTCTGCACCTGACCGGCCCTGAGCTGCTGGTGTGGTGACTTTGGGGTTGCTCTGAACCCCCAACGGTGGGCTACCTTGGACCAAGAACTGAGCCCTGTAAGTGTCTTACTTACCTGGTTAATCTAACAAATACTTACCTCCCCTAGGAACTGTGAAAATTGCACTAAGTGTCCACTTTTAAAACAGCTATTTGTCAATAACTTGAAAAGTATACATGCAATTTTGATGATTTGAAGTTCCTAAAGTACTTACCTGCAATACCTTTCGAATGAGATATTACATGTAGAATTTGAACCTGTGGTTCTTAAAATAAACTAAGAAAAGATATTTTTCTATATAAAAACCTATTGGCTGGATTTGTCTCTGAGTGTGTGTACCTCATTTATTGTCTTGTGTATGTACAACAAATGCTTAACACTACTCCTTGGATAAGCCTACTGCTCGACCACACTACCACAAAATAGAGCATTAGTATTATCTATTTTTACCACTATTTTACCTCTAAGGGGAACCCTTGGACTCTGTGCATGCTATTCCTCACTTTGAAATAGCACATACAGAGCCAACTTCCTACAGTGACTGTGTAAGTTTTTCCAGTCAGGTATTGGCCAGGGGAAACCAGTTTCTCTGTCACCATGGTGACACTGGCACCTGTATCCCTCAGGCCCTCTATTCTAGTCCCATTAATTAAGAGTTGCTGTCTGTATTTTTGCATGTTAGGCGGCCAGACAGCTAGTGTGGCTAAATCCACCCCACCCTCAGAAACTAGAGTAGCTTCAGTGTGGACCCTGATTTGCTCTGGGCACACTGTTGATCCCACTTGGAGACTAGCCATACCAGTGTTACCTGGATGGGAGTTTGGAGTGGAACCTTTCTTGGGACAGGCCTTGTCTCCAGTTTGGTGTCCATGCTGTTTACAGCTATGACACCAGGCCTTTTTGGGATCAAAGTTTTTACCCTTGTACCCATTGTTTTGTGAAGAGGCTCTGGGCCCACCCTCCTGTGCAGGTTTTTGGGGGCCTGTAGAAGACTCTTTACTATTTTTAGTTTTGGTTGTCTCATCACCCTTCTGCTGGGGAGTCTTTGTGACCCCTTTCTTTTGGTCACCCCCTGTTGAAGTCTTGGACACCCTTGTCTTGACCCAATGGTCCGCCTTCTTTCCCAATTCTTGGGGAGAAATTGGTCCTAGGTCTACCAGATGCTGATGCAGTTTATCATTGAAACAATTACTTAACAGGTGTTCTTTCACAAATAAATTGTACAGCCCATCATAATTACTTACACCACTGCCTTGAATCCAACCATCTAGTGTTTTCACTGAGTAGTCAACAAAGTCAACCCAGGTCTGGCTCGAGGATTTTTGAGCCCCCCTGAACCTAATCCTGTACTCCTCAGTGGAGAATCCAAAGCCCTCAATCAGGGTACCCTTCATGAGGTCATAAGATTCTGCATCTTGTCCAGAGAGTGTGAGGAGTCTATCCCTACACTTTCCTGTGAACATTTCCCAAAGGAGAGCACCCCAGTGAGATCTGTTCACTTTTCTGGTTACACAAGCCCTCTCAAAAGCTGTGAACCATTTGGTGATGTCATCACCATCTTCATATTTAGTTACAATCCCTTTGGGGATTTTCAACATGTCAGGAGAATCTCTGACCCTATTTATGTTGCTGCCACCATTGATGGGTCCTAGGCCCATCTCTTGTCTTTCCCTCTCTATGGCTAGGATCTGTCTTTCCAAAGCCAACCTTTTGGCCATCCTGGCTAACTGGATGTCCTCTTCACTGGAGTTATCCTCAGTGATTTCAGAGTTGTTGGTCCCTCCTGTGAGGGAACCAGCATCTCTGACTATTATTTGTGGAGTCAGGGCTTGAGAAGCCCTGCTCTCCCTAAGTAGGACTGGAGGGGGGGAATTTCCCTCCAAGTCACTATCTTCATCCTCTGAGTTGCCATCCTCAGAGGGGTTGGCCTTTTCAAACTCTGCCAAAAGCTCCTGGAGCTGTACTTTGGTAGGTTTGGGGCCCATTGCTATTTTCTTTAGTTTACAGAGTGACCTTAGCTCTCTCATCTGTAGATGGAGGTAAGGTGTGGTGTCGAGTTCCACCACATTCACATCTGTGCTAGACATTATGCTTCTAAAAGTTGGAATACTTTTTAAGAAACTAAAACTGGTTCTAGAATCTAATTCAAACTTTTACAAACTTTTAAACTCTAAAAGAAATGCTAAACAGGATCTAACACAAGGCCCTAGCAGGTCTTTTAAGAATTTAGAAAACTTTTCAAATTGCAAAAATCAATTTCTAATGACAATTTTGGAATTTGTCGTGTGATCAGGTATTGGCTGAGTAGTCCAGCAAATGCAAAGTCTTGTACCCCACCGCTGATCCACCAATGTAGGAAGTTGGCTCTGTATGTGCTATTTCAAAGTAAGGAATAGCATGCACAGAGTCCAAGGGTTCCCCTTAGAGGTAAAATAGTGGTAAAAATAGATAATACTAATGCTCTATTTTGTGGTAGTGTGGTCGAGCAGTAGGCTTAGCCAAGGAGTAGTGTTAAGCATTTGTTGTACATACACATAGACAATAAATGAGGTACACACACTCAGAGACAAATCCAGCCAATAGGTTTTTATATAGAAAAATATCTTTTCTTAGTTTATTTTAAGAACCACAGGTTCAAATTCTACATGTAATATCTCATTCGAAAGGTATTGCAGGTAAGTACTTTAGGAACTTCAAATCATCAAAATTGCATGTATACTTTTCAAGTTATTCACAAATAGCTGTTTTAAAAGTGGACACTTAGTGCAATTTTCACAGTTCCTAGGGGAGGTAAGTATTTGTTAGGTTAACCAGGTAAGTAAGACACTTACAGGGCTTAGTTCTTGGTCCAAGGTAGCCCACCGTTGGGGGTTCAGAGCAACCCCAAAGTCACCACACCAGTAGCTCAGGGCCGGTCAGGTGCAGAGTTCAAAGTGGTGCCCAAAACACATAGGCTAGAATGGAGAGAAGGGGGTGCCCCGGTTCCGGTCTGCTTGCAGGTAAGTACCCGCGTCTTCGGAGGGCAGACCAGGGGTGTTTTGTAGGGCACCGGGGGGGACACCAGCCCACACAGAAATTTCACCCTCAGCAGCGCGGGGGCGGCCGGGTGCAGTGTAGAAACAAGCGTCGGGTTTATAATGGAAGTCAATGGGAGATCTAGGGATCTCTTCAGCGCTGCAGGCAGGCAAGGGGGGGGTTCCTCGGGGAAACCTCCACTTGGTCAAGGGAGAGGGACTCCTGGGGGTCACTCCTCCAGTGAAAGTCTGGTCCTTCAGGTCCTGGGGGCTGCGGGTGCAGGGTCTCTCCCAGGTGTCGGGACTTAGGATTCAAAGAGTCGCGGTCAGGGGAAGCCTCGGGATTCCCTCTGCAGGCGGCGCTGTGGGGGCTCAGGGGGGACAGGTTTTTGTACTCACAGTATCAGAGTAGTCCTGGGGTCCCTCCTGAGGTGTCGGGTCTCCACCAGCCGAGTCGGGGTCGCCGGGTGCAGTGTTGCAAGTCTCACGCTTCTTGCGGGGAGCTTGCAGGGTTCTTTAAAGCTGCTGGAAACAAAGTTGCAGCTTTTCTTGGAGCAGGTCCGCTGTCCTCTGGAGTTTCTTGTCTTTTCGAAGCAGGGGCAGTCCTCAGAGGATGTCGAGGTCGCTGGTCCCTTCGGAAGGCGTCGCTGGAGCAGGATCTTTGGAAGGCAGGAGACAGGCCGGTGAGTTTCTGGAGCCAAGGCAGTTGTCGTCTTCTGGTCTTCCGCTGCAGGGGTTTTCAGCTGGGCAGTCCTTCTTCTTGTTGCAGGAATCTACTTTTCTAGGGTTCAGGGTAGCCCTTAAATACTAAATTTAAGGGCGTGTTTAGGTCTGGGGGGTTAGTAGCCAATGGCTACTAGCCCTGAGGGTGGGTACACCCTCTTTGTGCCTCCTCCCAAGGGGAGGGGGTCACAATCCTAACCCTATTGGGGGAATCCTCCATCTGCAAGATGGAGGATTTCTAAAAGTTAGAGTCACCTCAGCTCAGGACACCTTAGGGGCTGTCCTGACTGGCCAGTGACTCCTCCTTGTTATTCTCATTATTTTCTCCGGCCTTGCCGCCAAAAGTGGGGCCTGGCCGGAGGGGGGCGGGCAACTCCACTAGCTGGAGTGTCCTGCTGGGTTGGCACAAAGGAGGTGAGCCTTTGAGGCTCACCGCCAGGTGTGACAATTCCTGCCTGGGAGAGGTGTTAGCATCTCCACCCAGTGCAGGCTTTGTTACTGGCCTCAGAGTGACAAAGGCACTCTCCCCATGGGGCCAGCAACATGTCTCGGTTTGTGGCAGGCTGCTAAAACTAGTCAGCCTACACAGATAGTCGGTTAAGTTTCAGGGGGCACCTCTAAGGTGCCCTCTGGGGTGTATTTTACAATAAAATGTACACTGGCATCAGTGTGCATTTATTGTGCTGAGAAGTTTGATACCAAACTTCCCAGTTTTCAGTGTAGCCATTATGGTGCTGTGGAGTTCGTGTTTGACAGACTCCCAGACCATATACTCTTATGGCTACCCTGCACTTACAATGTCTAAGGTTTTGTTTAGACACTGTAGGGGTACCATGCTCATGCACTGGTACCCTCACCTATGGTATAGTGCACCCTGCCTTAGGGCTGTAAGGCCTGCTAGAGGGGTGTCTTACCTATACTGCATAGGCAGTGAGAGGCTGGCATGGCACCCTGAGGGGAGTGCCATGTCGACTTACTCGTTTTGTCCTCACTAGCACACACAAGCTGGTAAGCAGTGTGTCTGTGCTGAGTGAGAGGTCTCCAGGGTGGCATAAGACATGCTGCAGCCCTTAGAGACCTTCCTTGGCATCAGGGCCCTTTGTACTAGAAGTACCAGTTACAAGGGACTTATCTGGATGCCAGGGTCTGCCAATTGTGGATACAAAAGTACAGGTTAGGGAAAGAACACTGGTGCTGGGGCCTGGTTAGCAGGCCTCAGCACACTTTCAATTGTAAACATAGCATCAGCAAAGGCAAAAAGTCAGGGGGCAACCATGCCAAGGAGGCATTTCCTTACAGCACAAAATTGATGACATTGTGCGTTCTTTGAGGTGGTGAAGAGACAAAACCAAGGTGCTCCCAATTCCAAGAATATACCTTATGCCACCACCAGGCTTAACTGCCATTTGTGATTGACTAGGCATTCAGAGTTTATATTCCTTGGTGTTTAGAGATTCCACCAAGGGATTTGTTTGGCCATGAAAATTCCTTGGTGATCGAACCATTTCCAGAGGCGTAGTGCCTTTTGACTCAGGGCCACAACCCCACCCTAAACTAACCATACCACATGGTGGTAGTGGTGGTGGTGTTGTCCTAGCATCTGTACTAGTCTTCCTGGTGGCAGGAAGGCGCTCTATGCCAAGTGGATGGCCCGCAACTCCAATAGGTTGACATGCATCTGAGCCTCTGCTGGAGACTAAATGCCTCTGATCTCCACTTCTCCCAGACCGCCTCCCTATGCCAGAATCTAATCAAAGGTCATCACTGTTGGATTTGGGTGGGGTAAAGAAAGGGGTCTGGCGCTGACCCAATCACAGCCCAGCAACCACCACTTCAAATTGTTTGCAGTCTCCTATGAATTCTGGCCATAGTTGGGAGACCTCTACACCGATGCTGTTCTGACAGAGTATAGACCCAATTGCAGAGCCTGCGTATGCTACCTGGCATGTTTGATTAGCTGGATGCATTAGCTCATCAGTCTCAGAAGCTTCAGAGCTGTCTTCACTGAGATCAAGGATAGAGGCTGAAACATCATAGCCTGGAAGTCCTGGACTTTTCGCTCCAGGGAGGAAGTCATAAAAATTTCCTGAATAGCTCCAATGAAAGGGATTTGTCTGTGAAGGAGTAAGGTGTGAAATCAAAACCCTGATAGTGAACCACAAGGATGTCAAGATATTTGCAGTAGTCTGGAAGGGGTTGGCCACTGCCTGGGGAGAACCCTCATTTGTTCATTGCCAAGGTAGGGGAAAACTGGTACCCTCACCTCTGCAGATGTGCTGCAACCACCGTCCCCACTTTTGTGAACACCTGAGGGGCACTGGTGAGATCAAAAGGGGAGTACAGCTGACTGAAGGGCACCTGGACCACCTTGCAGGTACCTCCTGTGGGCCTGCATGACAGGGATATGAAAATAGCACCCTGCAGCTCCAACGCTACCATACAGTCACAGTCATTGCAGGGTTGCAGGCAAACAAGACTTGGGGCTAGTGCAAGCAGCTTCAATATACCCTGTTCTGAGAGGGCGATGGCTTAAAATAGGCCAAAAGGGCCTGCACTTCCTGCTGCAAGAGGGGCAGATGGTACTGAGTCAGCCTCTGAAAATGGTGGGAGGTGCAGCAAGGTGAAAAACTTACGAGCGTAACTCTGATGGACGATTTGGAGGACTCACTTGTCCAAAGTAAGGGCTTTCAATCTAGGGATCCTACCTCCAAAAGGGTGGCAGTGTGCCTTGAAGGGCACACTAAACGGATTTTGTGGCTGCTGAAAGTGGGAGTAAAGGGGGGCTGGGCTGCATGCGGTCCTTACTGTCCATATCTGTGGGAAAGATAGCTCAGTCACCAAAAGGCTGCAGAATAGGATGGTAGCATGGGTGGGTAGCGGTATTGTGAACTCCTACCATAGCCACTGGGGAAGATGGGGGTGGAACGGTCACACAAGGACAGACAAGCCAAAGCAGTGCTCAAGAGCAGAATCTGCCTTCTCACTAGAGAGGCAAGAGCAATCGACTGGCATGTCTGTTAGGGAAGTTAAGCCATCCCCAGAGAAGCCAGTAGACCTCATCCCGAGTGTGCCAGTGCCCACTGTTTGATCGAAACAATATGTAGTGCACAAATCACAACACATTGTTAATTATCTCATATCACAACCATTCTGAATGGTTTGTGTAAGGGTGGGAGTGACTGTTTCCCAAAATATACGAATACAGCAGCACAGTAGGTAGTTACTATGATAAGAGCGCAAGGCTAGGCTGTAAGAAGAAAACATGCACTTCCCAAATGTTTCAAGGTGCTTGGATTCTTTATCCAGTGGGGTGGTGCGAAAGGCATTGGTTTTGACTTTGCTCATGGGTGCCTGCACCACCAAATGTCAAATGCTGCATTAGGAAGGCCTAGTGCAGGGCAGTGGTGCCTCACTATCTGCCCGTTTACTGTGGATCCAGAACATGGCTTTGCCCATATCCCAAGAATGTTGTCTGTGAGTGCCTCATTGAAATGTAATAGGGACTCGGTATCACTAGCTTGACAGGGATCAAGGACTTCAGTGTGAACACTGGTTTTCATCTCCACAGTAGGAAATTGGCGGTCAAAAGCCTCCTCTCCTCCTTCCATACCATTGCAGCAAAGGAGGCACTTTATTCAGTTGCAGGCTCAAGGGGAAAGAAACTACTCATCATACCAGTTGTCATCAGTATACGGCTGAGCAAATTAGTACCTTTCTTCACAACACTCCTTATGTGAGTCTGTGCCAGGAAGAATGTAGATGATCTGGGCTCTTCCTTGAAGCAGTGGCATGGGTTGCTGGAAGGCTGCTGCTCAATGGAACTGGGGTGCAGCCTCAGTCCGAGTCAAAGTGGAGTTAGTTTGAAGACTGAGAATACTATCGGTTGTTCAGCATAGACTGCTTCGTTGTTGATGCTTCATGATCTGGCATGGGTTGTGGTGCCAAGACCAATACCAGCAACAAAGCTGGTGTGGGGCCCGTAACAGGACTGGAGGGTCCAGATGGCACCAAGGGCAGACCCAGTCAGTGGAGTTCAAGGTGAAGGACCTCACGAGCCCTTGGGGCATAAAGGTACGGCAAAGGGAGCTAGCAGTGTCCCAAATAGCATAAGCATAGTTCTGAGGATCTAGTGGAACTAGTTGATTTGCTGCTTCGACAAGAAACCAGGAAGCTCTAGCTGCCTTCGGAAGAGAGCTGTAATCTGTTAAGGAGATGGAGGTCAAGAGCAAGACTGATCCCTCACCCTCTCTCAGGACTTCAGGAGTGGCAGGAATGGGCAGAGTCATGCTTGGATATCTTGGGATTCCGTTTTCTTTTTGTGTTTTTTTTTTGTTTTTTTTGTTTTTTTAACTTTTGAAGGTTCCAACTGCAACAAAGACCTGTCGCAAAAACACGTTTAGGAGCAGGAACGGGACTTTCCCTTAGGTTTAGGCATGGAGTCTTCAAGAACTTGGAGACGTACAACTTCACCTCACAGTCCCTAATGGTCTTCGGTTACTAAAAGGTTTGAAACCTGTGGTTGTAGGGGGCTACACTTCACTTGCACACTGGTATTTTAAGGTCAATTTTGTAGAAACGTCTTGTGAAGATACAAGGTGAATCTCTGAATCCGCACCCTGTGGTGTGGAAAAAAACTAACGGACACTGGTGCGCATGGGTGGCATTTCAATGTGCACCACACGTCACTTCCAGAGCGGAACGAAGCCAGCAGGAGCAACACGAGGCCACCTACCAGCGTGCAGGGTTAGTGCTGAAGAATTTCCAGAATCAGTCTGATGCTTGGGGAATAGTGAAAAGGTGAGGAACCTGCAGTTAGAAGTATCCATCAGAAATGCTTATTATCAGGAATCACTGGTAAAACTTGGCATGCCACATCCCAGAAGGTGTGGCTGTAGACTATCAAAAGATAGACAGCATTAATGGAGCACAGTATAAGCCTGCCTGAAGGAAAAAAAACTGTTTGCCCATTGCATCAATCGTTATTTCCCTATCAAGAGGAGTGGAACGATTAGAGTTAAGACTGTCTTCAAAGTGGATGCCTGCAACAATAGGCTCCTAGCAGTGGACTATTAGCTACAAGATGGTTTAATGCTGGAGCAGAAAAAGGTTCTGTCAAAGCTGCCATGACTGGTTTGATCAAAGCCCTTTAAAATACAGACTATGAATGTGAAACGGACATGTTGAAAAGTATCAATCAGGAGATTAGTCCCAAGTCTCTTTAGTGGTAATGGCATTCCAAAAACATTCACTGCAAGCCAGATCACCAAAAATGATGTGCTTTCTTCCATTGGGGGTCCCTAAAATAAATCCAGGGCAGATTCAGAGGCAGTACTTAAGTCACTGGCATTCTGCAAATCAAGCTACAAGCTAGCATCAGTTGAATACAGGGGCTTGAAGGGAATATATAAATTATCTACCTTCTCAGCATAATCATCTCATGGACTAGGTGCAGGCCCTGAATGCCAACAGAATCAAAATAAAAAATGGCTTCTATCCTCCTGAAGTACTGCTGCTAAGGCAGAGGAAAGAGGGGAGCTATCTTCAACATATTGCTGCACTTAGGTTAGTTAAGGTAACAATCTAAGGCAAAAGTCAAAAACAAATCTGGAACTAGAACTGCTGCAGTCCCAGTGAAAATAACAGATAAATTGACAAGGCATGCAACAGAGAAGGAGAGGCACAGGATTGGTTGGACTTTGTACGGTCAGTCATTGATGGGGAAAAGCCTCCCAGTAGACGTCTGAATGTTGCCAGATGGGCATGTGAGGCCAGAAAGTGTGCCAAAGGGTGCAGCTATGAATTTGAAAATCTGCAGCATGGCTTCCTTTAAAGCTGCAACTTGCTGAGGGTTCAAAGATGGCTTAGGAAACTGAGTGGACTGGCTCCAGGATTGGAGTCACATCCAAAGACGACAAAGCCACAATTCGGGTTTTATTTTAATGGAGTAATCGCAATCTATCCCTTGAGGAGTGCCTGGATGTCAAACTTGGCTGTCAACCTTTAATTTACTCAACTATGACTAGCTGTGTGATCTCGATCATGACCAACATCGACAATTTATTGTGCTCAGCTATTAAGAGCAAAGCTTGCCACTCCATAATCACTTGAGGGTGCAACAGGAATTACTTATCTCCCACAATTGGTCACCGCAGTCAGACCACATATGGGTCCAAAACCAACATATTTTTGGCACACACACAACATGTTAAGAAACCCATCTTTAAATACCTCAACAACCTCCAACTACTTGATACCACCCAGTTTTGTTTCAGACCCAGCCACATCACGGAATGATTCAGGCCAGAGGATACACAGAAACCCACATCCTTTGGACCTCTCCACAGATTCTGACAATCTTCCACCCCACCCTCATCCAACACCTACATGACAATTGAATCAAAGGACAAGCAATCCAATGGATATGCTCCTTCCTGACTGAAAGGACCCAAGTCGGTCAGCCGTACATCGTGGCCACCCTGTGAACTCATCAACAGAGTTCCACAAGGATCTTTCCCCAAGGCAGAACGTTCGATCCCTCTAACCAGAATCATCTGCCATCACGATAGCAACGCTTTCTCCTATGCCAATTATATACAACTAATTTGCTCCCTTACAGACAAGAGACCACACCCAGCTCAAATTCGATGCCTGCATTACTGAAATCACTCACTGGATGAAGACTAGCTGTCTAAAGCAGTACACCGACAAGACCAAAATTGTAATCTTCGGGAACAGCACATCGCCAAGTGGCTCCATCTGGTAGTCAGAGTTAGTAGTGTCACTCACTCCCACCACCCATGCCAAGAACCTTGGGATCATTATCAACAGAGAACTCAACATGACCACCCAAGTCAATGCCATCACCGTCTAATACTTCCATACCCCGAAGATGCAGTAGAGGATTTTCAAATGGCTCCCAATCAGCAACCAGAAAACTATCACGCACGTCCTAGTCACACGCAAGATAGGCTATGGGAACACCTTCTACACTAACATACAAAACCCCACCAGAAGACTGCAAACCAATCAGAACTTAAGAGGCCAGAATCACTCTTACCCTTCCAAATCGCACTGGCATTACACCACACGTAAAGGAGCTCCACTGGCTCCCCCTTCATAAATTAGCGCAATCCAACTCCCCAACCACACTTTCAAGGCACTACATAACACTGGTCCAGTATACCTCAAGCTGCATCTCCTTTCACAAACTTTCCAGACACCGCTCGTCCAGACTCTACTCATATATATGGAAACCACATCTCAAAGTTGAGTCTTCGTCTACATTGGTAAAGTAATTACGGGGGACAATGGCACCACCATGAGGTACTGCAAATCTTTCCAGGAGAGTGATGCCTTGGGAGATTAACAAATTGAGGAATTTGCAGTTCAAGCATCCATAAAAATAAACTGTACATTCTGCATGACCAGGCTTAATTTAGAAAGATGCAGAGAGGTGGGGAAAACGTTTGTCAACTGCTTTTGTGGTTTCTGGTCTTCGGTTTCAAATAACTGACATCAGAGCACTGGTAGACACCCTAATGTTGAAGGTAGTAAAAAATTAAATCTAGGTAGTACGAGTATGTGTCAATACTGAGCATAAATCATTTGAGGCACTATTATAAAACCCAATACTAGATGACAGAAGAGTTTGGAGCACATGTATAATGTGTACGTAGATCATACTTGCTGGAAATAGGTAGCTTCATTACTCATCTATTGGGTGCTGCCATAGCGTTTAGTGAGTCAAATAACAGGTCAATGAACCTGTGAGTGGGGGAGTGAACCAACCATGAAGTATACTGTATTTTGGCAAGAAATAAATTGCATGACTCGAGCAAGGTGTTACAGTATTCCATTTTCAGCTGATTACTCTATTATATCCAAATATCTCTTTGAACAGTACTTGGGCAATTTGTTTTAGTTTCCTATAGAGTAAACGTGAGGAACAAACAATGGCAACAGCCTAGACAATAGGGACAAAAAAACAGGGCACTTATTGGAGTTGGGTGAGATTTTTTTAAATGACTAAGTGAAAAATGCTTGGTCAGCTTAAAGAAATTGAAAAGATATTACATACAATAAATAACTTTCTATAATTAAATTTTCATAAGCACACCTGAAGACTGACAAAATCCTGCAGCTGAAGACATCAATACATTTTCCGTCACTGGCATAATTTTCTGCTCATCACTGCTTCGATCGCCCACTGAATTTTGATCAGCATCCTGGTCATCGTCTTCGATGTCAGAAGATGAAGAGATATCTTGTATCGCCAAAACTGTGCCTTTTCCATCACCTTTCCTATTAGGCAATTTTGGGCTCCTTTTTTGATTTTTTTGGGTCTCTTCACTGTCTTCGTCAGACCTGGACTTTTTCCTTTTGTTTTTAGATTCCAATTTACTCAAATCTTTTTCGGATTCATAATCACATTTTGAAGACTCTGGACGGCTCTTTCGTTTCTTAGATGCTGAATTTCTGGTGACCCTGGTCTGCCTGCATGGACTATCGGAATCAGAACTTGAGCTTTTTCTTTTTCGCTTTCCTTTATCACTTATCAAGGCCTTTTTTGGATCCTTAAAGCTATTTGCAGACTTAAATGTTTCATTTGTGCTATCCAGGTCTGATGAACTAGGACTCATTTGTGCTGCCAGCTTCAGGACTTCTGGCATTTCTTCATCAGAATCAGAACAACTTTTGTTTTTTCTTGCTTTGTTCCCAGCTTTTACAGACAGACTCTTTTTGAGCAGAGAAGTCCCGTCACTGTCTGAAGAACTCTGCTCAGCAGCATTTACTTTTTGCTTCTGGAGCTTTTTTGATTTCTGCTTAACTTTAGGGTCTGTTCCACTGCTCTCTCCTCCAGAATTGGCTAAGGAATGTCCATCAGTGGGCCGTCTTCTTGGAGTTGTCTTCACACGTGGAGATCTTCTAAGATCAGATTCATCTTTCAATAAAATGGGCTTCTTTTCCGTTATGCAATCATTAACTTTATCTTGAGCACTATCCTCTTTTGTGGCCATATCACTTTCAACTTCTTCAATTTCTCCCTTTCCACTATTTTTTTTGTGTTTTATAAGAGATCCAGAAAGTGAAAGAGGATTTATTTTCACCAGCAATGATCTTACTCCTTTTGCCTTTTCATCAATATCTTTTATAGGTGTTAAAATGGGCTTTGAAGGAGAAGACGTAACAGGACTTGTTAGGACGTTGTTCTTCTCATCACTGGTTGCATTTGCCACAGCTGTAGAGCACATGTTTTCAAGAATGTCAACAGGGACAGAAGTCGGAACCGAAAGAATGTCGCTATCAAATGCCTCAGGATCACTATTTTCAAAATGGTTATCCTTATTAGACTTTTTGTCTCCATGTTGATTCTTAGAATTTATGAACTTTTTGGAATCGCTGCAATTATTTTTAGTCGTCTTGCTCATCTCTTCATCAGTTTTAATTCTGTCATGTTTTTCTTTAGAATCGGATACTTTTTTTCTTATTTTTTCATTAAGTCTTTTGCTTTCCTGCTTATCATTCTCATCACTTAGGTTTTCCTTCTTATAGTTTTTACTTTTATCTGCTTTGATACCGCACTCAAATACTTCACGGTCAACATCTCCTACTTCATCATCTTCGGTCTTCAGTGCCTCACCATCTTTAGCCTCAAGTTCACAATTTTCAATCGTAAGCAGGCTACTGTTTGTTTCAAGTGGTTTGTCACCAATTTGTTCACCCTCAACTAACGTGCCACTAACTTCAGATTCTTGCTCTAAGTCACCTTTAACTTCTTTGTCTCCATCCTCAGGTGTATCACCTCCTCCATGAAGTTCACCAGTGGGCTCATCCTCACGCCTATCATCCCCACTATCAAAGTCTTTATTTCCAGGCTTTCCCTCTTGGCTCCAATCTACCCTTCTTGCCCCCTTATCTCTTCCATCATTTTTCTCAGCTTTCTGTCTGCCCAGCTTTATAGCCCTCCTGTCCTCAGACTTCTCCCCCTTGTCCTCATCTATAGTTTTCTCCCCCTTTCCCTCCAGGTTGTACTTATCCGTTTTTTCCCCAATCTGGTCAGACGTTTTAACCAACTTCTCCTCTGCTGTGTCCATGTACATCTGATCAGAATTTTCATCTGCTATAATCATATGTTTTATAACTTCATCAGACTTCTCAATTTGTTCCTCTTCTATATCAGATTTCTCACCTTCGTCCACATTCTCTATCAAGGTTGTCACCTTATTTGATTTTTTTTCCAGCATTCGGTCCACCTTGCCAACAGTTTTTTCCTTTCTTTTATATTTATTGTTTTCAAGATGATTTTCTTTGGCATTTTTATTTTTAGCTTTACTCTCCAAATCATGGATCTCACAGTTAAGACTTTCATCCAAGGCAACGTGGGCTTTTTTCAAGTCATGGAGAACAGATTTAAAAGCTTTTAATTGTCTCATCTTAACATTTGGGGTTAGGTTAGAATTATCATTTTTCTGACTTATAAATCTAACAAAACTAGCATTTAAATTTGCTGTAGTTTCAACTAGTTTTTTCACTTTTTTCAGCAGTTCCTTTGGGACCATTAGTGCTTTATACGAATAGGTAAATGAACTAGTGCATGAATTATCTAACCGGTCCGGTCCATTACAACTGGAATTGGACTTTTCGGGACGCTTATGCATTTGGTCAGGCATTTTACCATCAAGTTCAACCTTTATCTTTTTCTTATTTTGTTGCAAAAACTGTTCCAAGTTTTCAGTCACACTGTCACAGTAACGTATGAGGTCCACCAATGGCTCTGGAGAGCAAATGTAACACTTCCACTTCGTAGTTTCATCCATTATAGCAGAGAGTTCCTTCCGGCCAAGGTTGCGCAAGATACATTTTTTGCAAAATGCATTATGGCAATAGTCACAGCAAATAAGGTTCCCCCCTTCAGCACACCATCTGTAATTCACAAAAAAAGAATTAGCTCCATATTCAGGATCAAACAATATAAGTAAATGGAACCAGTGTTTAAACCACAACATTTGATGACTAAAATGAACCATTGGCAGCAAAATTTCAGCTGACAAGTTGGCCACGTTACACAGTAAACATTCAATTCAAGTATACTTTAAACTACTTACAACACAGTTTCATGACAGTATGAGGTTCATGGATGCTACTTTACTCATAGGTAAAGATGCGTATGCAACTAACCTTGATGACTGATGAGGGTTATGATTTAAAAACTTTAAATGCCAGTAGTCTGAACTCAATACATTGTGTGTATATATATGGAACATGCAGATCTGTGTACATGGCAGATGAAGGAGGTGCAGTCTTGCATGTGTGAAGCAAGAAATCTGTGCATATGCCATGTAAATGAGGTGTACTCAACACAGCACCAACAATGATCATGCAAGTTTAGATGTATTCAGTATTCTAGGCACAACTGTAGGAAAGTGGATTATTTGTGGTGGAAAAGTTCATCTCAGAGCAAAGTGCTACCACCTGCTAGATGTCATACAAATTAAATAAACCTGTGCTCAATCGATGTTAATGTGAAATAAACCGGTAAGGCTTAAATCAAAAACAATGTGCAAAGTATTTAAGTAGTGCATACACACAGTGACAAAAAAAAAATGTCACTATCCATTTTAAAATAGAAAGGAACTATTAATGTGTAAAATAAGGCCAACATTGTAAAGAATTCCAATAATGGGAAGCAGAGATATTACTTTAAAAAGACTTCAGAGAAAAGAGAATCAAAAAGAACAAAGAGCCAATCCCTCTATTGAAGCGGTAGACCTGGGTCTAGGAGCGATTTGAGACTAACCACAATGGAGACCAACCACAATGGAGCGCTGGTCAGATCCACCAAGTGGATTAGTCCCAGTGAAGGTCCGGAATATAATACAACAAAAAAAAAAAAAGTTGTCTTCCTGTCAAACAAATCTGAAATTGTAACCTCTGCTGTGGAACTTACAGTCGGATACCTGCTGCATGTTGGTCATTCTAAGGCTCTATCAAAGTCCCACAACAGAAACTGCCTGTGTTTTCAGAGTTGCTGGAGCTTTGAAGAGGACCGTGGAACTTCTGGTAGGATGCTTTTTGCACAATGTCACCTCTATTCTGGAGAAAAGGTTTTCAAAACATATCTAAACTTTTGTTTGGTGCCCACACATCCACAGGAGTACACTTTTAAGGCCGCCCAAGTACCATGGGCGAGCAGGGTACCTAGAGGCTCTTGGGGAGTCAGGACTATTGGGGGTGGGGGGAGAATGGTGGGAGGCACCTAGAGGCTCTTAGGGAGGAGTCCTTGTAGCCACACAGGTTAGCCAACTGAAATTTGGAATGGACTTGGTTACACGTTGGAGCAGATCCAGTCCTTCAGAGCTCCCGACAGGTCATAACAGGAGGGCCCAGTTCTCTTCTGTAGGTCCAGAAAGTGTTATGAGGAAGGATGTGCAAGGGTCCAGCTCTGTAAGGGTCACCAGCCTGTGGGTGGGGGAAGAGTCCAGGGCATTCCCTAACCAATGGGGTAAATGTTCCTAGGGAACCCCTACACACTTTTACTAGTTCACAGAGCCTCTCACTCTCAAAATCCAAGATGGGGAAAATCTTCCATTGTGCAGAGGATGCATGTCCTCCCAGAAAAATGGGCATGGTAATGAGCAGTCCCTTCATCTGTGAGCACACAGATCGGTTCTGGGGGTAGTTTTCCTTTTATTAAGTTTGGTGCCAGGTCAACTAGGAAGACCAAAGCAGGGGGTCTTTCCAGGTGTCACCTAAAATTTACATGTGACAGGAAAGCCCAGAGAGTAGTATGCACAGCATGTGTATCTACAGTCATACATGCTGTAAACATATAGGTTTCCCACCTGTAGCAGTAGTTTTGCAGCTTGAAGAATTTTCTGGATTCACATGGTGTGCATTATTTTGCCATCTAGTGGTTGAGTCCAGAGTTCTCCGCTATCTTATTGTCGTCCTCTTTTAGATTTTTTCTTGTTGGTGGGCACTGACGGCAGCTCCATTTAGTGTCTCCCTGTGACGTCACTTCCTCCGGAAGCTCCTACCTTTGGTCACCAGCTTCAGATTATTATTTTTTTTCCTCTTCATTTCCATCTTCTGGTGAAGGTGGGTGGGTCAGCTGCAACATTACACCTACAGTTAAGCAACTATACGTTTTGCAGCACAAATCTTTTCCGGACTCACATGCTGTATATTGACGAAGTGGTGTAAGGAAATGGCTCCCTGTTGCAGTTACCCCCCACTTTTTGCCTGATACTGATGCTGACTTGACTGAGAAGTGTGCTGGGACCCTGCTAACCAGGCCCCAGCACCAGTGTTCTTTCACCTAAAATGTACCATTGTTTCCACAATTGGCACAACCCTGGCACCCAGTTAAGTCCCTTGTAACTGGTACCACTGGTACCAAGGGCCCTGATGCCAGGGAAGGTCTAAGGGCTGCAGCATGTCTTATGCCACCCTAGGGACCCCTCACTCAGCACAGACACTGCTTGCCAGCTTGTGTGTGCTGGTGGGGAGAAAACGACAGTCAACATGGCACTCCCCTCAGGGTGCCATGCCAACCTCACACTGCCTATGGCATAGGTAAGTCACCCCTCTAACAGGCCTTACAGCCCTAAGGCAGGGTGCACTATACCACAGGTGAGGGCATAGGTGCATGAGCACTATGCCCCTACAGTGTCTAAGCAAAACCTTAGACATTGTAATTGCAGGGTAGCCATAAGAGTATATGGTCTGGGAGTCTGTCAAAAACGAACTCCACAGCTCCATAATGGCTACACTGAATACTGGGAAGTTTAGTATCAAACCTCTCAGAATAATAAACCCACACTGACGCCAGTGTTGGATTTATTAAAAAATGCACACAGAGAGCATCTTAGAGATGCCCCCTGTATTTTACCCAATTGTTCAGTGCAGGACTGACTGGTCTGTGCCAGCCTGCTGCTGAGAGACGAGTTTCTGACCCCATGTGGTGAGGGACTTTGTGCTCTCGGAGGACAAACAAAAGCCTGCTCTGGGAGGAGGTGCTTCACACCTCCCCCCTGCAGGAACTGTAACACCTAGCAGTGAGCCTCAAAGGCTCAGGCTTCGTGTTACAATGCCAAAGGGCACTCCAGCTAGTGGAGATGCTCGCCCCCTGGACACAGCCCCCACTTTTGGCGGCAAGTCCAGGAGAGATAATGAGAAAAACAAGGAGGAGTCACTGGCCAGTCAGGACAGCCCCTAAAGGTGTCCTGAGCTGAGGTAACTCTGACTTTTAGAAATCCTCCATCTTGCAGATGGAGGATTCCCCCAATAGGATTAGGGATGTGCCCCCCTTCCCTCAGGGACAGTAGCCATTGGCTACTGCCCTCCCAGACCTAAACACACCCCTATATTCAGTATTTAGGGGCTCCCCAGAACCTAGGAACTCAGATTCCTGCAACCTAAGAAGAGGACTGCTGAACTGAAAAACCTGCAGAGAAGACTGCACCAACTGCTTTGGCCCCAGCTCTACCGGCCTGTCTCCCCACTTCTAAAGACACTGCTCCAGCGACGCGTTCCCAGGGTCCAGCAATCTCTGAAGCCTCAGAGGACTACCCTGCATGTAGAAGGACCAAGAACTCCCGAGGACAGCGGCTCTGTTCCACAAAGACTGCAACTTTGCAACAAAGAAGCAACTCTGAAACAACACACGTTTCCCGCCGGAAGCGTGAGACTTTGCACTCTGCACCCGACGCCCCCCGGCTCGACTTGTGGAGAACAAACACCACAGGGAGTAGCCAGAGTTGACCCCCCCGAACCCCAACAGCGACGCCTGCAGAGGGAATCCCGAGGCTCCCCCTGAACGCGACTGCCTGCTTCAAAGACCCGACGCCTGGTAAAGACTCTGCACCCGCAGCCCCCAGGACCTGAAGGATCTGACCTCCAGTGCAGGAGCGACCCCCCAGGTGGCCGTCTCCCTTGCCCAGGTGGTGGCTACCCCGAGGAGCCCCCCCCCCCCCCACGTTGCCTGCATCGCTGAAGAGACCCCTTGGTCTCCCATTGAATCCTATTGTGAACCCGACGCTTGTTTTCACACTGCACCCGGCCGCCCCCGTGCCGCTGATGGTGTACTTTCTGTGCTGACTTGAGTCCCCCCCGTTACCCTACAAAACACCCCTGGTCTGCCCTCCGAAGACGCGGGTACTTACCTGCTGGCAGACTGGAACCTGGGCACCCCCTTGTCCATTGAAGCCTATGCGTTTTGGGCACCACTTTGACCTCTGCACCTGACCGGCCCTGAGCTGCTGGTGTGGTAACTTTGGGGTTGCTCTGAACGCCCAACGGTGGGCTACCTTGGACCCAAACTTGAACCCTGTAGGTGGTTTACTTACCTGCAAAAACTAACAAACACTTACCTACCCCAGGAACTGTTGAAAATTGCACCGTGTCTAGTTTTAAAATAGCTATATGTCATTTATGTGAAAACTGTATATGCTATTTTGCTAATTCAAAGTTCCTAAAGTTCCTACATGAAATACCTTTCATTTGAAGTATTACTTGTAAATCTTGAACCTGTGGTTCTTAAAATAAACTAAGAAAATATATTTTTCTGTACAAAAACCTATTGGCCTGGAATTGTCTCGGAGTGTGTGTTCCTCTTTTATTGCCTGTGTATGTACAACAAATGCTTAACACTACTCCTCTGATAAGCCTACTGCTCGACCACACTACCACAAAATAGAGCATTAGAATTATCTCTTTTTGCCACTATCTTACCTCTAAGGGGAACACCCTTGGACTCTGTGCATACTATTCCTTACTTTGAAATAGTGCATACAGAGCCAACTTCCTACACCACACATCCACTCTGCACCATCGTATGGTGCCACAGGTCTCAGTCAGCGTGTGCGCGCGCACACACACACACACACACACACACACACACACACACACACACTTGCTCCTGGCTCCCTAATGTGGTGCCCTGATATCAGCATAGTGGATACCACTGTGTTTGCAAGCACCCTGGGTCCCAATCCGCCCTTCACCCACAAACCACCTTCAGCTATCCTGCCCCTCCACGAACCACTGATTGCATCAACGTTTTCCCTGGTTACTGGGCTGCCCGCAGCTAAGTCAGGGTTCCAGGGTCATGGTGGGGGAGACAGGAAAGACAGCCGGTAAACAATTAAGGAGTAGATGTTCAGAGTCCCCACAGGAGGGTCATACAGAGGTCTGCAAAACACAGGTGGAGGGTCACTGGGGCCGCCGTTAGACATAGTGGCGCCCAGCCAGACAGTTCAATGTTACCAATTACAATACCTTCAGAATGGAGAGGCGCCGTCTGGGCTTGTTGACACCCTCAACACTTCCAGTTTGCAAACAAGTTACTAGGCCCACACCTCCTGTACCAGGAGATGCAGCATCTGGGGCACGAAGACTCAAGTCACCCCACACTGTTACGATCCCACATGAAAAGTGGTCAATGCCGTACCTCCACAGAAAGGAGACACAACATCAGGGATCCGATGATCTGAGTCACCCTGACCATACGTTCATTCAAAAGCAATTCCCAAGATGGCACCTCCTTGGACAGAGGCACCAGTCTGGAGCATGTTGATTTGAACTGGACTCTCCCAGAAAGGATCCAAATCCCCACACCCCTCTTGGATGCGCAATGTCTAGCACACAATGACTTGAGTCACACTAGACCATACGGGCATCCTCAGAACTTTGTTTCCATACTTCTCTGGAATGAGACACACTGTCTAGTACACAATGATTTGTAGTCGCACCAGACTCCCCGGCGAAACATGGTAAGTTCAGCTGTGCCATATGAGGCCAAGTGCAGCACAACTCATGTTATAACCCAACTTCTGAGGGTTGTTATGAATGAACAGGGCACCACACACAATGACCACGCAGCCGAGGCTCACACAGATGCAACACTTGACAATAGCAGGCACCACTGGGTGTGGTCTTGTTCACACCAAAAAGACGTTTCAGCATGCAGTTGTCCCCCACGATGAAGGGCTACTCACCTGAGGTGCAACAAGCTCCACACCAGGCAATTCCAGTTTCCAGACACTTCTTAGGCCATGCTAACGCCGCTGCTGCTGCCAGGTGTAGTCCAGCATACAATGAAGGCGCACCAGACGGGACTGCTCTTCAGATATTACCAGTCATTGTTCTAAGTCCCTCTCAGGAGGTCTTTGATGTTCCCTGGAGATCTTTATTTTTAGAGGGGTCATGCTCTGGCTCTGAGAGGCCAAGTTTCACAAACATCTTCACCCCACCCCCACCCATCCAAATCTATCCAAGCCCCAAATGGCAGCGATCTGTCATTCTGGATGACCATGTGTAAGGAAATGCCTCCTTGGCATGGTTACCCCCTGACTTTTTGCCTTTGCTGATGCTATGTTTTGAATTGAAAGTGTGCTGAGGCCTGCTAACCAGGCCCCAGCACCAGTGTTCTTTCCCTAACCTGTACTTTTGATTCCACAATTGGCACACCCTGGCATCCAGATAAGTCCCTTGTAACTGGTACCTCTGGTACCAAGGGCCCTCATGCCAGGGAAGGTCTCCAAGGGCTGCAGCATGTATTGTGCCACCCTAGAGACCCCTCACTCAGCACAGACACACTGCTTACAAGCCTGTGTGTGCTAGTGAGAACAAAATGAGTAAGTCGACATGGCACTCCCCTCAGGGTGCCATGCCAGCCTCTCACTGCCTATGCAGTATAGGTAAGACACCCCTCTAGCAGGCCTTGCAGCCCCAAGGCAGGGTGCACTATACCATAGGTGAGGGTACCAGTGCATGAGCACTGTACCCCTACAGTGTCTAAGCAAAACCTTAGACATTGTAAGTGCAGGGTAGCCATAAGAGTATATGGTCTGGGAGTCTGTTTTACACGAACTCCACAGCACCATAATGGCTACACTGAAAACTGGGAAGTTTGGTATCAAACTTCTCAGCACAATAAATGCACACTGATGCCAGTGTACATTTTATTGTAAAATACACCACAGAGGGCACCTTAGAGGTGCCCCCTGAAACTTAACCGACTATCTGTGTAGGCTGACTGGTCCCAGCAGCCTGCCACACTAGAGACATGTTGCTGGCCCCATGGGGAGAGTGCCTTTGTCACTCTGAGGCCAGTAACAAAGCCTGCACTGGGTGGAGATGCTAACACCTCCCCCAGGCAGGAGCTGTAACACCTGGCGGTGAGCCTCAAAGGCTCACCCCTTTGTCACAGCACAGCAGGACACTCCAGCTAGTGGAGTTGCCCGCCCCCTCCGGCCCCGGCCCCCACTTTTGGCGGCAAGGCCGGAGAAAATAATGAGAATAACAAGGAGGAGTCACTGGCCAGTCAGGACAGCCCCTAAGGTGTCCTGAGCTGAGGTGACTAACTTTTAGAAATCCTCCATCTTGCAGATGGAGGATTCCCCCAATAGGATTAGGGATGTGACCCCCTCCCCTTGGGAGGAGGCACAAAGAGGGTGTACCCACCCTCAGGGCTAGTAGCCATTGGCTACTAACCCCCCAGACCTAAACACGCCCTTAAATTTAGTATTTAAGGGCTTCCCTGAACCTAAAGATTTAGATTCCTGCAACTACAAGAAGAAGGACTGCCTAGCTGAAAAACCCCTGCAGAGGAAGACCAGAAGACAACAACTGCCTTGGCTCCAGAAACTCACCGGCCTGTCTCCTGCCTTCCAAAGAACTCTGCTCCAGCGACGCCTTCCAAAGGGACCAGCGACCTCTGAATCCTCTGAGGACTGCCCTGCTTCGACGACGACAAGAAACTCCAGAGGACAGCGGACCTGCTCCAAAAAGACTGCAACTTTATCCAAAGGAGCAGCTTTAAAGAACCCTGCAATCTCCCCACAAAAAGCGTGAGACTTGCAACACTGCACCCGGCGACCCCGACTCGGCTGGTGGAGAACCAACACCTCAGGGAGGACCCCCGGACTACTCTACGACTGTGTACCAAAACCTGTCCCCCCTGAGCCCCCACAGCGCCGCCTGCAGAGGGAATCCCGAGGCTTCCCCTGACCGCGACTCTCTGAAACCTAAGTCCCGACGCCTGGAAAAGACCCTGCACCCGCAGCCCCCAGGACCTGAAGGACCGGACTTTCACTGCAGAAGTGACCCCCAGGAGTCCCTCTCCCTTGCCCAAGTGGAGGTTTCCCCGAGGAAGCCCCCCCTTGCCTGCCTGCAGCGCTGAAGAGATCCCTTGATCTCTCATTGACTTCCATTGCGAACCCGACGCTTGTTCTAACACTGCACCCGGCCGCCCCCGCGCCGCTGAGGGTGAAATTTCTGTGTGGGCTTGTGTCCCCCCCGGTGCCCTACAAAACCCCCCTGGTCTGCCCTCCGAAGACGCGGGTACTTACCTGCTGGCAGACTGGAACCGGGGCACCCCCTTCTCTCCATTGAAGCCTATGCGTTTTGGGCACCACTTTGAACTCTGCACCTGACCGGCCCTGAGCTGCTGGTGTGGTAACTTTGGGGTTGCTCTGAACCCCCAACGGTGGGCTACCTTGGACCAAGAACTGAACCCTGTAAGTGTCTTACTTACCTGGTAAAACTAACAAAAACTTACCTCCCCCAGGAACTGTGAAAATTGCACTGTGTCCACTTTTAAAATAGCTATTTGTGAATAACTTGAAAAGTATACATGCAAATGAAATGATTCAAAGTTCCTAATGTACTTACCTGCAATACCTTTCAAACAAGATATTACATGTTAAATTTGAACCTGTGGTTCTTAAAATAAACTAAGAAAAGATTTTTCTATAACAAAACCTATTGGCTGGATTTGTCTCGGAGTGTGTGTACCTCATTTATTGTCTATGTGTATGTACAACAAATGCTTAACACTACTCCTTGGATAAGCCTACTGCTCGACCACACTACCACAAAATAGAGCATTAGTATTATCTCTTTTTACCACTATTTTACCTCTAAGGGGAACCCTTGGACTCTGTGCATGCTATTCCTTACTTTGAAATAGCACATACAGAGCCAACTTCCTACACCATGTTTTATAGCAGTCGCCTGGGGAACGCACAGATGTTCTCTACACCCCCTCCCCCCAAATGACCTGCAGAATGAAGCCTAATTTACAAGACACTAGAACAACTTCAGAACCTGGAAATGCCCACTCCACAGAAGTGGCATTTCTAAGGCACCGATAACAAAACCTCCTTTACCATCAGAAGGGTTGTGTCATTCCGAATCCAACAATACTAAACATCATGAGGCTGCTCCCCTGTAATGCACTATTGCAACTAGACTCAATAAGACTAATTCCCCCATATTACCTTATTGGTACATCAGCACTCATAGGTAGTGTGAACATGCAAAGGTTTGACACTCCCAGGACATGTGGCGCACTCTCGGTAAAGCCACCGCAACGGTGCATGTGCGCCAATACTGGCCTGCTCTAGCAGGCTCAGATCCTATATTAGGGTACCTGTGCACAAATGTGCACTCTGGCAAGTGATGCCAGCTCCCGTAAATACATAGGAAACCCACCAGGGTGTAAGTGGCACACCCAGACAAGTGATACTTCCAGGTGGATGGAAGGCTGGCACCAGCACTTTTACACTGTACTTCGAGTGGGAAAGGGCCCTGGGACAATAGGCCCTTTGAGAGAACCAGAAAAAACATCTTAGAGAAAAGCGTTGGGTAGGAAACCATTACCTCCACATGTCAAATCCAACACTTATGTTTTGAGAAGTAGCACTTTCTTGCCTCTCTAAGAGCCATTGTTTTTTCTGGGAGCTTTAAGTAGCCAAATTCTAAGTTTCCAGAAGGCAGGCCGCATGGCTCAAAGCCTCCGTTTCTGGGTGAAGTACCTTTCCATTTTCCACAGACAGCAGATCCTGTTTTGGTAGTCTTTGAATGCTCCTCTGTGCCATCGGTACTGGATCAGAAAACCCAAGTTTGTCTTGCCCAGTGGGGGTCAATAGGGTTAAAGTTATTTTGCTTTTGTTGCACTTGTTAATCACCTTGAGCATCAGTGAGATCATGGGAAAAGCATAAGCGAATGTCTGATCGGTCTATTGTAATTGTATTTATATAAAACTCTATCCCTGACGAGGCGTCAAATTGCTTTTCGGTGACTAGCACACTACTCCGGAACCAAAATGGATTAGTATAGGGAACTAGGAGTATAATATTAGTATAGAGAAATAGGAGTTATTTTGAGCAGTGGACATGTGAGTGCCAGCTAGAATGAATAGAATTATGGAGGGATAAAAAGTGAAGAATACAGAAAGTGTTAATTTGGAGATCATAGTAAACAGATGAGGTTTGGGATGAGTAAAGGAGAGGTGGATAAGGGAAGAGACTGTAGAAAGGGACTGGGGAGATCTTAGGAGTAAAATGAGGTTTAGGATAAGTCAAAGGGTTGTGTACATAATGAGAGTGCTAATGAGAATAACAAACCACTTGTGGTTAACGTAAGCTCTACTAGTAAAATAACTAGTGTATCAGTTATTCCACTCTAGGGAACATTAAAGAAGTGAGTGTTATAACTCTGTTAAAGCTTCAAAGCACAAGTGCAGTTTGAAGGAAGCTGGATCTGTATATATTATGCCAAAATCAGATAGTGTGCACAGAGTCCAGGGGTTCTCCAGAGGCTAAAGTAGATAATACTAATGCTCTTTTGAGGTAGTGTTGTCGAGCAGTTAGGCTTATCAGAGATTAGTCCAAAGCAAGTCAAGAAATGAGGCGCACACTCAATGACTAACTCCAGGCCAACCTTTTTATGTAGCAAAAATATGTTTTGTTACTTTATTACTAGAACCAACAAGTCTCTGTCGCAGGTAAGTACAGTTGTAAGTATGTATCAAGCGTATGTATCAAATGTACTTTGCACATAAAACAACTTACATGTGACACGTTTCAATTTTAAAAGTTGTCAATTTCTCATAGGAACCAATGCAGTCTTAGGGGAGTGAAAGTGTTAGTACAGTTAACAGGTATGTACTAGACGTATGATCCTAGTCTTTAGGGGTTAGGATGTCGACAGGTCTAAGTTCAAGTTGACCCCAAAAGCGCACCACCAGCAACTGAGGGCCGGCCAACTGCAGAGGTCAAAGTTGGAGGAGGGTTTTCAATGGAATCCTATGAGGAATGAGGGCACTTGGTAGAGCACAAATTGCAGTTAAGTACCCACGGTTTCAGGACACAGGCTGGGGGGGGGGGGGGGGGGGGGGAATGTAGGTCAGCACCGGGAAAGGCCACAGGTCAGTACCAAACATACACCCTCAGCAACACAGAGTCAGCAAAGTGCAGGGTGTCAACACAGCATCAAGCGGCCAATGCTTTTCAATTGGGGGGGGGGGACCTGGGGGTAACAAAGATGCGGCAGGCTGAGTCAAAGGGGGGGCAGTCCCGGAAAGCCAAAGGCTGGACAAGTAGGAGAGGTGTCTGTTGGACATTGCTAGATCGTTGGCTGGATTCCCCAAGGCCGGGGGCTGTGGGTGAAGGGGTACCTTAGTCAGATCCAGTTGGGGGGTGTCTTCTGGATTCAGGCTGCAGGCCTCGTCGTGTTGGCCAGGAGGGTCAACCTAGGGTGGACTCTAGGTCAGAATCACCTGGGGACCTAACTCTGGACTGGTGGACCACCTGGACTCGGCCCATGGTCGGTGGGTGCAGAGTGGGCTGGGCCCACAGATCCGGGGCGGTTCTGAAGGCATTTTGGAGGGTTTCTTCTGGAGAGGGTCGCTGTCATCTGGAGTTCTTGGTCCTCTGCTGGGCAGGCAGTCCTATGGGGGTTTGTAGAGGTTGCTGGTCCTGCAGAATGCATCGCCTTTTTGTGGCAGGAGTTCTTGAAGCTGCAGACAGGCCGGTCGGGCTGAGGCCAAGTCAATTGTCGCCTCGAGTCTTCACTGCTGGGGTCGGCTCCTCAGTCCTTTCTTGAGGTCATCAGAAATCTGAAGAGCAAGGTTCAGGGGTAGATTTAGGGGGGTGAGAGGGCAGTAGCCAATGGCTACTGTCCCTGAAGGTGGCTACACCCTTATTGTGCTCACTTCCTTTGGAGAGGGGAGCACATTCCTATTCCTATTGGTCCTAATCCTCCAAAGCAAAGGAGGAGGTCACTTACACTCTGGATACTTTAGAGGTGGTCCTAACTGCAGTGGTCACTCCTCCTTGTTTTTCCTAATTTTCGTGCCGAACCTGCTGCCAAGTGTCACAGGAATTTAACACCACAGTGAGTGATCGGCTGTTAGTTTCACTTCAAGCCCATAAGGCTATTTTATAGTGTAAAATTTCTGGTTTGCAGCAAGTCAGATTGTTGTAAACAAAAGCAGGCTCAAGGACATCGTGCATTATCTGAGCTGAAGAAAATGTGCCAGCACCGCAGATTCAAAAAGAAAGCATCCCAAGACAATGTGGAAAGACACACTGTATCACCAAGCTTTGGTAAAGCCAATAGGTCTCGCCTTTGGGACCTACTGACTTTGATAATGCCTTGTAGCTATGTTGTACAGCATAAGGAACTGTGCAGTTTATATAAGTTGGATCCTTAGAAGAGTATTTGTACTTTTTCTCTGAGTCACTGCTCGACAAGTGGCGGGTTCTTTAAACGCCTCTCTTCCCTGGTCTAGGGCACTAGAAAGCAAAGGTAAAAATTGGTTCCTCGTTTGTATCAGAGCTTCCAGAAGGAAGCAAGATTGAGGGTTCCCTTTCTCGAGTTGTACCCCATATTTGTCTGCAGCATTTTTGATGATCTGATTGTACGTGCTAAAGTTGCCCGGGGCGAAGGTTTCGAGGGTTAACCATCCACACTTTCTTCAAGGGAGTCTGTGTCCAGGTCCTGCCACTGCTCAACATACTCAGCCTCGGCATGCCTTAGTGATCTGTTTCTCCTCTTCCTCTAAGAGCTCTTCTTCCTCCTCTTGGGGCTCAGGAGTAGGGAGGAAGTTACATTTCCTCAACCTCTTTCTCCATTTGCTCTTTAGGCATCAAAGTCTTCTAAGGTATGCTGACCCCCTTCAGACTTTTGTTGAAGTCCCTCTTTTTCTGGATGACAGTGGCCATTTCATCCTTGAGATACCTCATCTTTAGTTCCATTTCTACCGCCTTTTCCTCTGCATCGAGACTTGGTGACTTCCTCTTTGGCATCGAAGAGTCCTTTGAAGATGTGCCGCTGTCAAGCTTCGGTGATCTGCTCGCTGCCGGTCTGCTTTTGACACTGAACCATCTTCCTCGACAGACTTTCGACGACTTCGATTTCTTGTGTCCTCCTGCTGAGTCTCCTTCGAGGGATCCAAGGGGCTTCTGTCTCGAGGCCAGTCTGCGGTCGGCAAAAGCTTTGACGCAGAGGCTCCCTTCGAAGCCCTTGAGTTGGATTTTCACGACTCTGGCATTTTCTTCAAGGCCAATGATTCTTAGCTGGTCTCCTTTTTTTGTTGCCCAACCTTCAACGAAGACAATCTTAAGTTTGCCCTCCAAAGCCTCTCCCTCTGCTTCCTCCATGATATTCTTCTCTTCCTCGCTTGAGAGATCCAGGTCCCTCAGGAATGGTGTTGTCTGTTGGCCCTCCGTGCTGTGATGTGCTTGCCTTTCTCTTTCTCACCCTCGGTTTCTTCAACGTGGTGACCAAGAAAGCGTTGGTCCTCGTTTCTGTGGTTGATAGGAAGGCAGATTACAACCAGGTGCTTGTCCTTTTGTGAGAATTGGTGGTGGCAGTTCTCTGAGAACTGTTATGGTGTCTTCTGCATCAGGCCCTTCAGGGAGAACCCTGAAGAGGAATTCTTTAAAGTCCCTTGAAAATGTTCCCCTTCGGCTCAGAATACTCTTCCAATAACTCTGTTGGTGATGATAAACAACACTAGTGAACTTTGAATTTCTTCGAAAACTTTTTCCTTGTATTGGAGATTCTTCAGCAGGCTTCTAGACCCAACGGCGGAAAAAAGAATCTGAAGATGGTGACCAAAGGTGGGAGCTTCAGGTGGAGGAGGTACATCATAAGAAGCACCAAATGGGCAGATCCATCAATGTCCAACAAAAACAACAAAAAACTAAATAAACAAAGTAAGAACTAAAGAAAACGAAAAGTTGGAGAATTCTGGGCACAACCACTAGACGGTGGAATAATGGACAGCATGCAAACTTAGAAAAGACGCACGCTGCAAGTGTGGCTTCTGGGTTCAATGCCCAACCTCCCTAGAGAGCAGTGCTCTGTCTCGGAGCAGTGTGGGGACAGAGATTGGAAGGGTGGTGGTACTCACGGTCAATGTCTTTTTCAGATGGACTTTGATGACCTGAGGTTCATTAGTCTGCAACAGTGAGCTCAGCTCAGGGCTGTAGTGTAAGCCTGCATGGCAGGTTTTCCTCCTCAACAATGCGGCCCCCAAAGAGGTTGTGGGATATCGTCCCCCTTGTTGCTGCGCCATGTAGCAGTAAGCAAAACATTCACACTGGTAGCTTAGAGTCTTTTTAGAATGGAAGGTGAGACCAGCTGTGCAGGGTGGCTCGTCAAGCTTTGGCGACAGACAAAGGTTATAAACCTAATGGAGGTCTGTCCAGAGGTACTTCAGTCTACACTCTGGACAATACTGGAGAGGGGGTCCTTGGAATTAGGATTACCAGATTCCAGAGGACTGAAAATGAAGGTTGAAGACCGCAAGGGGTGTTGAACAGAACCCAGTCGCTGGGACAGGTGATACAGACGATTGCGCAGATGACAGTTTCTTTACCCACATGTATGGAGAAGTTGTTCGAAGATGAGCAAGACGAATACCGAGAGGTGTCAATCCAGAACTCTGTTCAAACACAGCTGAACTCCACAGCAGAAAAAAAAAGAAAAAAAAAAAAAAAAACTTGTAATTTAGCCAATGCCCATGTGCATTACCAGTAATAGGTGGAGACACTTGCCGTGTGACACAAATCCTTTTTCTTCCTGAAAATAAACAAGTTGCACATGTCGGAGCCAAACACTAGATGGCCTGAGTATCCACAGCATGTGTATGGAAAAGTTACATACTTGTAGCCATAGTTCTGCATCATAGGAATTGTAACTGAAGTCATACACTTAGAATAATTCTGTGCTGCTTGCGCAGACACTGGAACACCATCAGATGTTTAGATTTCGTGAAAATGTCTTTATAGTGTTCATCACTGCAATCATTTTCTTCGTATTCATGGTGTAGACTGTCAGCGATGTATTTTTCTTGAAATGCTGTAGAAGCGTAGTAGAAGTAGTGGAAAAAGGGGCCTTTGTAAGATCTGCAACAAATTGTCATAGAAAAAGGCTGTCCTTGACATACCGCATGAGGGGAAAAACAGGCTGAAAGCTTGAAAATATGGTCTCTGTTCATTTAAAAAAAAAAAAAAAAAAAAAAAAAAAAAAAAACTAGAGACCCCCTTACCACAATACACTGCAGGGGCAGTTTGCCTAAGAGTCTTTTCTTTTTTCCAGCTCCTTCAGGCAGAATCGCATAACCTCAGGTGATTGATTCTCTCCTCCATCCCCCCAAAAAACTAAACATTTTTTTCTGTGCGCTTTGAAATCAATTTCTTATGACATTTTTGCATCTGTTTTGTCAAGGAAAACAATCTTATCTGATTTTCCTCTTTGCTGAAGAGAACTTTTAAGTCAGAATGCCAGCTCTTTTCACAAAGTGCCCATCCTGTGGTAGGAAGAAAGCATCTTCAGATGCCCAGAAACAGTGTGTGGCATGTTAATCCCCTCAGCACATCACTAAGGGGTGTGACTTTTTTTTTTTTTAAATACCAAAGGCAAAAAGAGCACACAGAGAAGGCATCAGGCTGCGTGGCTGGATGGAGGACATGAGGGCAGACCAGGAGAGGGAAAAAGAGGACAATGAAGAGATCTTCGTCACATCAGGCTTCCACAAAAGGAGATCGGATTCCAAGAGGTCTCCCTCTCGACACCATTCCCTTCAACATAGTGATCAAATATAAATGTAAACTAGTTAAAATATGTCTATTAAAACAACAGTTTCACGTAGTACAGTGCAGGTCATAGTACGCTAGCAACCTCCAAATCGTCTAGTACAGAACACAGTGGAGAGAAACATAGCAAACCTATAACAAACGGTCACATCCTTTAGGTCATACAAATACTGAAAAGCCTCATGGTGGATGATTCTTGGGTTTGAGATACAATTTCCTATCAAGTGGAACCTACAAAAAAGTGCTATGTGCTGAGTTGACTACTCAGATTTAAGGTCACAGGGGCATTTCTGAGTAAGAGTTTCCCACCATTCATTCTTTGGAAATGAAGTCATACAATGAAAGATGGCAAACATAGGTTAAAAGGTATCTATGATAAGTGATGAGTGTTAGAGTGAGGTACAGTTTCAACCAAGCTGATCATTCAGTGCGATGTATTGACAAACTGACATCTAGTAAAGATCTGACTGAGTCCTTTGCTCTTGGCGGACCTTAAAAATATGCTCCTTTAGGTCCCTTTTAGAGTAGCCAGTGCTGTCCTCAGCGTATGCTTAGAGGTCCCTCTCTGTCCCAGGCCCTTCAACAAGTGTTGTATAAAACAAAGCCAAGGGATCTTGTTAGCCTGGTCAATTCCCATACAGTCCTTGCTAATTAACCTAACAAAATGGGTCTATTTTGGACCATAGGGATAACCATAGAAAAAGCGGTTTACTTTCTAAAATATCTGTTCGGAATCTGACTCATTTCCCAATGGATAACGGAGTCCGGAGTTGAATGAGGTACAGCTAACAGTCTACTAAGGAGCTAATTTTCTTGCTTTTGTATAGTGCCATTGTCCCCCATGCCCCAAATTTCCACACTTTATGTTACTACTGAAAATGTTTTAGCATTATATAGAGTTAACATCTCTCCAATTGGTTTAGTGCCACATTTAAGAGGCAAAGCTGAACAGACCTTCATTATTTTTTATCATGTTGGATACAAAGGTTTCCCTATGGTGCTTACAATTCAAATGAGAGGATAGCTGAATCCCTAAACAGTTGAAAGTATTAGTGCTTTGTAGTTTTCTCCCCTTAATATGGAATGGGCTCTCCCCTTAGTCCACCACAGCTCATGGTATAGGTTTTTGCTATACTGTCTTTCAAATCCATCCCTTCCATATGCTCTGAGAAGGAGTTGATCAAGTCCTGCAGGCTTTTTGGTGCATCATAGGCATACAAGAGTATTGGTATTTGCCGCCTCCCAACTCTAGGTTTGTTTGCACCTACCTCCTGGAGTGTTTCATCCACTCCATTTATATTCAGGTAGAAGAGGAAGGGAGCCAGCACACACCCCTATCGGACCTCTCTCCCTATATTAAAGGATGGAGTTTACTCACCCCTTTGTTCCATATCGCACTTTAGCTGTTGAATTGCTATACATTTGACCCAAAAGCAAGATTAACTCCTTTGGTGCCCCAAATTCAGCCATGCATACCCAAAGTCTGCTGTGACTGATCAGGTCAAAAGTATAGCTTAGGTCGATAAAACATATGTAATGACCTTTCTTTGAAGAAGATGTACTTCCCCATCAAAACGTTCAGGATGAGTGACTGCTCAACAATCCCCAGACCTTTCCTAAATCCATATTTGGCATTTGTTTGGATTTCATTCCATATTGCCCATAGTTCTAATCTCCCTAACAAGACTCTCCCCAATAGTTGGGCTAAGAGTCGAGTAGAGAGATAGGCCTATAGCATTTAGGATCATTCCTTGATCCCTTCTTACGAGTATCAGTGAATAAGACCAAAATGGAGGTACATATGTAGCATCTGCAGCATTAAGGACCTTAGTCCATAGTGACACCCATAAGGCTGGTTTTGACTTGTGTCCGCTGGCCTCCATCAGGGACAAGACCCTTTCCTTATGGATCCTTGTTTAATACCTTTACCACCTCTTCTAGTGTAAAAACCATTTCAGTTGGGAGATTTGCTGCTCTGGGAGTGGCGGTTCACAGAAGGCTCTTGAACCAAAATGGTCCACCCCTCGTGAAGGGGTGATTTAAGATTCCAAATCGGGGCCTACCCCCTTAGTAAACAGTGGAGCATTAACCATTCTGCAAAACAAAAGTGTACTTGGTTTCTGCAGCCAGCAAAAGATTCTCTCCCATGCTTCCTCTTGCAGTTTTTTCTTTATAGATTTGATATCTTATTCTTATAGTTGGACCTGGCATCCTGGACCGCCATAACATGCTGATGTAATAATTTAATCAAATTGCTCTGTGCCCTTGAGCATTGGTAGTTAAAACAGTCCCTTGTGTTCCTTTGACCCTTTGGCCTAGCCATCAATAACTGAGTAATAAAATGTAATATTTGGATATGGGCATCCCTCGTCTCCACATAATTACTTTCTGGGGCTAAATATATCAAACAGATCAAGGCTCCTGACTAATAAATCTTAAGAAACCAGCCGTGTCGACATCCTCCCACTGGATTTTATGCCATTCATACCTATGGGAACGGTATAGTTGTTTTTCCCTGCATCAGAAATTAAGTAAATTGAGTTTTAATTTTATAATGACTGGATTATGATCACTTGTGCAGTTAGTTTCCACCTGTAGAGCCTGGACAATAACAATCACTATCTGAAGTGAGAAAATGATCAATATTACTACTGTATTCTCTCCCTATGAATGTAGGAGGTTGAGGGTGGCTACTGAAACTGCAATGTTCAACTAGTTTCAAATAAAATGTCACTATAAGGCACTGAGTGCTAAACCATAAGGGCTATGTTGCATTGTCACCTATGTCACTAAACCCACAAATCGATTTGGACATACTGTAATTTACAATACCCAGCCCATATTAATCCTTACTGGACTGGTCAATGAAATGATCCAAACCTATTTGAGGGTTTTGACTACATCCATCCTTGTTAGATCAACAACACGGTTATACAAATGTATGACAATTATGTCCAAATTATTTCCTTAGTAAACAAAATATGATAATGAGATGAAGTTAAGAAACATTTCTTGACCTGTGGAGCAAAATTAGTGAAAACAAGTGTAACCAAACCCCACTTTACCTTGCCCATATTAGATGAGAGAGCTGCAAAGATAAATGCCACAAACCCATCTAAGTTATTGGATTAGTTGCCAAGTTTCTTATATGCATGCAATGTGAGCAGTTTTGACATATTTTTCCCAATCCTATCAGTTTTATTGGCAAGGCCAGCAATGTTCCGTGAAGTGACAATTGTCCCACCGATATCATTAGCTGGAGAGGAGTAGGACATTTGTTATGGCACCACAATCCTCAAACGGGGGTTGACTGGAAGAAGTGATCAGGGAGTCAATCCAGCACATCCAGGGGAAAAACTATTCAAAGTGAGCAACTGGTAGGAAGAAGGTGCAGGGGCTGCAGACCATTGCCTTTGAGGTCTATTTAAAAAAAAAAAAAAAAAAAAAAAAAAGCAAAGCTTTAAGTAATATGGGTGGTCACCCAGAAAAATGGATCCTGGTCAAAACATCCTTTGTAACGGTCTTGACTTTAAAATTAACGACAATGCAGTCATTAGTGTGCAGCTTTGCAGAATGGTTCATCAAATCAACTCTGAACAAAATCAATCTGTTTGAGCAAAAGCACTGGACCCGGTATCCTATCATTTATCTCCAATGCACTGCTTTATTCAATAGATGATCATGATTTTGCCTCGCATCCTGCCGGAGGGTGGGGCAGGGTGTTTAACACCAACACAGATAATAACTTGAAGTGTGAGTTGCAGTGCTGAAAGTCTTGAGGGGTCTAAACAGCAGCTGGCGATGTTATGTAACAGACCACAGGGTTCTTGTGTTTGAGCCTCAGGGCCCTCATTTAATAATCTTTGAGAACAATGATTATGTGCACTCTGTGCCCCATCTAAAGGATTGATTGTCCTCCCAGTGGCTAAGATGGCAGACTCCCCCCGACTACCTGAATAACAAGATTTTGAGGCTTGTTCACCCATTGTAAGCTCCCCTTGAGATTGTATCTTCCTTGGTGGCGGCAGATTCAAAACAGTGCCTGCCCTACCAGCATGCCTCCCCTGCCCAAGCACAGGGTTAAATTTAAAAAGATTTTCTTCAGTTTTTGTTAGGCGTACTAATAAGGGTTCCGGGCAGCAGAGTTGATGTAAAAACACCCTTGGAAATATCTTCCACCAATAAGGTAGATTGTTCCCCACCAGTCTGCGGGCTCTTCTTGTCTATCATTTGTCATGGGCTGTGCTCACGAGGGTAGTCCGATGCGAAGACTAAAAAAGCTACAAAGATTGAAGCAGGAAAGGAGTGAATTTAAGTAACTACATTGCATTAATACACACATACCTGCACTGTTCATCCATGCCATCAGCATCACGATTGATATCATCACTCATATAAAACTTGTAACAGGCCTTCAAATAAAAACACAGAAGATAATATACATTAAAATTAAACTTGCTTAAACGCCCATTCAACAATTCCCACCCCCCAACATGACTCCGTTTCAAATGTAGACATACCCATCCATGAACACTGCCAGCAGACCGCAACTTTCCACATCTCTGGATGGAAACAGACCCACATAATTTACATATCCACCATGCACTACACTCAAGGTTGATGATCCCTCATTCCACCTCTTTTCCACAAAGATTATGCAACAACTGAAATAACCGGCTTCACTTAAGCCTAGAAAAAGAGGATTTTTAACCACAGGGAGTCGTTATATGGATTGTGTCCTACTTGATTTCTCAACACATTCTTTCAGAAATTCACAATATATTCATCAGTAGGTGTGCACTACTAACTACTTCCACTGACAAACATTCACAAATCTCCCCTTAAATAGTCTACTCTTCACGATATGACAAAGCTGAAAAGATGTACGATACAATATGCAAGTCAGTATCATTACCTTAAGGACACTCTGCTTAAAAAAAAAAAAAAAAAAAAAGAAGGACATTTCCAAAGATGCATTTCATTTTCAGTCTGTCCTCAGACAGTTTCAGCTGTCTCGACAGTTTTTTTTCTCCAAAAAATACATGCATAATAATGCACATAGACAAGCTTTTAGTCAGAGGGCATCATTCACTGGATTACCATTCAAATGTAGCTGCTCCCCAACACAGCATGTAGCAATCCGTCAGCCCGCATTACTCACAGACTCCCTTCACTTTTAGTGACTGAAAAAATACAAGGAGCATATTGTTCACATACACCTAAAAATGGTTTCTTTCTCCTGAGTGACAAAGCAGGTTTAAAATGTGCTCCTTGTTTAGGACTAACCTTTTAAGAGAGTTTTAGCCAACTTGCCAGACTACTGTGTTCCCATAACTCCTAACAGAAAATACATACATAGAGGCAGTTTTGGTGAGCAGCCTTCATCCTCCGACCTGTTTAACAATCTGACATTTTGCTTCCACCCACCACAGGATACAGCATGAAGCAATGGGTCAGCCAACTTTATGTATTGGCTCGCTTCACAAAGTGACAGCTGTATGTGCACATTGCTCATCTCTACCTTTCTCTTCAGTTGCAAAGCTGGATCAAAGTGAGCTATCTCCAAATTACTATCTGTATTTACTTTTCCACAAGTCTGAGAAATTACTTGTGGTATTAAGACTTGGTATGACTCCTGAAGGAAGAGACGCATTCTTTCGCAGGAACTATGCAGAAAGAGAATGACCTGCATAGATAAACTAGATTCACCTTGCTGTAAATACATTAAAAGCCCTCTGCACGAACACAGCGTATTTTACGGACTTAGTGTACCGTTCACTTTAAGAGTAACGGGTGAGCAATTATTCTGGAGGTGACGGTTACCTTTATGCCAGGGAATAGAAGATACAGTTACTGATCTGTAATTCCACTTGTCCATGGTGTGTATTCTCTGTAGAGAGTGCATTTCAGCACGAGTTGGATCCCAGAAATAATTTAGCAATATATGTTTTAAAAGAAAAGAGGTTTACAGTAAGTTAGGCTAACAGGACCAATAATTGCTATTTTTGTTTCTTAAAGCAACAATCACTAACTCACTCAAAGATCATTTGACTACCACCATCACTCGCTTCCCTGTTTTTAAAAAATATGACAAGTAGGGTAAGCCAGGCAGGTCAGATTTTTTTTTTTTGGGAGGGCGGGGGGGGCGAATGTGTTAACACATGGTCCTTCCTAATGCTCTCCACTGAGCTTATGGTCTTACATGGGAAGCAGGTAGGACTGTACAGCTTCAGAAATTAACTATGACAGAAGTATGATTACAAAATACCTTTTCAGTCTGCTTTGTGGGATGCAACCCAATGTCTATAATCAGTAAAACAGAATAGCATGCCAAGCAGTATTTCCTAGAGGTGGGAATCAAAAGGACAGAAAAGAACTGACCTTTAAAACCATGTAAAGTGGTTATACTCGGAAACCTGCCCTGTCAAATTAAGTCCTGGGGCAACAGTCAATACAGTAGTGTTTGGCAAAGGTATGAACCACCTTCTGAATATCCAAGATATGGACAGTTCATACATGGGAAGCAGTACCTGTCTCACCTCTCATTAATAAGCCCTTTGCTTTTCCAGAAAAGGATCAGTTTATGATGCCTGATATCCAGATAGCTAGACAGAATTATCAAATTTAGCAACCACACTGTCTATTGAAAACATCAATACATTCTTAAAGTCCTAATTTTTGAGTAACGCTCACAAGCTGAACATCACAGCTAGATTCAGACTGTATACTTTTTTATATTTTCTTTGTTTTGCCCAAGTCAACAGTCCTTAGTGGAAGCAATGCCCATGTGATGAGCAATCAAGTCAAACTATGACACAATTTGCTTTTCTGTGATATCTATAATAACCTAGATGTAAACATTTAGTCCTTAGTTCACACCTTAGGGATACGTACTCCTAGGCATGCACTATTGATGCCAATGATGTAAGACTTCCATCTTTGTCTTGGGAGTGTGACATTCTTGTTGGTCGGAATGAAATAAGGAGTTACAAAGATGAGTTACAAAGATGAGCAGTTAGTTCCTAAAAGATTTATAATGCTGCTACAGATTTCAATACAGCCCCAGAGATGAAAAAACAGCTCTTCTGAAGATCTTAAATATTTCATATTCTCCAAGTTATATATAATTCAGCACCCTCATTGCATCCAGTGGACGAAGCTCCCTCTCTGTCAAGAAAGAAGGCTTTGGAGAAAAGGTTGGAAGAGAAATTGTCTCAGGTGAAAATCTGAGACAAACGGAGGAAGAAACAGGCGAGCTTTTAAGGACATCTTAGTGATGAAAAACTATAGAGCGTTCTTCAAGCAATAAAGCTCTGAACTCACAACCCTCACTAGATGATGTAATGGTCATAGTAAAATCACTTTCCAGGATAGATGTTTGAGATCAGGGCAGTTCTGGAACAAGTTGAGCAGCATGTAGGAGAAGGTCTTGCAAAATAAAGTTTTCGTAATGCCATCTAGGAAATCCTCCATCACAAAATAAGATTCTAGTGATTGGGAATTCCTGACTGCAGTAACAGCAGCCAAACACATTTTAAAAGCAGAAAACCTAGCTAATTTAGCAAACTGAAGCGAAATGGCAGGCCAGTTTCCTGGTTGCAAATAATCAGGTCCCTATGTAGACACCAGACATTTCCTTCGCCAAGTTCTGGCTTATACAGCCTAATAGGGTCTGAAGAGACTGAGTATGCTGCACTCGTAGTATGTATTTTACCCCATAGGTGATGTTTCTTTTAATAGAAATGTGTTCTGCTGACAGACCAAACACAATCTGAACCTCTCCATGCGACCGCAGCCTCCCCTACAGCATCTCCCTATGTCCTACCCCTTTGCTTATTTTCCTCAGCCTCATTTTAAGAGGGTTATACATCCCCTACTTTCAGATGGCCTTCGTAAATTATTCTTCCAGGGCTTCCTGCACTGGCAACTAGATACATTTTTTATACTTCCCAAAGGCATATTCCATATTTGGGACTGTGAGGACCAGGACATTGAAAAGGACCATAACCACGGACATGCTTCATCATCCTCCTTATCACTCCTGCATCACCGCACCATTACCGTGAAAACAAAACCGATAAAGACATTTCAGGGGGAAAAAATTAAGCGTTAGGCCACTCAACATTTTTTAATAGCTTTAATAAACTCACAAAATCAAATGAGACTTACCTTACATATGAGCACCTTTAAAGCTGGATGTCTACACACTGAATCCTTTTGAAAATGATTTACTTGCTGCCCACAAGCTGAACAGTTAACAATTCCTTGCAAGCCTTCTTCTAAAATAAAAAAAAATAAAAAAAAGCATAAGCTGTAATAACATTCACAGCCCTGTGAGGCCTCGTCTTAGGCTGCTAGAGATAGTAGGGTTCTCCTCATTTAACACTGCAGAATTAAAGCATCACTTACTGTTGCACTCCAAATGAAAAGGACAAATAACGTATTTCACCATCTGACTTTTAAAGTAATAAGGATGAGTAAGCGTCGCTTTCTGCAACCTTCCTGTACTACTCCAGTCCTAAAGAAAGAAAACATGGGCATCTGGTCTACAAAGGCATTCCTAAGACAATTTGCAATACACACTCCATCTGCATCTTATGAATTCTCCAGCAGCCCTAGTTGTCAAACAAGATCATGGTGAAAACGTGCAGTAATTTTGAAGGGGGAAGCCAAAACACTGCATCATGTCTAATAGTCTAAAAATCCCTGCTTTTCAAAATAAACCCACTTGACGCATGGTTGCCAACCTCTCCCGGCACAAAACATGCTTTTCTACTATTCTTTCCAATGTTCTGTTCAGGAGTGCCCCTTTAAGTGTGATTTTGGATTATTTTACAGCCTTTTGTGTGGCACATGGAGACGGCTAATGCCTTTGTTCTTGCCATCCACAGGGATTTACTCTTACAGGAAAGGTGCAGAAGGCAAAACGTTACCTACCGCCAACGATCAATTTGAGGCTTATGGACATGCAGATTCACACGATGGGCAAGGTTATGCCATGTACTGTTAAGGTTTGGTAGAATACTTCTTTTTTTTAGGATGAAAAAGTGCTGAGGTGACTCTGGATACATCCCCTAAAACCCACAATGCACTAGGGCACAAGACTGCACTTCAGAGTGCACCGGGGAAGAGCTAATTTGTAGAAATGCAAACCATTAGAGAATCTGTGGACTACAAAGCTAAATTTTAAGCTAAAGATGTAATTTTGTAATTTGTATAGCGTGTTAGACCAAAAAGCTATCAAAGTGCTGAAATAAGGAAAAACCCAAGAGGAAGACTAGTGGGTTGAGTCCTCCTGGACCTTGCAGGTCCCAAGAAGTTCCACTTTTCTTCTACCGCAACTCTTGCCTTTGGCAGGGCTTGTTGGTGGCTTTTCCACGTCACTGACTGACTGCAATCATCCATCCAGTGTGGGAAGTCTACTGCATCCTCCAGGAACTCTCCATCGACTCCAGGGCTGCATTGCTGACTATTTTTGCCCTACTGCCAACCAATACCTGCAACCACAGACTGGTGGGTAGGGGCTCCTGCCGCAACCCCCCCCTCCCCCCCAACACTTCTGTGACTTCTGGACTAGGTTCCCTTCTTCCACAGGTCTTCCTCTTCAGGAATCCACAGCTGGTTTCTTGCAGTCTTGTCTGGGTGTTGCATTATCTTCTTTTTTGTCCTTTTGGGTGGTCTGGGGAAAATCCAGTAACTTACTCCTTTTTCCTGGTCGCTAGGGGGCACGGCACTGTGGTACTTACCGTTCGGGTTTCCTAGTTCCTCCAGCTCCCCTCTACACACTTACCTAGGTGGGGGTCCTGCATTCACATTCCATATTTTTTAGCATATGGTTTGGGCTCCCCCTAGGGTCACTATTGTCTATTGCACTGTTTTGTACAGCTTTTTTTGCCTATTTCGGATTACTATTGTACATATCTAGTGTGTTACTGACCCTCCTATTAGAGGGTTGCTTCTAGTAATTTTTGGTCGCCGTGTCACTGAAAAAGTAATTTTTTTTTGTAACAGTGTTTTCTTTCATGTGTGTAAGTGCTGTGTGATTGCAGTGGCACTGCATGAGCTTTGCATGTCTCCTAGATAAGCCTTGGCTGCTCATCCACAGCTATCTCTAGATAGCCTGGCTTCTAGACACTGCCTACACTACACTAATTGGGGATACCTGGCCCTGTTTAATGTGTAAGTACCTTAGGTACCCACCACACACCAGGCCAGTTTTCTACACCGAGGGTCACCTCGGACTCCTGTCCTTGGGTCGAGTCCCCTGTGCCTTTCTGGTCCTCTTCAGCCTTGAAAAACCTTCACCGACTCTTGCATTTGCCAAGGCTTGTTTGTGGTTTTCCAGCATCACTGACTAACTGCATCACGACTGCCAATGTGAGACATCACTTCTGGAACTATTCTGCTCCTGTGATGCACTGCCAACTTTCTGCATCCACAGAAGGCGGGTAGTGGCTCCTGCCAAAGCCGGACACTCCAACTGGACTTGGTCCCCTTCTTTTGGAGGTCCTCTTCTGCCAGGATCCACCTTTGGTTTCTTCCAGCCTTATCTGGGTCGCACACAGTCCTTTTCCAAAGTTTTACTGTGGGTTAAGGGAAAACCAGGTACTTACCACTCCTGGTCATTGAGGGGCCCCCTTGTACTTACCTTTTATGGCTCCTAGTTCCTCCCTCCAGCTCCCTTTCCCCAATTCCATATCCTTGGGTGGGGGACTGCTTTTCACATTCCACTTAGTATATGGTTTGGACCTCCCTTCGGGCCCTCACTATTTGCTATTGCTTTAACCAACATCCATTGCTTTCTATGATATTTACTAATTGGTAATGTGTATATAATAGTGCGTTTACTTACCACTAGTTGGGATATTGCCTTGGCCAGTTGAGTCTTCATTGTCTACATGGAAATATCTTGAGAGTCCATCTGCATTGGAGTGATTACTCCCAGATCCACTGCATAGTCCCTTCCCTGCAGGGATATGGACCACCTCAAAAGTTTGAAGTTTACATCTCGTTTGTTTTAACCATAGGAGGGGCTTGTGGTCTGTTTGAACAAGGAAGTGAGTGGCAAATAAATATGGCCTCAACTTCTGCAAAACCCAGGCCACAGCAAAGGCCCGCACATCTCTATGGCTGACCAACGCTTTTCGGGGGGGGGGGGGGGGGGGGGGGGCCTACAGGTTGGTTGGCCTTCTTCATTCAGTTGAGTTACTAATTCCTCTATACCTACCACAGAACCATCTGTCTGCACAATAAACTGCTTGGAGGAGTCAGGGCTTTTTAGTATAGGAGCAGAGCACATGGCCTGTTTAAGATCTTCAAAAGCTTTTTGGCAGCTAGCTGTCCACAAACCTTTCTTGGGCCTCCTTTTAGATGCGAGGTCATTTAAGGGGTCTACAATGGAGCCATGAACCTCCTATAGTACACAGTCATGAAAGGCTCTGACCTGGATCCGAGGGGTAGAGGCAGTCCAGGCCTGATTGGTCAGGATTTTGCCCTGTACTGGTTGAATCTGCCCACCACCTACCATGTGGCATAGGTAAACCACTTTTCCCTGCCCTATCTGGCACTATGAGGTCTTGATAGTGAGGGCTGCTCTCTGCAGAGCCTCCAATACATTCCCAAGGTGGACTAGGTGATCCTCCCAGGAGGAGCTAAATACAGCTATATCATCTAGATAAGCTGCACTGAAGCTTTCCATGTCTTGGAGAACTCTGTTCACCAACCTCAGGAATGTAGCAGGTGCATTCTTTAGTCCAAAGGGCATCAGATAAAGTGATAGTGCTCACTAGGAGTGGAGAATGCAGTTTTTGGTTGGCCATCTTCTGACAACTTGATCTGCCAGTAGCCAGCAGTCAGGTCGAAAGTGCTTATATACTTGGCAGAAGCCAGTGTACCTATGAGCTCATCTTCGCTAGGGACAGGATGAGCATCTGTTTTAGTCACAGTATTGAGACCTCTATAGTCCACAAAAAACCTCATCTCCTTTTTTCCATTTTTGGGGTGTGGTTTTGGGACAAGGACTTGAGGACTAGCCCAGGGGCTGTCAGAAGGCTCAATCAATCCCAGGTATAACATATTTTACACTTCAAATTTGATGCACTCCCTGACATGATCAGGCTGTCTGTAAATTTTAGAGATCTGTCCCAGGAGATTTCTGCAGTCTTCTTTTTGTGACTCAGGGAGCCAGTCTGCAAGCACAACCCCACTTACTGAGTCATCCACTGAAACGAGAGAGAAGAGGTCAAGAAGGATCACTCTCCTCTTCCTGTCCCGCATCATTTCCCATGAGCAAGGTTATGTCAGACCTGTCATAGTAGAGCTTCAGGTGGTTCACATGAACCACCATGCGGGAGCTTCTAGGAATGCCTAGGTCCACCAAATAGGTGGCCTCACCCTTTCTCTCCACAATAGTGGGGTCCACTCCATTTGTCTTGGAGTGTCCTGGGGGCCACAGGCTCCAGGAACCACACTTTCTGTCCTGGCTGGTAGACAGTCAGCACAGGATTCTTGTCATGCCATTGTTTTTGCAACACTTGGCTGGCCTGAAGGATTTTGGAAGCCCTCTTCATGTACTCAGCCATCGTAGATCAGAGGTCTAGTACACAGTCCACAATGTCCTGTTTTGGAGGCTTGAGAGGCTGATCCCAGCTTTCTTTTACAAGAGCAAGGGAACCCATAACAGGGTGTCCAAACAGAAGTTCAAACAGGCTGTAGCCTACTCCCTTCTGAGGAACCTCCCTATAGGTAAAGCGGAGGCAATACATCCCACCTCCTTCTGAGTTTCTCTGAGCGACCCATTATCATGCCTTTGAAAGTTTTATTAAACCTCTCAACTACTCCATTTGTTTGTGGATGGTAAGGGGTGGGGAATTTATAAGTGAAACCACACACCGTCCAAATGGCTTTAAGTTAAGCAGACATGAAGTGGCACCTCTGTCTGATACTACCTCTTTAGGAAAACCCACCCTGGAGAAAATTCCCAGGAGGGCTTTGGCCATTGCGGAAGCTGTAGTGGTCCTAAGAGGAATAGCCTCTGGATACCTGGTGGCATGGTCCACTACCACCAGTATAAATCTATTGCCAGAGGCTGTTGGAAGGTCCAGGGGGCCAACTATATCCACCCCCCCCAACACTCTCAAAGGACACCCCAATCACTGGTAGTGGAATTAAAGAGGCCTTTAGGGTGCCTCCTGTCTTGCCACTGCCTTGACAAGTGACTAGAGCGACAAAACTCCTTGGTGTCTTCAGACACGTGGGGCCAGAGAAACTGAGGCATAAGCGGTCACAAGTCTTGCTTTGCCCCAAGTGGCCTGCAAGGGGGATATCATGTACTAGAATTAACAGGAACTCCCTAAACCTCACAGGGATAACCCGTTTTCTGGTGGCATCAGGATTAGTGCCCCTTGCTTCTGAGTAAAGGAGGCTATTATCCCTGTACACCTTATTGGTGCTACTGACAACCCCTGTCTCTAGTGCTGCAACTTGCTGCCTTACATTCTCCAGTGTGGGCCAGGTTTTCTGTTCCATATTGAGTTCCTCCCTTGTGGGGCCCCCTGTACCCAAGAGCTCAGCTGTCTCTCTGGTGTAGGTTTCACCCAAGGAGTATATTCTTCTCCCTCAGGAGTTGAATCTTCACTGGAGGCTGGAGCAGGCGGTACCTTTTTACCCTGTCTGCTTTTTTGTTTAGAAGGTCCCTGGGCTATTGCTCCAGGGTTCCCTATTCCCTTTGTATCTTGGCCTGTGCTCTGGTGAGGGCAAAGATATGCCCAGGAAGGCTCAGCATTGCTGCATTGGCCTCCAAATCCACTTCAGCCCAAGCTAAATTCTCCAAGTCATTACCTAGCAGACATTCTACAGGTAGATCAGAGGCCACTACAACCTTTTTAGGGCCAGTAAACACCCCACTCGTTAAGGTCCTCAACTACCATGGGGCACAAAGTGTTACTGGGAGCATCAGTCACTTGGTACCAGTGACCAAGTAGGTGTTGCTCAGGAGACACCAGTTTTCAGCCACCATAGGGACACTGGCACCTGGTCCATGTAGGCCTCAGCCTCAACATTAATGGATGCTACTTGTACTTACCCTTGTTAAGGGGACAGGCAGCTACAGGGAGTGCAGAATTATTAGGCAAATGAGTATTTTGACCACATCATCCTCTTTATGCATGTTGTCTTACTCCAAGCTGTATAGGCTCGAAAGCCTACTACCAATTAAGCATATTAGGTGATGTGCATCTCTGTAATGAGAAGGGGTGTGGTCTAATGACATCAACACCCTATATCAGGTGTGCATAATTATTAGGCAACTTCCTTTCCTTTGGCAAAATGGGTCAAAAGAAGGACTTGACAGGCTCAGAAAAGTCAAAAATAGTGAGATATCTTGCAGAGGGATGCAGCACTCTTAAAATTGCAAAGCTTCTGAAGCGTGATCATCGAACAATCAAGCGTTTCATTCAAAATAGTCAACAGGGTCGCAAGAAGCGTGTGGAAAAACCAAGGCGCAAAATAACTGCCCATGAACTGAGAAAAGTCAAGCGTGCAGCTGCCACGATGCCACTTGCCACCAGTTTGGCCATATTTCAGAGCTGCAACATCACTGGAGTGCCCAAAAGCACAAGGTGTGCAATACTCAGAGACATGGCCAAGGTAAGAAAGGCTGAAAGACGACCACCACTGAACAAGACACACAAGCTGAAACGTCAAGACTGGGCCAAGAAATATCTCAAGACTGATTTTTCTAAGGTAATATGGACTGATGAAATGAGAGTGAGTCTTGATGGGCCAGATAGATGGGCCCGTGGCTGGATTGGTAAAGGGCAGAGAGCTCCAGTCCGACTCAGACGCCAGCAAGGTGGAGGTGGAGTACTGGTTTGGGCTGGTATCATCAAAGATGAGCTTGTGGGGCCTTTTCAGGTTGAGGATGGAGTCAAGCTCAACTCCCAGTCCTACTGCCAGTTCCTGGAAGACACCTTCTTCAAGCAGTTGTACAGGAAGAAGTCTGCATCCTTCAAGAAAAACATGATTTTCATGCAGGACAATGCTCCATCACACGTGTCCAAGTACTCCACAGCGGGGCTGGCAAGAAAGGGTATAAAAGAAGGAAATCTAATGACATGGCCTCCTTGTTCACCTGATCTGAACCCCATTGAGAACCTGTGGTCCATCATCAAATGTGAGATTTACAAGGAGGGAAAACAGTACACCTCTCTGAACAGTGTCTGGGAGGCTGTGGTTGCTGCTGCACGCAATGTTGATGGTGAACAGATCAAAACACTGACAGAATCCATGGATGGCAGGCTTTTGAGTGTCCTTCCAAAGAAAGGTGGCTATATTGGTCACTGATTTGTTTTTGTTTTGTTTTTGAATGTCAGAAATGTATATTTGTGAATGTTGAGATGTTATATTGGTTTCACTGGTAATAATAAATAATTGAAATGGGTATATATTTGTTTTTTGTTAAGTTGCCTAATAATTATGCACAGTAATAGTCACCTGCACACACAGAAATCCCCCTAACATAGCTAAAACTAAAAACAAACTAAAAACTACTTCCACAAATATTCAGCTTTGATATTAATCAGTTTTTTGGGTGCATTGAGAACATGGTTGTTGTTCAATAATAAAATTAATCCTCAAAAATACAACTTGCCTAATAATTCTGCACTCCCTGTAGAGTGGCAAAGTCAATGCCCCCATCAGAGACCAACACAGCCTCAGTGGTCTCCCTAACTAGCCCAGATCCCCCTACAGTCCCCAAGGTGAGCCCAGCTACACTTTTGAACTGACTATTGTTATTGTTGTTACCACTACTATTGCTACTGCTAGGGGCACTAGGAGTAGAAGTAGCATTAGTAGTGGTGGGGGGCTTGGTGCCTTTAAGACAGGAGCGAGCCGTCTCCTGTCCTATGGCCCTTCTTTTTACAAATGTAGCACCAAGGTTTCTTAAAATGCGAGGAAGAGAATTTATTCCCACCCTAGAGGAGTTTTGTGGACCTCATGAAGGCTCTTTAGTTTTATCTTTGTCCCCACTCTTACTCTGGTGCTTACCTCCTTTCTTCTTTTTGTGGTCACCCCCCGTGTGAGGTTTCCTACACACCCTGGTGTGGACCCACTTGTCAGCCTTCTTTCCCAATTCTTGGGGAGAGGTCAGATCAGAGTATACCAGGTATTGATGCAGCTGATAAGTTATTCAAAATGTGCTCTCTTGGAATCAAATTGTATAAGCCCTGGTAGTCACTGACTTTGCTTCCACGCAACCAGCCTTCTGGAGCTTTAACTGAGCAGTCCACAAAATCTAGCCAATCTTGGGAGGACTCCTTTTTGGTTTCCCTGAACTAGATCTCGTATTCTTCAGTGGTCAAACCAAAACCATCTTAACAGTGCAGTTTTGAACTGACCCCTCCTCTGACAATGAGGAGTTTGTTTCTGTCTTTGTCAGAGAAGGAGAGCCACAAGATTAATGCCCACTGCCTTTGGGGAACCTTCTGAACTTTACAGGCGCTCTCCAAAGCAGTGAACCATTGGTAAATAGAATCTCCCACCTTCTTAGGTGGAACTATCTTGCTCAGGTTCCTAGATCCATAAGAGTCCTCCCTTATTCTGGTGTCACTAAAGCTAAGACTGCTGCCACCACGGGGTGATAATCCCAAACCCTCTCTTTCCACTGGCAAGGGCCTCCCAATCTAGGGCCAGTTGTTACTGCTGCAGCTTCAGCTTAGCCTCCTCCAATCTCAGTTTCCTAAGCTACCTGTAAGGAAATGCCTCCTTGGCATGGTTGCCCCCTGACTTTTTGCCTTTGCTGATGCTATGTTTACAATTGAAAGTGTGCTGAGGCCTGCTAACCAGGCCCCAGCACCAGTGTTCTTTCCCTAACCTGTACTTTTGTATCCACAATTGGCAGACCCTGGAATCCAGATAAGTCCCTTGTAACTGGTACTTCTAGTACCAAGGGCCCTGAATGCCAAGGAAGGTCTCTAAGGGCTGCAGCATGTCTTATGCCACCCTGGAGACCTCTCACTCAGCACAGACACACTGCTTGCCAGCTTGTGTGTGCTAGTGAGGACAAAACGAGTAAGTCGACATGGCACTCCCCTCAGGGTGCCATGCCAGCCTCTCACTGCCTATGCAGTATAGGTAAGACACCCCTCTAGCAGGCCTTACAGCCCTAAGGCAGGGTGCACTATACCATAGGTGAGGGTACCAGTGCATGAGCATGGTACCCCTACAGTGTCTAAACAAAACCTTAGACATTGTAAGTGCAGGGTAGCCATAAGAGTATATGGTCTGGGAGTCTGTCAAACACGAACTCCACAGCACCATAATGGCTACACTGAAAACTGGGAAGTTTGGTATCAAACTTCTCAGCACAATAAATGCACACTGATGCCAGTGTACATTTTATTGTAAAATACACCACAGAGGGCACCTTAGAGGTGCCCCCTGAAACTTAACCGACTGTCTGTGTAGGCTGACTAGTTCCAGCAGCCTGCCACACCAGAGACATGTTGCTGGCCCCATGGGGAGAGTGCCTTTGTCACTCTGAGGCCAGTAACAAAGCCTGCACTGGGTGGAGATGCTAACACCTCCCCCAGGCAGGAACTGTAACACCTGGCGGTGAGCCTCAAAGGCTCACCCCTTTGTCACAACCCAGCAGGGCACTCCAGCTTAGTGGAGTTGCCCGCCCCCTCCGGCCACGGCCCCCACTTTTGGCGGCAAGGCTGGAGGGAACAAAGAAAGCAACAAGGAGGAGTCACTGGCCAGTCAGGACAGCCCCTAAGGTGTCCTGAGCTGAGGTGACTAACTTTTAGAAATCCTCCATCTTGCAGATGGAGGATTCCCCCAATAGGGTTAGGATTGTGACTCCCTCCCCTTGGGAGGAGGCACAAAGAGGGTGTACCCACCCTCAGGGCTAGTAGCCATTGGCTACTAACCCCCCAGACCTAAACACGCCCTTAAATTTAGTATTTAAGGGCTACCCTGAACCCTAGAAAATTAGATTCCTGCAACTACAAGAAGAAGGACTGCCTAGCTGAAAACCCCTGCAGAGGAAGACCAGAAGACGACAACTGCCTTGGCCCCAGAAACTCACCGGCCTGTCTCCTGCCTTCCAAAGATCCTGCTCCAGCGACGCCTTCCACAGGGACCAGCGACCTCGACATCCTCTGAGGACTGCCCCTGCTTCGAAAAGACAAGAAACTCCCGAGGACAGCGGACCTGCTCCAAGAAAGGCTGCAACTTTGTTTCCAGCAGCCTTGAAAGAACCCTGCAAGCTCCCCGCAAGAAGCGTGAGACGTGCAACACTGCACCCGGCGACCCCGACTCGGCTGGTGGAGATCCGACACCTCAGGAGGGACCCCAGGACTACTCTGATACTGTGAGTACCAAAACCTGTCCCCCCTGAGCCCCCACAGCGCCGCCTGCAGAGGGAATCCCGAGGCTTCCCCTGACCGCGACTCTTTGAATCCAAAGTCCCGACGCCTGGGAGAGACCCTGCACCCGCAGCCCCCAGGACCTGAAGGACCGGACTTTCACTGGAGAAGTGACCCCCAGGAGTCCCTCTCCCTTGTCCAAGTGGAGGTTTCCCCGAGGAACCCCCCCCTTGCCTGCCTGCAGCGCTGAAGAGATCCCGAGATCTCTCATAGACTAACATTGCGAACCCGACGCCTGTTTCTACACTGCACCCGGCCGCCCCCGCGCCGCTGAGGGTGAAATTTCTGTGTGGGCTTGTGTCCCCCCCGGTGCCCTACAAAACCCCTCTGGTCTGCCCTTCGAAGACGCGGGTACTTACCTGCAAGCAGACCGGAACCGGGGCACCCCCTTCTCTCCATTCTAGCCTATGTGTTTTGGGCACCACTTTGAACTCTGCACCTGACCGGCCCTGAGCTGCTGGTGTGGTGACTTTGGGGTTGCTCTGAACCCCCAACGGTGGGCTACCTTGGACCAAGAACTGAACCCTGTAAGTGTCCTACTTACCTGGTAAAAACTAACAAAAACTTACCTCCCCTAGGAACTGTGAAAATTGCACAGTGTCCACTTTTAAAACAGCTATTTGTCAATAACTTGAAAAGTATACATGCAATTTTTATGATTTAAAGTTCCTAAAGTACTTACCTGCAATACCTTTCGAATGAGATATTACATGTAGAATTTGAACCTGTGGTTCTTAAAATAAACTAAGAAAAGATATTTTTCTATATAAAAAACCTATTGGCTGGATTTGTCTCTGAGTGTGTGTACCTCATTTATTGTCTGTGTGTATGTACAACAAATGCTTAACACTACTCCTTGGATAAGCCTACTGCTCGACCACACTACCACAAAATAGAGCATTAGTATTATCTCTTTTTGCCACTATCTTACCTCTAAGGGGAACCCTTGGACTCTGTGCATACTATTCCTTACTTTGAAATAGTGCATACAGAGCCAACTTCCTACACTACCTCTCTAAGGAATATTCCCCCGAGGTGGAGCAGTGAGTCAGCTCATATACTGAGGAGACATGAGTATTTACAGAGGAGGATATATCCCCTCCTCCTTGGAACTCTCTGGACCAACCCCCCTCGGAGTGAATGTGGGCCTACTGACATGATGACCCTCCCTCCAATGCCCCCTCCCCCCACCCCCGTGCTTTTAACAGGGCTGTCATGTTCCCAAACTTACAAGACTAGAAATCCTGCCAACTAAATGTAATGTGTACCTAACAGCTAATACCAGCTGCTCCTCAGGAAAGTGACTAGTGAGAGTGGTAAGGCAATTGCAAGTGTGTTATCCCACTGTTGCACTACCAATGTAGGAAGCTGGTCTGGTGTGTGGTGAGCACCTATGGTGTTTTCACCTCATACCAGGTCCAGGTATTCCCTATTAGTGAAGTGAAGGCAGTGTCTAGGAAGCAAGGGCTCTTTAGAGGTAGCTGTGGATGAGCAGCCTCTTTCAGAATCAGCGCAACCAGACACCTCAGAGCACCACCGCACACGAGCCATACCCCCCGAAGCCCTGTCCAAGCCAGAGTTCAAGTGGGCCTACTGTGTCCCTGCATGCCCAAAACCTGAACTCCCCACCTTTGGGTTCACTTGGGCTGGCCTTCCAGTCCCTGCTTGCAGCCTCTTTTCAACAGGACCGTTTCCCATTGAATTTAACAGGGCACCCGATGCCGAAAAGCACCTCTGAAGCCAGATGCCCCCAAGTCAACTGAAGTGACCTGCTGGTGCTTACTTTAAGTACAGAGGAACAGTCCTGTAAGTCGCTGCCAAGTGCAGTAGATGTCTTACCTGATTACAATGATCCTGGTATCTAAATTAAGTCTGTGTTATTTGTTTTATTGGTGTCGGATTGCTTTATTCAGTGCTAGTTTCAATTACTGCCTCTGTGTGTACAATAAATGCTTAACATTTTCCTCTGATAAGCCTAGCTGCTTGCCCACACAACCACAGAAAGGTCTTTTAAAGATTATTTTAACCCCAGGCAGGCTATAAGGGTCACACTGGACTATCTGCTTAGTGTTCCCTTACAATGGTAGGGTACATACATAGCCAGCCTCCTAAAAATGTATTAATACAGAAGCTAACGCCACAAAAGCACTAGACAGAGCCATAGGCGGAGCCACGACATCGCACAATAAACAGTTCTTTCCTAGCTGTATAACCCAGTAGAAAATTTGGGGGATGGGTCCATGTTCCTCACATTGAAAAAAAGGATCTTGAGAGGTAGGTTCACATTTGATCTCCAACAGTGGTTCACCTACTCAATTTGACCTGTTTTGCGACAGTTTTTAAGGATGGCATTGAGCACAGGCAAATACCGCTTTTTCAGTTTTTAACACCATTTAAAAAATGAAATCATCCTTTAGGTGCAAAAAAGAATTATTTTGTCAGGCAGCCCTTACAATGACATTGTGGTACTCTGAGGAGTCAGAGGAGAGGCCTTTAAAGGGTATAAGCTTAACGATTCTTCATCCTCTGTATTCTCTTGGTATTCTCATCCCACAAAGACAAAGACTGAAAGAGGCAGTGGCTACTAAGATAGGTCTCCTTTCATACCTGTGTGTGGAGCACAGAAGGACCCAGGTGGGATTTGTGCAGTGATGGTAGCAATTTTCTGTGTTGGGGGAGGCCCAGAGTTCATTTGAAATGGCCAGTTAAACAGCAACGCCATTTCTTTATCACACTGGTTCGGAGATGTGTGAAGATTACTCTAAAATATGTAATTTGACAGAAGCAATGTGTATTGCATTCGCTGGCACAGATTAGGCTGTGGTGATGTCTATGTATTTCAACTGTTCTGTATGTTTTGTTGTGGAGACCTTACTGGGTGTGGAATACTTTTTCTGCCATTGATGAGTTTTTAGTATTGAACACTTGTTGAAGTCCCCTCAGTGTTGAAACAATCCTCCAGAGTTGAAGGCTATTTTCAATGTAGAGCTATATCAGCCATTGTGGGGGGGTATGAATTCAGAGTGGATGTTGAGCTTTCTTTTTTCTTTAGAGGTGGTTTCTCAAGAAAGGAACTTTGCTCACTTTTAGGCCTTTTCTTGGTAGTCTCCTTTTGGGCCCGGTCCCCTGGAAGAAGATGCTCTGTGTGAGTCCTTGCAAAAGCAGGCCTCATAGGGCCACGTAGTTAGATACATGAAAGCAAAGGCTTAGTCATCACCCTCAGGATAAGGAAGACTTTTGAAAGTGCAGAAAATGAAATGCATTCCCGACATAAGCAGGCGTTTTGAAGTGCAAGCATAACTAGGCCAGCAGAGAGAACGACAGCAGTAGCATCTAGCCCAAGGGGGTTTTGTGGAGGTGGAGTTAAGTGCACTCGCTGTACTGTATTGAGTCATGGGTGTGTAATCAAACATGATCAAACCCAGTGACAAGGATGCACTGCCATGGCAGGCATTAAAAGACTGTCAGAGGAGAAGGCTTGTCCTCTTTGGTTTCTAACACACAACCAGAAAAAAGTCCTACTATCCCCTAGAGCAAATCAACAGTAGCTTAGGCAAGAAAATGTTGCAACCAGAATTTGAGAAGAGGGTACCAGTCTACCACTTAATAGCACCAACTATTCCAGGAGTATATGTTCACTTGGATTAGTTCTGGGTAGATTTCGGGGTGTGACAATAGGTGACGTGACGGGGCCAAGGGGCATATTAAACCTGCATTCCTGGCTAAGACTGAGAAGCTATGCCCAGTATTGACAGTACCCCTTTATCAAAAGAAATTCATGCAGGAGCTATAAAAAGGTGAGAAATGCCTGTCTGAGCTTCCTTGTCACATATAGTTTTAGTGGAAGAGACACAAAGGCGTAGGCAAAGATCCCTAGCCAATTCATCCATCAAGCATTTCCCCTTAGACTGTGGGTGGCAAAACCTGGAGAAGCAACTTTAGCATTTTGTGTTGTGCGCCATTGCGAAAATACCTATGCCTGGAGTTTCTCAAAGTTGTAAGTACGGGACTAAGACTTGTGGTGGAGTTCCCAGTCATGGACTTGATTCTGCGTCCTACTTAGGAGGTCGGCAAAGTCAGCATTCTCTCTTGGAGGTACTCTACTGTAAAGAAATGGCTCCCTGTTGCAGTTACCCCCCACTTTTTGCCTGATACTGATGCTGACTTGACTGAGAAGTCTGCTGGGACCCTGCTAACCAGGCCCCAGCACCAGTGTTCTTTCACCTAAAATGTACCATTGTCTCCACAATTGGCACAACCCTGGCACCCAGGAAAGTCCCTTGTAACTGGTACCCTTGGTACCAAGGGCCCTGATGCGAGGGAAGGTCTCTAAGGGCTGCATCATGTCTTATGCCACCCTAGGGACCCCTCACTCAGCACAGACACACTGCTTGCCAGCTTGTGTGTGCGAGTGGGGAGAAAACGACTAAGTCGACATGGCACTCCCCTCAGGGTGCCATGCCCACCTCACACTGCCTGTGGCATAGGTAAGTCACCCCTCTAGCAGGCCTTACAGCCCTAAGGCAGGGTGCACTATACCACAGGTGAGGGCATATGTGCATGAGCACTATGCCCCTACAGTGTCTAAGCAAAACCTTAGACATTGTAAGTGCAGGGTAGCCATAAGAGTATATGGTCTGGGAGTCTGTCATGCACGAACTCCACAGCACCATAATGGCTACACTGAAAACTATGAAGTTTGGTATCAAACTTCTCAGCACAATAAATGCACACTGATGCCCCCTGAGCCCCCCTAGCGACGCCTGCAGAGGGAATCCAGAGGCTTCCCCTGACCCCGACTGCCTGCTTCAAATAACCAGACGCCTGGTAAAGACACTGCACCTGCAGCCCCCAGGACCTGAAGGAGCCGACCTCCAGTGCAGAAGCGACCCCCAGGTGGCCCTCTCCCTTGCCCAGGTGGTGGCTACCCAGAGGTGCCCCCCCTCCCCTTGCCTGCTTCGCTGAAGAGACCCCTGGGTCTCCCATTGAAACCAATTGCAAACCTGACGCCTGTTTGCACTCTGCACCCGGCCGCCCCTGTGCCGCTGAGGGTGTACTCTTTGTGATGACTTGTGTCCCCCCCGGTGCCCTACAAAACCCCCCTGATCTGCCCTCCGAAGTCGCGGGTACTTACCTGCTGGCTGACTGGAACCGGGGCACCCCCTTCTCCATTGAAGACTATGCGTTTTGGGCACCACTTTGACCTCTGCACCTGACCGGCCCTGAGCTGCTGGTGTGGTAACTTTGGGGTTGCCCTGAACCCCCAACGGTGGGCTACCTTGGATCCAACTTTGAACCCTGTAGGTGGTTTACTTACCTGCAAAACTAACCAATACTTACCTCCCGCAGGAACCGTTGAAATTTGCACGGTCTAGTTTTAAAAAAGCTTATTGCCATTTTTGCCAAAACTGAACATGCTATTTTGCTGATTCAAAGTTCGCATGATACTTGAGTGAAGTACCTTTCATTTAAAGTATGGACTGTAAATCTTGAACCTGTGGTTCTTAAAATAAACTAAGAAAATATATTTTTCTACATAAAAACCTATTGGCCTGGATTTGTCTCCGAGTGTGTGTTCCTCATTTATTGCCTGTGTGTGTACAACAAATGCTTGACACTACCCTCTGATAAGCCTACTGCTCGACCACACTACCACAAAATAAAGCATTAGTGTTCTCATTTTGCCACTATCTTACCTCTAAGGGGAACCCCTGGACTCTGTGCATGCTATTTCTTATTTTGAAATAGTACATACAGAGCCAACTTCCTACACTGGGAGCATGTTAAAAATAAAGAGGAGGTGCACGGGGTCCTCTACCGGCGATGGATCTTGTCCGATTATTTCTTTCTCTTCTTCAATGTGGAAGAATTCTTCCTCGATTTCCTCCTTTGGCTCTGATTTATGTGGAGGGTCTAGGTCCATCTCCATTGCTCTCTCATATTAAGGTTTTAGAGGGATTTTATATTTATGAGTCTGTGCCCGCTCACTTCCCTCCACAGGCTTTTCATTTAGGCTTGGAGGCGCCCGAAATCATTTCAGTTCTTTTCCTTGGTAACATCATCAAGGAGTCCTTCTCTGAAGGTTCCTTGTCCCTCCCTCACACACTAGTTATCTCCTTGTGGCTTCAAGGCTTGTTTAGAGGGTAGGTCTGCAACAATATCCTTTGCCAGGATCTTGATGTTTGCCTGCCTTTTGGCATCAAGGTTTTGGCATTCAGACTGCTTTAGTGTGTTTTGACTTAAGTCTTTGGCTCGGTCATTGTGCAGCCTGGATAACTTAACTAGTGTTTATTTATTTCAATGTCTTTCGCCATTTTCTTAGATGTTTTCTTCCTTCGTTCCTCTACAAACTCCTAAAAGTCAGAATCTTCCCTTTGTGTCTTCATGCTGACGTTCTTAGATTACTGTTTCTGTTGGGACAAAGCTATGGCCCAATGTGCCCACCTCTGCTTTATTCTTGTACTGGGGGACTTGGGTTGAAATTCTGCACCTCTCTGAACTGTGGTACTTTGAAAAACAGACTGAAAATGTTGTGGCTTTCCTTCAGTACATATGTGGCTGTTGGTGCAAAATCTAAAGGGATTATGTTCCAAGCCCCTCACAAGTACATTTTGTTTGTTCAAAGAAATCCTGTGTTTTGTAGGCCTTTTTTGGTGTCTTTGCTTTCTCTTCTGTCAAAGTCAGTCTGCAGTTAGGCTGTAATCAGCATCTGTGTCCTTAATGAATTTTTGATGAAAACATTTGTTGTACAGAGCCCTTGTCTGTGCCTTTAGACCCCATTGTGGAAAAAAAGAATCAGAAACTGGCGATCCTGTTGATAGGGTTTCTAGGGCAAGGGTCTTATTTCATTCAAAGAGGGGAAATAGCACCAAATGGTCAATGAGGCCATGTATTAAAAATAAAAATTAAATAAAAAGGGACTATGTTGAACCCAACCACTAGATTAATCCAGAAAAGATTCACACTGCAAAACTCAAAATAGAATGCCATATGGACAGGAAAGTGCCGGCAAATGTTTCATTTGACACTTGATTACCTTGCTTCGATTTAGTTTGTGGGCTTTAATTTAGATTTCAATAGACTTTGTGTGGCACACTCAATCAAATCAGTTCAAACCCACCAAGTTGTCCCAATCTAAACCTCGGTCTAAAAAGAAACTAGGGGAAATATGTTTTCTAACTTGATATACTGTTACTCCAAGTAAGCACATGTGACTGGCATGTAGTAAAGAACTGAAAACCAAAAGACCACTGGTCCCCATGGAATAAGCATATAGATCCTAGTGTTTTAAATGCAACAAAGTTTTTAGGGTTCCTACAATAGTTCGAGACAGTCCAGTAACTACGGTTTAAATATATTTTTTTAACTGCCATATTACACCCACATGCAAATAAAGACTAATTCATCATGCAAGTATTTGCTCTGGCTAGACACTCTGTTTCTTGTACACTTTCTACTGAGACCCCTAGTACCTCAAAGGAAGTACTGAATGCTCTGCTTGGCTAAACATTGGAGAGTCAAGTGGCTGAAGAGTATAACTGTTATCCAACAGGAATTAAGCAGTACTTATGACCCTAAAGTGCTAGCGTGAAATAACAGTACTGCCCAAAACTTTTGACCAGTGACTACTGGGTACTAAAAGTCCCAAACAAAAAGACATCACAATCTTTAGTAAAAATGTCCTAGTATTTAGACTTGTTGTGCATTTTTCACCCCTTACCTCCTCGTTTCTTTGGGATTTCCATTTTAATTTTAGTTCTACTTCGAAATTCCGGTCCTTTGAAATCATCCTTATCTTCGTTCAGCACTGGCTCCGGTTGGACCACCACAGTACCTGTAAGAATATATATATCACATCAGTCTCGCTAAGAAAAATCTGAATTTCTCCTAAACTCAAATATGCTTATCACAAATGGCTTAAACAGTATTCGAGAAAAAACAGATTACTGCTTTGTACTAACGTGGATTCTCCTAGTTCAACAGACTATCAATAGCAATGCTTGGGAGCTGAACAAACCAACAAAAACAAACTAATGGGACCAAGCAATAGGCATTATGCTGGAGGTCATGGGACCTAGGGCTAGAGCTTGCCTCCCACTTTAAAAAAGTCCGAACCAAACAGATAGCCAAGCTCAAATCTAATTCAATCAAGTGTGAAAAAGTGGCCATATTGAATGCTGGTAAGGACTTACATTGAAGAGGACTTAATGAACCAAGTAATATAAAGGTTAAGAATCAGTCATTTTTAGGTCGAGCATAGCGGCACGCAAAGCGCTGCTTTTCAACATGTTGTAGTCTATTTGTGGGCTTTAACCTTGCCCATCACTTTCATTTGTTCCTGGGCCTACCTTTCAAAAATCCCTTCATTTTATTGGCTTTACTTTTGGCCCACCTTTGAGGCTGTTTTGTTACGCTTGCAGACTGACCCCGTTGCACAGATCAGTTCAATCTGGCCATTTAATTATTTTCAGGCGCACTACTTTTTTCTTTTGACTCAGCTCGCACTACCATCCCCCAGCACCTCCTGCCCATCCAGCGTTTCCTGTTTGTGTCTGCCCGTCCCCACCACCCCTTCCACATTGTTGCTGGTTTTATATAGCACTTAATAACAACGTTTTTCAAGTACCACTGATGGCGGAGGTGCGGTCAAATCAAGTTAGTGGACACGGATCACAGCGTTCAGCCATCTGAGGAAGGACTAGAAAAACCCAGTTCTTCAGGTACCACAGTTGGTAAAGTAACTGCCACACCACGTCTGCTCTCAGTTCTGTTCCTTGATATGAGCTGTGCCCTTGAAATCACTGGCCACTAAACGTATATGCGGATATTGTGAATACAGTTAAAATGGACTACAGTGTGGAGCTCACTGCTTGCCAGGTTGTTTATAAATACAAAAAGTACTTTTTTAATAATTACTGCTGATGCAAAGTTGAGCAGAAGAGCATAGGCTAACACCACAAAGGGATCTGGGATCATTGTCACATTGGCACTGGAGGAACACTACCACGCTACTTCTTTCTGAAAGTGTTCAGACAACAAGTGAACCACGAGTACACAACGTCACACTGTTGTGCTTTGTAACTTTTTAGTCACAAGTTACTTTGAGCACAGTGCCACACTGCTGCTTTCTGTTACTGCTTGTCACAAGCAGACCTTCACTACACAGGACAGCCTGTGCTACTGCACCACTTATTTGCTTTGTGAGCATTGCAACCGTAAAGTTTACAGGCTATTTTCAGACAGCATACAAGTATAAAACCGTTAATGTAAAAAACGTTCTCCTGCTTACGTTTTACATACTTTACTTAATCTTGCATTCTCTTAGTGTTTGCCTTTTCCAGGATGTTGTTACTTTTGTTTTTCCCCACAGGTAGCATATTACTCTTGTCTCCCCTTCCTCATAACTTATTTCCCATTAGCTGGTTCTTCAGTGCCGCATGGTCAAACAAGCAGCAACAGCACTATGCAAATATCTGCATTCCATTGCATACAAAAAACAAAAGCAAAAAAAGCAGTGTTCAACGCCAATACCTCTAATTTTAGCAAATCTGAGACCTAATGCACTGCAAATGCTTGTTACGTATTTGTAAGTCTGTCCAATAACACTGACAAATCTGAGGACCAAATTACTAATCAGGAAAACTGATCTTACAGATGCATCTTAATTCAGTTCCCAATTTCACCCTAGTTCTCCTACTTGTGTTCCCAAAGAATTAAGGGAAACAAATTATACTAAAGGAGGTGACTGCTTAGGGAAACAACAAGTGTGTGCAATAAGAGGACAGAAAATGAGAAATTAAATCTGCTTCCTCAAAGGTGGAATGTCGAGACCGAGTTATGCAGGCTACTATAACTATACTGTCTGACTTCATGCTGTAAATCTGACAACTGCCAGTGTGTATCAACTTAATTGTGGTCTGTAAAATCAAGTGGCAGCTGGCTAAAATAGCTACTCTGCTTAACTTGGACGGGACACAACAGGTCAAGGGCAAGCCACAGAGAGCCAGTCACCTGTGGAGTCCATCCGTCTTAGAGACCTCAGTGTACTTTTCTCTTACCAACCCAAGAAGTGGCAGTGATGTAGGGGCAGCAGGATGCTGGCAATGCGGAGGATGCTGAAGAGATCCTGAGAGTGGTCCTGGGGCCACTATGATATCCACAAGCATCCAAGGTAGTCTCTGGTCTCAAGATACGAACTCCCACATGGTAGCCGGCGAGTACAGTGCTTACAGAGGCCCCACTGGTCAACTGATCTCCTGAATACAACAGCCTCAGCGGTTCCTTTGCTTTGGTAGGGTTGGAGTCCAAATCACATCAGCTACAGATCACACTGATTTGGGGACACCTCATGAAAGTCAAGATTCAGTTACCCAAAAGGCACTTCAAGGTCCAGGAGTTCCTGGGCAGCTTGGCTCTTGAGGAGTGCATGGTTCCTTAACTACTGGTGATCCTAAAGCTTAACAGGATGACAGCCAGCAAGCCCTTGGAGCCACTTCTGTCCTGGCACAACTGAAGCTCTTTTGCACATTGCGCCTTGCATGTCCCAGGGGTGCAAGTAAGTGCAGTCAAATCTTTGCTAGGTCTAGGAAACAGCAGCACTGTCCTTCTGTAATGCCCATTAGTGATTAATATACAATGTATTTTGGATGCCACTTTTATGCCATCTTCGAATTTGTGGGAGGGGTAAGACTCATCAGACCTGATTCGATCGCGTGCTGAACTTCGTTTTTGCTGTTTTTAAGACTGGGGGCACTTTACCACTGCTGACCATTGCTAAAGTGCAAGTGCTCTCTGGTTAAATAAGACCGTTAATTGGTTTAGCTACAATTGGCATATTTAATTTACTAGTAAGTCCACAGTAAAGTGCATCAGAGGTGCCCAGGGCCTGTAAATAAAATGCAACTAGTAGGCCTGCAGCACTGATTGTGCCACCCACACTAGTAGCCCTGTAAACATGTCTCAGACCTGCCACTGCGGTGTCTGTGAGGGCAGTTTGGAACTGCCAGTTCGATCTGGCAAGTGCCAGGCCCAAATCTTCCTTTTTACTACATGTAAGTCATCCCTAAGGCAAGCCCAAGGCAGCCCAATGTGCAGGGTACAGTATTTAAAATGTAGGATGGCTACTTGTGTGTTTTACATGCCCTGATGGCGAAATACTGCTAAATTTGGTTTTCAGTATTGCAAAAGGCCCATCTCTCCCATAGGTTAACATGAGGTTTGCCTTGAAATATCTTTTAAGTGCAGTTTCCCATGGGGAGCAGACAGAGACATGAAGTTTGTGGACTCTGAACTGAAAAATGCATTTTGTGGTGAAGTTAGTTTTTAGATTTTGAGTTTGCAAATGCCACTTTTGAAAAGTGAGCATTTTCATGCTTAACCGTTCTGTGCCTCTGCCTGGCTGCTGAACACACGTTTGGGTCAGACTGACAGTTCGGCTGTTGGTGAATTTACTCTAGACAGTCACACAAAGATAGCGAAGGTGTGTCCTGCATATCCTGATGGGTCTTCCTGGGCTAAAGTGGTGGGAGGAGCGGACACCTGCACCTGAATAGGGCTCTGCCTGGCCTCACACAATACAGTCTCCAACCCCATAAAGTGGGCCTGGGGCCAGGACAGGGAAAGGAAGGGTTTTGTGTACTACAAAGACTTTCCTTTGAAGTTTGTCTCCTTCGAAGGCAGAGATGAGTATAAGTATTGGACTGCAGACCCCACAACTTCTGCCAGGTGGAAGAGCTGTGTGCTTGAGGAGGACCTGCTACTCTGCCCGTTGCTTTGCTGTGCTGGCCTGCTGCTGCTTCTTCTGCCCTAGGAGTGAAAGGCCTAGACTTTGTAGAACCTTGTAAAGCAGGATTTCGAAAGCAAAGGCTTGAACTGAGCTTGCCTTCTGTGAGAAGTCTCAGGGACATCAAATACTTAATCTGCCAGCACTAAGGCTTTATTGCGGAGAGTCCTGACTTGCCAAGTGGTGCTGAATCCAGTCCCTGGGCCCTTGAAAGTGAGTTCTGGTGAAAACATGAAGAACCATGCACACTGACTCCGGATGACTCAAGAACGGGCACCGCAGCTCGACTGCACTGCTAACTGCATCTGAAGCCGTGGTCCCTGATGAAGTGCCAGATTCAGATTTATGAACCCCACTGGATCGTAAGGAACCAAGGTCTCTCCACTGATGTCACATCACCTCCCCCGCAGCCGTAAGGAAACACCCCCCTACCCACTACCCCCCCACCTCACAGTAAAGAACCAATATTCCACCTCCCAGATAGCAGTAAGAAACCAACGTCGCACCGGCTCCAGCGACGCCTCACCTCCCCGACTCCATGCAACATCTTTGTTTCATCATGGAAGGGTACTGTACCTTGGAGTTCATGCGACTGTGACATGCGTGAGAATGACTGAGTTAACAACACTGTGATAGCCCCATTTGGAGCTATTGCGTTTCTAAGCACTTTATTGGGATTTATTCTTTAACAATTCGAGTCTTTGCCTGTGCATGTTGGATTTTTGTTGTTTGGGTCTTGGTGTATGTGGTGTGTGTACAAATACTTACACATTGCCTCTGATGTGAGCCTGACTACTCTTACCAAGCAACCAAGGGGGTGAACAGGGGTTACCTTGTCCTGACTACATTGAGGGTCGCTACTTGGACAGGGTGCAAACCACAGCCAACCACAAACCTTATTTCTAAGATTGGTGATCAGAGGTGAGGATAGGACTTGTATTTGTACTTCACATACAGTGATTGTTGTACACTACTCCCTTAGTGCAGACCATTACGTAACCACATACTTTTCTTCTTGGATTTTTTCTTTTTGCCTTCCTGAAACTTTGCAACTTGTGAGTTATCCACAATCATGTCTCAGTCTGACGAGCCAGCAGTTGGAGCAGCAGAAGTAGCGGGGGAGGTTGGAGACCTATATGGTACCTCAGTTCAAAAAGTTATGCAAAGAGTTCAAAAGTCCTATTAAAAATCTCACTAAAAAGGAGGAGCTGCAAAAGGTGCTAAGGGCCTGATTTGTAGCAAAAGAGGCTGGTGGGCATAGAGAGGTGGAGGATGACATTGTGGATGAGGAGGAAAGGAGCCTGCAGGGCAATGCTAGAGGTAATCAGGATTTACTATGGGGGGGTGGGGGCTTTTTTTTTTGGGGGGGGGGGTTAAACGACTCATGTGCAGGCAACAGTATCTCTTCCAAGGATCTGAACCCAGAGGAACTGAGGAACAGACAAGCAGAGAGGAGGCATCATTTGGAGCTTAAAAAGGCAGGCTGGAGATGGAAGCAAAGAAAATTGCAATGGCCATGGAGAAAAGGAAAATGATTTTAGCTCACGAGCTGAGCTTGAAGGAGCTGAATCTAAAGACCAGGTCCGGCACAGAAGGTGGCACCATTTCATCAGTGCAGTCGGAGAGGAGAGTGCACCTTCCCAAGAATATAGGGAAAGAGTATATCAGGGAGGATGACATTCAAAGGTGGTTTAGGGCTTATGAGGCAGCAATCAACATGCACGGGATCCCTGGGAAAGATTTTGGGGGGTAAAGAATGGGGGGGAGGGGGGGGGGGGGGGAAGTGGTGCAGGCCTGTGAAACTATTTCACAGCAGAAGTGAGACACACCTTGTTGGCCCTAGAGCAGCTAGTGAGCTCACCTACATCAGGATGAAGGATGCACTCATCACTGTATGGCCTGACACCAGAGATGTACAGGAGGAAGTTCAGGAGGAAGTTCAGGGTGAAGAAGAAACTCGATTGCCAAACCTGGCGAGTGTGTGGATTCCTTCTGCAGAGCACTGGATGGTTGGGTGAAGAACAGGGACGTAACAGATTATCAGGGGCTATACAATTTGTTGTATGGGAGCACTTGTCTGTTTTCCAGAGTTGGTTCCCTTCAGGAAAGCCTGCAGGGAAGGGACCCCTCAAGTGCTTTTTGCCTGTAGTCGAGAAGGGCACATTAGAGGGAGTCTCAAGTGTCCTAAGGAGGCACAGCCTTCCACCGGCGGGAAGTCACTAGGGGTGGCCACTGTAGCACTTGGGGAAGAGTATGGCCCAGTTAGTGGCGGGGTGCCAGCTGAGTTAAACCTAGTCCCCCTGGGTGAGGTCGAGTTGGTCCATAGAACTCTCATGTCTGGTAATACAGAGAAGTACAGCCAGTGGGTGACCACCAATGGGAGGTAGGGGAGGCTCTGAGAGACACAGGAGCCAGTATGATAACCGACCCCTGTCAACTGGTGTCTCAAAATCTGGTAATCCCTAAAGTGGTCCACAAGTTTATAGCAGTAGACAACAGTGAGCCCCAATGCTTGGTAGCTCCAGTTCTCTTTTAATTGAGGCAGGGTGGGGTTGGGGGGTCCCAGGCAGCTGCTGACACTTCTGGATCTCACCTGATATACTGGGAGAGGGATCTCATGTATTGTGAGCCTAAGGTTTCTGGGGCAGCCTGTATGGCGGTGGTACCACAGTGTTTCAGTGTCTTCCTACTGGGTCTGGCTAATGATGTGCCACTGGCAGGTCATTTGGGGCAGGACAAGACTTTAGACAGGCTTGTCATCTGCTTTTTTTGGCTCCAAATGAGGAAGGCCTCATATACATTCTGCAGGATCGATCAGACAAGTGGCAAATCTGGGAAGAGGTGCAAGGCTCCTCTTCAACCCTTTCTTGTAGTGAGCACCCCTTTTGGGTAGGTGGGCATTGACATTGTGTGGCCTCTGGATCCCAAGACAGCCATGGGCATCAGTTTTATCCTCGTCTTGGAGGACAATGCCACCCAGTACCCAGAAGCTACACAATGGTCATCATCATTGGTTTAGGACAGGACTGCTCCTATCCCATGTGCATAGGTATCTGCCTGCACAATGAACTGCTTAGAGTACAGATTTCAGATTCGGTGCGGAGTACATTGCCTTATTCAAGGTATCAAAGGGTTTTTGACTACTAATTGTCCAGTTTACTTTTCTAGTCATCTTCCTGGGTGGGGGGGATGTCACAATGGACCCATATCTCTTCACAAATAACTTGTAGTATCCAGTGGGGTTTTGGGGGTCCCACAATGGACCTATGTCTCTTCACAAACCTCCTGTAGTATCCAGTCAAGGAATGTCCTGACTTAACTGGGTGGTAGGAGCTTTCCAGTCCAGAATTGCCTGGATCTTGGGCTGTAAGGTTTGCACCTGGCCTCCACCCACAAGTATACAACAGTGTCTTGCCTTATCCGGCATTTAGATGCCTTAATAGTGAGGCCTGCAAAACCTTCCCCAGTTAGACCAGGTGATCCTACTGGGTGGAGCTAAAGACCGCAATATCATCTAGATATGCTGCACTAATGGCCTCAAATCTAACAGAGACTTGTTTCAGCAACCTTTGGAAGGTGTCAGGGGCATTCTTTCAACCAAAGAGCATAATGGTGAACTGATAATGCCCATCAGGTGTGGAGAATGCTGTCTTTTGCTCCTGGTGCAACACAAATTCGCCAGTACCGTGCAGTCAGGTCAAAGGTACTGAGAAATGTTGCTGCACCTAATCTGTATCAGCTCATCAGCCCTGAATATGGGGTGAGCATGTGTCTTGGTGACAGAGCTGAGACCTCTGTAGTCCACACAGAACCTAATTTCCTTCTTTCTATCCACCCGGGGATGAGGCTTGGGGACTAACCCAGGAGCTGTCAGAGGGTTGAATAACCCTAAATCCAGCATCTCCTTGACTTCAACTTTGATGCTCTCCTTAACTTGGTCAGACTGCAGATGGATCTTAGATTTGACAAGCAAGCTGTCTAAAGTGTCCACATCATGGGTACACCATTTTGTCTGTCCAGGGGTTAAGGAGAACAGCTCTGCATACTGCTGCACGACTTGCCTGCAGTCAGCCTACTGTTGGACAGTGACTGTCAGTGTAAAACACTATCAACAGAGCCATCTTTTGGACAGTAAAAGAGGTGGTCAGTGAGAGTTTCACTCTATGCTTCCTGATGCTCATCAGTAACCATCAGCATGGTTACATCAGCCCCGTCACAGAAAAGCTTGAGACAGTTCACATGGATCACCTTTTTGGGTTTCCTACTAGTGCCCAGGTCTACCAAGTAGGTGACCACTTTTCTTCTCAAGGATTGGGCAAGGGCCACTCCACCTGTCCCAAAGTGCCCTCGGAGCCACAGGTTACAGAACTCACACCTACTGACCAGTACGGCCTTTTGGTCATATTACTGCTTCTGGAGCTGTTGGCTGGCCTCAAGGTTTTTGAATCCTTTCTCCAGGTACTCTGCCATCCTGGAACGTAGGTCTAGTGCACAGTCCATCACATCTTGCTTAGTTTTGCGGAGAGGTCTCTCCTAACCCTCTCTCACAAGAGCAAGTGGTCCCCTGACAGGATGGCCAAACAGAAGTTCAAAGGGGGAAACCCATACTACCTTCTGAGGCAAGCATGACAAAAAGACATCCCATCTCCTTTTGAGCTTTTCAGGGAGCCTTATGATCATGCACTTCAATGTCTTGTTGAACCTTTCAACAGGTCCATTGGTTTGTGGATGGAATGGTGTGGTGAACTTGTAAGTCACCCCCACACTCATTCCACATGTGTTTCAGGTGGCCTGACATCAAGTAGGCCACCCTGTCAGAAACCTCCTCCTTAGGAAAGCCTACCCAGGTAAAGATACCAATGAGGGCTTTGGCTACTGCTGCAGGGGCTGTAAGGACCAACTTTTTTTGTTTGTTTTTTAAATAAACATTTGGCGCGGGGGTTGGTGGTCTCCCTGCATTAATTAAATTGATAGCCCCGGGGAGGTGGTGGACCCCGCGGTATGGGGGGGAAGGCCATTGGGCATCCCCCACATAAAAACGTTTTTGCCCTGGGGGGTGATGGTCTCAGACACGGGGCCCCATGCCCCCCCTCCTCTATGATGCCCAGGGGACCTGGCCCACCCGGGGCAAATTAAAAAAAAAGTCCTAAAATGGCTGCCAACACTTCCTTGCTGAAGTGTTCTGAGTCAATCACATACCAGCAAGGGGACAGTCCGATCTGTGGAGGATCCGCATCCCTATATATCTATATTTATTTGGCCATACATTTCTCCAAGACCACTGAATGTATTCGCACCAAATCACAAACAGCGTGATCTGCGGAAAATAATCAAGCTTCATGCCAAATTTGGTGTAATTACATTCAGTGGTTCGGGCTGCAGCTTTGTATAAAGGACCTACTGAAAAATGAATGGGGAAAATGTGTTTTGGGACACCCCCTCCCCCCCAACCGCCTTTTTCCTCGGCCGCGCTGGACAGATCACCCCGAAACTATCAAGACAGAGTCTGAACTTAGCAGACAATAAGTTTTGAAAATTATGTGAAGAGTCGTCAAGCGGTGCAAAAGTTCTAGGCAAAACAAAAACTAGGTCCTACCTATAACCACCCAGTGTCCACACACACACACACACATACATATAGAAAATGTCACTTACCCAGTGTACATCTGTTCGTGGCATGAGACGCTGCAGATTCACATGCTGTGCATTATCCTGCCATCTAGTGTTGGGCTCGGAGTGTTACAAGTTGTTTTTCTTCGAAGAAGTCTTTTCGAGTCACAAGACCGAGGGACTCCTCCCTTTCGGCTCCATTGCGCATGGGCGTCGACTCCATCTTAGATTGTTTTCCCCGCAGAGGGTGAGGTAGGAGTAGTGTATATACTAAGGGTGCCCATGCAATGGAGTGAGCATGTATGTACACAATGTGTATAAAGCTAGTATGTATTTACAAATGTACAAGTTTCATCAACAAAGCTGCTACAGGCTCCCGGGGAGGCGGGAGGGCACATGTGAATCTGCAGCATCTCATGCCACGAACATATGTACACTGGGTAAGTGACATTTTCCGTTTGATGGCATGTGTAGCTGCAGATACACATGCTGTGCATAGACTATTAAGCAGTTATCTCCCCAAAAGTGGTGACTTATCCTGTAGGAGTTGAAGTTGTCTGAAATAATGTTCGTAATACAGCCTGTCCTACTGTGGCTTGTTGTGTTGTTAACACATCTACACAGTAATGTTTTGTGAATGTATGAGGCGTAGATCATGTGGCTGCCTTACAGATTTCTGTCATAGGTATATTTCCTAGAAAGGCCATTGTGGCGCCTTTTTTCCTAGTGGAGTGCGCTTTTGGGGTAATAGGTAGATCTCTTTTTGCTTTAATATAGCAGGTCTGAATACATTTCACTATCCATCTGGCAATGCCTTGTTTGGATATTGGATTTCCTGCATGAGGTTTTTGGAAGGCTACAAACAATTGTTTTGTTTTGCGAAATTGTTTTGTTTTATCAATGTAATACATTAGTGCTCTTTTAATGTCTAATGTATGTAAGGCCGTTTCAGCTACTCAGTCTGGTTGTGGAAAAAAAGACTCGGAGTTCCACTGTTTGGTTTAGGGGGAACGGTGATATAACTTTTGGTAAGAATTTGGGATTTGTACGGAGAACCACTTTATGTTTATGTATTTGTTTAAAGGGTTCTTGTATGGTAAATGCTTGTATCTCACTTACTCTAAGAGATGTGATAGCTACTAGGAAGGCTACTTTCCAGGTTAAGTACTGTATCTCACAGGAGTGCATGGGTTCAAATGGTGGACCCATGAGTCGTGTCAACACAATATTGAGGTTCCACGAGGGGACTGGTGGTGTTCTCGGGGGTATGATTCTTTTCAAACCCTCCATAAATGCTTTGATGACTGGGATTCTAAAAAGTGATGTTGAATGTGTAATCTGCAGATATTGCTGTGAGATGTATTTTGATTTAAAAAAATCTAAACTAGCTTTTTCTTCAGTGTAATAAGAAGCTTACAATGTCCTTTGCGGAAGCATGTAGTGGTTGAATTTGATTATTATGGCAGTAATAAACAAATCTTTTCCATTTGTTTGCGTAACAATGTCTTGTAGTAGGTTTTCTAGCTTGCTTAATGACCTCCATACATTCTTGTGTAAGGTCTAAATGTCCAAATTCTAAGACTTCAGTGAGCCAGATTACTAGATTGAGCAATGCTGGATTCGGGTGTCTGATCTGCTGTTTGTGTTGAGTTAACAGTTATGGTCTGTTTGGTAGTTTGATATGAGGTACTACTGACCGGTCTAGTAGTGTTGTGTACCACAGTTGGCGAGCTCAGGCTGGTGTTATTAGTATTAGTTTGAGTCTGTCTTGACTCAATTTGTTTACCAGATAAGGAAGGAGTGGGAGAGGGGGGAAAAGCGTAAGCAAATATCCCTGACCAACTCATCCATGACGCATTGCCCTTGGACTGAGGGTGTGGATACCTGGACGCGAAGACTTGGCATTTTGCGTTTTCTTTTGTTGCGAATAGGTCTATTTCTGGTGTTCCCCAGCGCAGAAAGTATTTTTGTAGCACCTGGGGATGAATCTCCCATTCGTGTGTTTGTTGCTGATCTCGACTGATATCGACAGCTAACTGGCTTTGAATCCCTGGGATATACTGTGCTATTAGGCGAATGTGATTGTGAATCGCCCAATGCCAAATATTTTGTGCTAAGAGACACAGTTGTGATGAGTGTGTCCCTCCTTGTTTGTTTAGGTAATACATTGTTGTCATATTGTCTGTTTTGACAAGAATTTGTTTGTGGCCTATTAAAGGTTGAAATGATTTCAATGCTTGAAACACTGCTACCAGTTCTAACTGATTTATGTGCAGTTGTTTTTGGTGAACGTCCCATTGTCCCTGTATACTGTGCTGGTTCAGGTGTGCTCCCCACCCCATCATGGAAGCATCTGTTGTGATCACGTATTGTGGCACTGGGTCTTGGAATGGCCGCACTTGGTTTAAATTTATAGGATTCCACCATTGAAGCGAGGTGTGTGTCTGGCGGTCTATCAACACTAGATCTTGAAGTTGACCCTGTGCTTGTGTCCATTGTGTTGCTAGGCACTGTTGTAAGGGCCGCATGTGTAGTCTTGTGTTTGGGACAATTGCTATGCATGAAGACATCATGCCTAGGAGTTTCATTACAAACCTCACTTGATAGTGTTGGTTTGGGTACATGTTTAAAATTAACTTTTGGAAGGCTTGTACCCTTTGTGGACTTGGAGTGTGTAGGAAGTTGGCTCTGTATGTACTATTTCAAAGTAAGAAATAGCATTCACAGAGTCCAAGGGTTCCCCTTAGAGGTAAGATAGTGGCAAAAAGAGAATTCTAATGCTCTATTTTGTGGTAGTGTGGTCAAGCAGTAGGCTTATCAGAGGGTAGTGTTAAGCATTTGTTGTACACACACAGGCAATAAATGGGGAACACACACTCAGACAATTCCAGGCCAATAGGTTTTTATATGGAAAAATATATTTTCTTAGTTTATTTTATTAGCAGGCCTCAGCACACTTTCAAATCATAACTTGGCATCAGCAAAGGCAATAAGTCAGGGGGTAACCATGCCAAGGAGGCATTTCCTTACACTCGGCAAAAGAGATTGCCCTGGAAGTACCATGGGGCAAACGGAAAGCATTTGCTTTTGATTATCAACATCTATACCAACCCACCAAGGCTGGAAAGAAGGTGGAACTCACGAATTTAGTATCAATCCTAATTGAACTCAAGCTAAAATTACCATTAGTAAACATTCTGTTATCTGGCGATTTCAATAAACTGTTTGGTGGATCAACAGGTCATGAGGCTGCTAACCTGGACACTAAGGGGGTCATTCTAACCCTGGCGGTCGCCAACCGCCAGGGCTAAAATGACGGAAGCACCGCCAACAGGCTGGCGGTGCTTCCCAGCCCATTCTGACTACCGCCGCAGTCAGAAAAGGGGATCCGGCGGTTTCCCGCCGGTTTTCCCCTTGCTGAGCTGAATCTCCATGGCGGTGCTGCAAGCAGCGCCGCCATGGAGATTCCGACCCCCTTCCCGCCAAAATGTTTCTGGCGGTTTTTACCGCCAGGAACAGGATGGCGGGAACGGGTGTCGTGGGGCCCCCTAACAGGGCCCCACCATGATTTTCACTGTCTGCTTAGCAGACAGTGAAAATCGCGACGGGTGCAACTGCACCCGCCGCACCCCTGCAACTCCGCCGGCTCCATTCGGAGCCGGCTTCATTGTTGCAGGGCCTTTCCTACTGGGCCGGCGGGCGCCCGCCGGCCCAGCGGGAAAGGCAGAATGGCATCCGCGGTCTTCTGACCGCGGAGCGGCCATTTGGCGGTGACCGCATGGCGGGCGGCGACCGCCGCGGTCAGAATGACCGCCTAAGTATTAACTCCCAGTTCAAAATTTATCAATGGCAAATCATTGGAATAAATTAGCAGAGTTCGTTCCTAACAGGGTGTGTCCCCCCCCCCCTAGGTCTCAGGCTCCTTAACGGGCACCTTAGTGGCAATATACATCCTGGCTGGACGAATGCCGCAGGAAAGTCCATCTCTTATAATGACTTTACCCTCTGTACAGTCAGACTTTTCAAATACATGGACGATTTTTCCTTAGGGTCATGTGTTGACAGTGATCACATACCGCAGTGCATCAATCTGTCCATCAAAATTGGAAGCTGCTTCTTCCACCAGTACTGGGGTGCAAACTGAAAACTTAAAATGGGAAAATGAAATTAGCACAAAGCTCTGCCATGGGTATAAGCTCAATTTAATGCATCCATAGCCCATAGTAACTCCCCCATCAGACAGTGGACATCAAGCAACACAATCCTCCCTCTTCCAAACAAACTGACGGAACTTCTGAAGGCCTTGAAAAGTGAAGTTAATTGCAAAACGCAAATCCTTGTCAAGCAGCCTTCATTGCTAACTGCGAAATTCATCCTTTGCAAATAAAGGTCCCTTTTTAGTAGAGAAATTTGGCACACTAAAAAGGAAAGAAATGAAGACTGTTGTACACGACTGCAGTTTGCAAGCAAAAGAACACAAAAAGATACAATTGGAAGTAAGAAGGGCTCTAGTGCGAAGATGACAGAACCTTGCCTGGGTCTCATTTCTGGCAGCTCATTTTTCATTGCATGCCGACTGTCTGCCCACCGAACCCTCTTATATTTTGTCAAGTGATTTCCCAGTTATTCGGGAGGCTACAAAAACACATGTAATGGACTTGGCCAATGCCTGCTCTCCAACTGTCTTTTATACAACTAGTCAAATAAAGGAACACTGTGCTGACACTGGCAAGGTTGTGGAAAGATGGGGCCCCAGGCCCAAATTGGCTCCCTACCGCTCTTAACACCTTGGTCCAGAATGCAGGACCAGATGTAAACTCCCCTGTTTAAACACCGCCTAGCAACCTAGAGCAACCCAGGTTCCAGGAGAGTGTCCATTATCCAGCCAATTTTTAAAAGGGGGCACCAAATCCGACCCCTGCCACTACTGACTCGTTGCCTTAATCGACAATGATGCTAAGCCTTACGCTTGCTTGTTACTCGATCTTAGAGCCTGGCCAGATTGATTCCAGATCACTTCAAGAAATCAATGCGGCTTTAGAGATAAATGCGGTACCACCTCAAAACTTATGGCACTGGCCCTCATGTGTGACAAAGCAATCAGAAATAAACAGGGGCTTTACTATTGTTTTGTGGACTTTAAAGCCGCTTTTGACAGTATACCAAGAGGCCCCCACTGGTGCAAAGTGCGGGACTAGGGACTGCCAGGTGCCTTCTTGAGAGCAACTGAACATTGGTATAGTAATACCTGGGTGTGGGTCAAACTAGGAGATGGCTCTTGTATCTCAAGAAAGTTCCCTACAAAATCTGGACTGAAGCAAGGTGCATGCTTGCACCCTTGCTTTTTAATTTATATATAGCTGACATGTCGAAGCCATTTAACAAAGCAAATTGCCACCTGCCCCAATTGGAATATCAATGTATGACCTGGCTTGCTATATGCCAATGACCTTGTGCTCCTCAGCCAGACAAGGATCAGCCTTTAGCTGCAACTTTCCATCTTACACGCCAATAGTGTTAGGAATGGGCTAGAAATCAATCAAACAAAAACCATGACTGTTATATTCGGACCAAAATCAACCCGTTGTTGCAGGTGACCGTTTAATAGCGTATGGCTCCATCACTGTAATGATTCCAAATATCTGGGCATTCTCCTAGACAGTAAAGAATAATTCACATCTAACGTGCGCTTTATGAACAACTAAGACTCTAGTTTAATGTTTGCTCTTTCAGCTTTCACCCTGAAACTACAAAGGCCAAGCCTTGACACTCTTCTCCAGGTGATGAAAGCAAAGGTCATCCCCACATTAACTTACAGAAGCGAAACTACCTTGGGCAGGGAGGCTAAGACAACAGACAAACTGATTACTGAATTTACAAAGCTACTATTCGTCTTCCAAAGAGAGCGTCCCCAGCGCAAGTGAGGTTAGAGTACAGCATTATAAAACAGATTTGTGGGAACACCCAGCACTCAAAGTACGAGAGTAGGACCTGGGGGTGAAGTTCCCATTCATGTACTTGTTGATTTGCTGAGCACGTCTGCGATATCGTTGCCCACCCCAGCAGTGTGTTGTATGAGTGGGTGTATTCTGTGATGCACTGGCCATAGATAGATCCTCTGGGCTACTTCTGGGCTACACTGGACAGCTGTGGTGAATGTGTGCCCCCTTGTTTCTGTAAGTAGAAAACAGCAACTGTGATTGCTGTGTAACAAGACTGTCTTATACTGAATGATGGGGTAAAAAGTGCAGGGAGCAAGCTGGATCGCCAGCAGCTCCATATGATTGAGGTTAAAAGATTGCTGGGTACGGGACCATTTACCCTGAGCAGTAAGATGTTTGAGATGAGCTCCCAACCTATGCGTGAAGCATCCATAGAGATGGTGACTTGCAGAATTGGGTTGAGGAAGGGCACCCCTAAATATATTGTGATCCACCACTGCAGAGAACTATGTTTGTGGCCCCAAACCAACACAAGATCTTCTAGGGGATCTGCTGTAGAGCACTGTGCAGCTAATCGCTTCTGCATGTGGAACCATAGCTATACAAGACGCCATCATGCCTAGTATGCACATTAGAGTTCTAATTGTCACTTGCAGATCTGGCTGAAAAAGAAGCAGTAAATTTTGAAAGTTCTGGCTGGGCTGGGGTAAGCTTTCCCCATTTGCAGATCCAGGATGGCCCCAAGAATGGGCTGTACCTGAATGCGATCAAGGTCAGATTTTTAAAGATTGATGGTGAAACCCAGATTGTGTAGGGTGTGTATTTTGGTCACTGTTGATCAACCAAATGTCTAGGTAAGGGAACACATAGATGCTGCTCCTCCTGAGGTGGACAGCCACAAAGGACACACATTTGGTGTAGATTCTTGGTGTAGTGATACCCTTCAGGGAAGTACCTTGAACTGATAATGGTGTTCACTTACCACAAACCTCCGATAACTCTGATGAAGCAGGTGCCCTTCAGATCCATAGCAGTCATGAAGAGTGGTACCAGATCCAGTAGGTTTCACCATACAGAAGAGCTCCAACAAAATATATTTTTTTGAGGGGCCTGAGACTGAGGATGGATCTGAGGGAGCCTTTGTTTTTCTTTCCAGGCAAGTAAACAGAGGGAATATACACCCTTTCCGCGGGGTTGGGGCAGAACAGGCTCTGTGGCACCCTTGTCCAGGAGGATTTGTGCAGATGTTCTTTGGACAATGGGTTGACGAGAGGGGTGTTTGGTGGTTATTGCGTGAGTTCTATACAATACCCCTCTTATATAATATCTTGAACCTAACACCCTGAGGTGATTTCTGCCCTGTGGTGACAGAAGACGGACCGAGCATCAAATGGTGGTCGACGACACCCCAAGGGGGAGTAAGACTAGAATACAACTTTCTGGACCCAACCACTAGCTCACAGTGCCTCAACTAAACCTGTTGGGGTAGAATACTATTTATGGAAACCTGAACCTGACACACTGACACCTCAGGGAAGTTGTAAAACAAGATCATATCCCTTCTGTTCCTCATGCATGACACAGTGAGATACAAAAATGTGAAACAGATTTTTAAAGCTTTTATTGTATTAATCGCATTTTGGTGTAAAAAGCAAGTGGTGCGATAATTAGGCAGATGAAACAATGCAAAGTAACCAGCAGCATGATCAAAGTGAAAATGATTACCAACCCCACCATGTTTTGTGGTTCAAGATGTTCTAGAGGTTTCTACCTAACCCTATGTTGATATCTGAGAGCATACTGGTTGTAACCCTCTGCTTGGACCAACATAAAGTATTAGCCCTAGCCCCATACCCGAATAGAGTAGAAGGGGTCTGCCTGTTATGTGGATGGCAGACCTGTCGGGCTGGCAACAACAGTTACATCTCATGTACTGCTTGTAACAGCTATGGACAAAAAGTACAGATTATACGTGGGGAAACAGCTGATTAAATGTGCATGAACCTTGCCTTCCTAGAATGAAACAGTAATAAAATACTAAGAAGCAACTGCTAAAAGAAGGCTTGCTAAAACACGAACGAAATGTGTATGAGTAATAAATATGGGCACTAGCCATGAAACTAAGCTAAGACAGGGGTGCTCTGGCCCGGGTTAAAAAAATAATAAAAAATAAGGTTCCTCACAACACCACTAAGTAGTCATCCTAAGCGATAGTTGTCTGAGCCTTGCATAACACTATGGTAAGCCATGATTTCATTTGAAAGGGGAAACCCTAACAGAGACATGGTCACAGTCAGTGTGGGATGCAATTCATTGGCACTTTGTGTGAATCAGTCACACCCTTAATTCTCCCACATGGAGAACACTTGGAGAAAAGAGGTGGCATTCTGATTGAATCAGACTAAGAAAAGTCTTAATTCAACAGTAAGAACGTTGAGTGAAGCAGAGAGAAAAACCTGTTTCAGAGAATGGAGGGGTTTTTATTTTTTATTTTATTTGGGGGTGGGGGGGTGAAATCGGTAGCTGTTCACTCTCAACCTGTGGAAAACTAAAATCTGAGAGGGAACTGCATTCAGGGAAGGGGTGCCGCCCAGGTTCTTAAAAGGGACAGGCTCTTTACTGTACGTTCAATTTAAACCAAAGAGGCTACACTTTTTTTGTTTTTAAACCTTTCCTGTTATCAAGTGGACCTGAATGCTGCAATGCAGTTCCGAGAGTATAATGTGGAGTTGTTTTGAAAATTTATGAAAAAAGGCCTCTTTTTGTCTTCTATCACACAGATCTGTACATGAATTTAAGGGCAGGCATTCTATGATGCTGTTTCTATGGAACAAAACTATACAAAAGGTGTTACAGGATTTTCACACAGAAAGGAATTATTCCAGTGTTTAGGACTATCAATGAAGATCCTATGATGCAGAACACAGCCATAATACACTGATGTAAAATCATCTAAACACTGCTGCCCTAATGTGACTGTTTCGAATTCTTCTCAATATACATATTCAAGTAAGCTTTCAATCATTTTTGGATCTTAAAAAAGGCTGTCTTTAAAGAAGCATGATTTTAAATGGGTTTTAGAAAGATCTCCTTATTGAGGCGATATTGCATTTAAATGTCAAGTTTGCATCCCACAGTGGAATACAAAACAATAATATCCTTTTACGTGCCATACACTTGCAAATATATTTTTGTCAAAGCAGAAGAAAAACGTGTAGACTAGCATATGAATGGCACTGGGTTGTCTCAGGCTATATATTTATCTACTGAACACATATGGATAATAAAGTTACAGGTACATGCCATGAAAAAAACTATGAATTACCTTTTGGTAATCTATCCATATCAACCTCATTTTCTGAATTTTCATTGGACTCATCTTCTGGGGGAATTTCCTCTGTCTGCTCATCACCTGATTCAACATATTTTGTAACAAATGATGGTTTTCTGTAAAAGAACAGGAAAGAAAAATTAAATTGGATATAAAAAAAAAAAATAAGTAAAGTACCTTTCCAAAACAAAATGTTGAAGATAATACTATGCTAAATCCAAATAATTTTTATTTACGGAAATAAAAAAATAACGTAAGCTTTACAATGAACAGTGCCATGAGTAAGAGTGCTTATTCTATTCAGATTTATAGAGCACTTAGCTAACCTGACTGGATTCCCAGCACGAACGTAAACAGATTGACAGAATAGGAACAGACAGAATAGGAACAAAAACAACAATGAAGCCAGGTCTTCAGTAGCTTTCTAAACATCTCAGGGGTTGAGTTTTGTAGGAAGGGGGTTCTACCTAAGTCCCATAAAAGAAAAAGAAAAAAAAAGAAAAAAAACCTACCTAACTAAACTAACTTTAGGAACAGTTGTGAGTTTGCTGGAGTGGAGCCTCCTCTTAGATGGCTACAGATGGACCAGTGACCGTAAATATGAAGATCCTATGAGAATCATGGCCTTGTGCATATAGCATAGCAACATGAATTTAATTTCTCTGGCTATCTGGGAGCCAGTGAAGTTGCGGAAGACAAAGGGAAACCGATGAAGATTTAGGAGCATGCTATAAAAGGGGAGCTGGCACATTCTGAACAATTTGGAGTCACTTTGTTAAGGATTTAGTAGCATCTAGATAAGGACATTGCCACAGTCCAGCCTTGATATGACTAAAGCCTGTACAATTGTTCTTTGTGTGGAAGAAGGTAAAAGCCATAATACTTTTCTCAGGCATCTAAGGATGCCAAAACAGGCTGCAATTCTTGATAATTTGCTGGTCCAGGCTCTCAGGCCTCAACAGCCCAGATTAAAACAGTGCGAGAGAAATTGTGTGACCAAATAAGTTATTCGAGATCTGCCAGTGTTAATAGGTTAGAAAAAAACGATACCTGTTAAGTGTCCCGATCTATGAGTGGGTGCATTAATTAGGAAATGTAGAGATTAACAATTTGACAGGACAGTTTAGATTTAAGAATAATTGGTAATCCTCCACCGCTTTTCGCTCTCTGATCCAGCCTAACTATGTAGGTTTCAGATAACAGAAAAACAAACAAACAAAAAAAAAAACAGATCAGAAAATGTAAACCATCCAGGCAATGCTTCGCCAGGGAGTAACAATTAAAACTGAAGCAGCAGTATGTTACTTGCCAGTAATTCTCAGGGGCAGAGGTTGCAAGAATACCAGTTTCCCATTTCTCTGACGAAGACGGTCCTGTGAAACTAAACGGCTCTAGACTAAACAATGTTAATGGATATGGAGAATGGAGCTATTAGTTCAAGTAACAGTCAGGACCTAGTTCGAATGAGGACAGGTTTCTAAGGACTTTTTTGTGTGAAAGTCCATTCTGGACATCAAATACTGTGAGACTCAATTTAGGTTCCAATAAGAAAAGGAAAAAAAAAAAAAAAAAAAAAAAACTTTAATTCATAAGAAACGGTGCAGTAGACCAGTGGTTGCAGACCTGTGGTCCAAGGACCCATATGGGTCAGTGAAGCCTCCTCAGCGAGTCGTCCACGGTTTAGAAAATTAACAGATTAATTATATGTATGTAAAGTGGCTACATGTACAATTTAAATTTTTTCAATGTACTGTAAATGTAAAGGAATTTAAATGGAAGGCTAAAAATTAAATTAGCATCCCCAGATTGATTTGTGGGAGCAGTGCAGGTGCATCACACAGAATATAGTATGGACAATGTGTGGCTTCAATTCAACTTAGAAAAGCTCCCACCTTCCTATTAAATATATTTTTGGATTTTTTTATTTATATTTGTTTGCAAAATGGGTTATCATTTGTGTATGTGTTTGATGAATGCTTGTTTCTGTATGTTTTGAGTATTGTTTTGCATTTCAAATCATGACCATGTTTAGGCCAGGGTCCCCGGCTTTCAGTAATGACTCAGTGGGGGTCCTCTGATTACAATAATGCTTCAGTGGTGACCCCGGGTTCTAGTAATGATAAAGTGGGGGTACACAGAAGTCAAAGGGTTGTGAACCACTGTAATAGACTACAAGTTACTCTCCTTCAGCAACACTCTTTCTTGTGTGAGATAGCTATAGATATAAAGTTAGGGATATATGTGTTACTTACCTTCGGTAACGCCTTATCTGGTAGACACTACATCTAGCTGCAGATTCCTCAACTTTGACTTTCCCAGGTGGCAGATGGGATTCAGAAGGTTTTTCATGAGCACTAGCCATGAGCACCAGTAAGTAGCTTCAATCGGTTCCACATGTGGAGGCGCCCACACTGGAAGTGGTGATGCGGTACCTATTTAGGCGCCACCTAGACACGTCAAACGTCAGTTTCTTTCTAAGACTTTCCAGGCCAGAGAGGCGGAGCAATTAAGTCCGCTGACCACTGGTGTGAATAACTAGGGCCTTGAAAGGGCTAAGCCCTCCCTTAGAAATCTGTCCACAGAAAAGGGAGGAGGGAGGAGGAAGAGGCATGGGTGGGTCGTTAAGGAATCTGCAGCTATTACAGATTGCAATTACCTAACTGCAATTCTCTGCCAATTGCAATTACATAATCGCTATTTGAATGTATGAAACTCCTTGAGTTTTATTTTGCATTTCCTAATGGGTCGCAAGTCGACCTACCTCATTAATATTAATAAGGCAGGGCGCAATTTGCAACCCGTTAGGAAATGCAAAAATCCCAGGGATGATGGCCTGTTTCTTTTATTTTATTTAAGAGTGGGCAGTTGTCCGGAGACCCACTGCCTGCTCATAAACATTTACCCCCTCATTCAATTTGGGAATGGGGTCTGTAGGAAGATGGCTCTCTATGTACTATTTCAAAGTAAGAAATAGCATGCACAGAGTCCAAGGGTTCCCCTTAGAGGTAAGACAGTGGCAAAAAGAGATAATTCTAATGCTCTATTTTGTGGTAGTGTGGTCGAGCAGTAGGTTTATCAGAGGGTAGTGTTAAGCATTTGTTGTACATACACAAGCAATAAATGAGGAACACACACTCAGACAATTCCAATAGAATTTTGTATAGAAAAATATATTTTTTTAGTTTATTTTAAGAACCACAGGTTCAAGATTTACAAGTAATACTTCAAATGAAAGGTATTTCACTTAGGAACTTTGAATTAGCAAAATAGCATACACAGTTTTCACATAAATGACATAGCTATTTAAAAACTAGACCGTGCAATTTTCAACAGTTCCTGGGGGAGGTAAGTGTTTGTTATTTTTTGCAGGTAAGTAAACCACCTACGGGGTTCAAGTGCGTGTCCAGGGTAGCCCACTGTTGGGGGTTCAGGGCAACCCCAAAGTTACCACACCAGCAGCTCAGGGCCGGTCAGGTGCAGAGGTCAAAGTGGTGCCCAAAACACATAGGCTTCAATGGAGAAGGGGGTGCGCCGGTTCCACTCTGCCAGCAGGTAGGTACCCACGACTTCGGAGGACAGACCAGGGGGGTTTCGTGTTTTTTTTTGGGGGGGGGGGGGGGGGGGGGGGGGCACAAGTCAGCACCAAAAGTACAACCTCGGCGGCACGGGGGCGGCCGGGTGCAGAGTGCAAACAGGCATCGGGTTTGCAATGGAGTTCAATGGGAGACCCGGGGGTCTCTTCAGCAGGCAGGCAAGGGGGGGGGGAGGGGGGGGGTTCCTCGGGGTAGCCACCACCTGGGCAAGGGAGAGGGCCACCTGGGGGTCGCTTCTGCACTGGAGGTCGCATCCTTCAGGTCCTGGGGGCTGCGGGTGCAGTGTCTTTACCAGGCGTCGGGTTTTTTAGAAGCAGGCAGTCGCGGTCAGGGGGAGCCTCTGGATTCCCTCTGCAGGCGTCGCTGGGGGGGGGATAAGGGGGGGGTCAACTCTGGCTACTCACAGGGTCGCAGTCGCCGGGGAACCCTCCCTGTAGTGTTGGTGCTCCGCAGGTCGAGCCGGGGGCGTCAGGTGCAGAGTGGAAAGTCTCACGCTTCCGGCGGGAAACGTGCAGTCCTTTAAAGTGTGTTTCTTTGTTACAAAGTTGTTTCTTCTTTGGAGCAGAGCAGCTGTCCTCAGGAGCTCTCGGTCCTTTTAGATGCAGGGTAGTCCTCTGAGGCTTCAGAGGTCGCTGGACCCTGGGGGACGCGTCGCTGTTGCAGTTTTTCTTGAAGCGGGGAGACAGGCCGGTAGGGCTGGGGCCAAAGCAGTTGGTGTCTCCATCTTCTCTGCAGGGCTTCAGGTCAGCAGTCCTTCTTCGTCTTCAGGTTGCAGGAATCCGATTTCCTGGGTTGCCCCTAAATACTGAATTTAGGGGTGTGTTTAGGTCTGGGAGGGCAGTAGCCAATGGCAACTGTCCTTGAGGGTGGCTATACCCTCTTTGTGCCTCCTCCCTGAGGGGAGGGGGGGGGCACATCCCTATTCCTATTCCTATTGGGGGAATCCTCCAAAATCAAGATGGAGAATTTCTAAAGGCAGGGGGTCACCTCAGCTCAGGACACCTTAGGGGCTGTCCTGACTGGTGGGTGACTCCTTGTTTTTCTCATTATCTCCCCTGGACTTGCCGCCAAAAGTGAGGGCTGTGTCCAGGAGGCAGGCATCTCCACTAGCTGGAGTGCCCTGGGGCATTTTAACACAAAGCCTGAGCCTTTGAGGCTCACTGCTAGGTGTTACAGTTCCTGCAGGGGGGAGGTGTGAAGCACCTCCACCCAGAGCAGACTTTTGTTTCTGTCCTCAGAGAGCACAAAGGCCCTCACCACATGGGGTCAGAAACTAATCTCTCAGAAGCAGGCTGGCACAGTCCAGTCAGTCCTGCAATGAACAATTGGGTAAAATACAGGGGGCATCTTCTAAGATCCACTCTGTAGGAAGTTGGCTCTGTATGTGCTATTTCAAAGTAAGTAATAGCATGCACAGAGTCCAAGGGTTCCCCTTAGAGGTAAAATAGTGGTAAAAAGAGATAATACTAATGCTCTATTTTGTGGTAGTGTGGTCGAGCAGTAGGCTTATCCAAGGAGTAGTGTTAAGCATTTGTTGTACATACACATAGGCAATAAATGAGGTACACACACTCAGAGACAAATCCAGCCAATAGGTTTTGTTATAGAAAAATATATTTTCTTAGTTTATTTTAAGAACCACAGGTTCACATTTTACATGTAATAGCTCTTTTGAAAGGTATTGCAGGTAAGTACTCTAGGAACTTGGAATCATTACTTTAGCATGTATACTTTTCACATAAAACACAATAAGCTGTTTTAAAAGTGGACACTTAGTGCAATTTTCACAGTTCCTGGGGGAGGTAAGTTATTGTTAGTTTTCACAGGTAAGTAAGTCACTTACAGGTTTCAGTTTTTGGTCCAAGGTAGCCCACCGTTGGGGGTTCAGAGCAACCCCAAAGTTATCACACCAGCAGCTCAGGGCCGGTCAGGTGCAAAGGTCAAAGAGGTGCCCAAAACACATAGGCTTCAATGGAGAGAAGGGGGTGCCCCGGTTCCAGTCTGCCAGCAGGTAAGTACCCGCGTCTTCGGAGGGCAGACCAGGGGGGTTTTGTAGGGCACCGGGGGGGACACAAGTCAGCACAGAAAGTACACCCTCAGCAGCGCGGGGGCGGCTGGGTGCAGTGTGCAAACACGCGTTGGGTTTTCAATGGAAGTCAATGAGAGATCAAGGGATCTCTTCAGCGTCGCAGGCAGGCAAGGGGGGGGCTCCTCGGGGTCACTCCTGCACAGAAGCTCCGTTTCTTTGGGGGCTGGGGGCTGGGGGCTGCGGGTGCAGGGTCTTTTCCAGCCGTCGGGAAATGGAGTTCCGACAGTCGCGGTCAGGGGGAGCCTGGGGATTCCCTCTGCAGGCGTCGCTGTGGGGGCTCAGGGGGTTGGTTACTCACGGTCGTAGAGTCGCCGGAGGGTCCTCCCTGAGTTGGTTGTTCTCCACCAGTCGAGTCGGGGTCGCCGGGTGCAGTGTTGCAAGTCTCACGCTTCTTGCGGGGAGTTGCAGGGGTCTTTAAATCTGCTCCTTGTAACAAAGTTGCAGTTCTTTTGGAGCAGTGCCGCTGTCCTCGGGAGTTTGTCTTTTTCGAAGCAGGGCAGTCCTCAGAGGATTCAGAGGTCGCTCGTCCCTTGGAAAGCGTCGCTGGAGCAGGTTTCTTTGGAAGGCAGGAGACAGGCCGGTAAGTCTGGGGCCAAGGCAGTTGGTGTCTTCTGTTCTTCCTCTGCAGGGGTTTGTCAGCTCAGCAGTCCTTCTTCTTGTAGTTGCAGGAATCTAAATCTTTAGGTTCAGGGAAGCCCTTAAATACTAAATTTAAGGGCGTGTTTAGGTCTGGGGGGTTAGTAGCCAATGGCTACTAGCCCTGAGGGTGAGTACACCCTCTTTGTGCCTCCTCCCAAGGGGAGGGGGTCACATCCCTAATCCTATTGGGGGAATCCTCCATCTGCAAGATGGAGGATTTCTAAAAGTTAGAGTCACCTCAGCTCAGGACACCTTAGGGGCTGTCCTGACTGGCCAGTGACTCCTCCTTGTTATTCTCATTATTTTCTCCGGCCTTGCCGCCAAAAGTGGGGGCCGGGGCCGGAGGGGGCGGGCAACTCCACTAGCTGGAGTGTCCTGCGGTGCTGTGACAAAGGGGTGAGCCTTTGAGGCTCACCGCCAGGTGTTACAGCTCCTGCCTGGGGGAGGTGTTAGCATCTCCACCCAGTGCAGGCTTTGTTACTGGCCTCAGAGTGACAAAGGCACTCTCCCCATGGGGCCAGCAACATGTCTCTAGTGTGGCAGGCTGCTGGAACCAGTCAGCCTACACAGATAGTCGGTTAAGTTTCAGGGGGCACCTCTAAGGTGCCCTCTGTGGTGTATTTTACAATAAAATGTACACTGGCATCAGAGTGCATTTATTGTGCCGAGAAGTTTGATACCAAACTTCCCAGTTTTCAGTGTAGCCATTATGGTGCTGTGAAGTTTGTGTAAAACAGACTCCCAGACAATATACTCTTATGGCTACCCTGCACTTACAATGTCTAAGGTTTTGCTTAGACACTGTAGGGGCACAGTGCTCATGCACTGGTACCCTCACCTATGGTATAGTGCACCCTGCCTTAGGGCTGTAAGGCCTGCTAGAGGGGTGTCTTACCTATACTGCATAGGCAGTGAGAGGCTGGCATGGCACCCTGAGGGGAGTCCCATGTCGACTTACTCATTTTGTTCTCACTAGCACACACAAGCTGGTAAGCAGTGTGTCTGTGCTGAGTGAGGGGTCTCCAGGGTGGCATAATACATGCTGCAACCCTTTGGTACCAAGGGCCCTGATGCCAGGGAAGGTCTCTGAGGTACCAGTTACAAGGGACTTATCTGGATGCCAGGGTGTGCCAATTGTGGAATCAAAAGTACAGGTTAGGGAAAGAACACTGGTGCTGGGGCCTGGTTAGCAGGCCTCAGCACACTTTCAATTCAAAACATAGCATCAGCAAAGGCAAAAAGTCAGGGGGTAACCATGCCAAGGAGGCATTTCCTTACACACTCTGTGTGCATTTTTTAATAAATCCAACACTGGCATCAGTGTGGGTTTATTAGTCTGAGAAGTTTGATACCAAACTTCCCAGTATTCAGTGTAGCCATTATGGGGCTGTGGAATTCGTTTTTGACAAACTCCCAGACCATATACTTAATATGGCCACACTGTACTTACAATGTCTAAGAAAAGACTTGGACACTGTAGGGGCATATTGCTCATGCAGCTATGCCCTCACCTGTGGTATAGTGTACCCTGCCTTAGGGCTGTAAGGCCTGCTAGAGGGGTGACTTACCTATGCCACAGGCATTATTTTGTGTGCCTGGCATCCTGAGGGGGATGCCATGTCGACTTTGCCTTTTTCTCCCCACCAACACACACAATCTGCAATGGCAGTGTGCATGTGTTAGGTGAGGAGTCCCTTAGGGTGGCTAAACATATGCTGCAGCCCCTTGGGGACCTTCCCTGGTCACAGGGCCCTTGGTACCACTGGTACCTTTTACAAGGGACTTATCTGTGTGCCATGGGTGTGCCAATTGTGGAACAATGGTACATTTTAGGTGAAAGAACACTGGTGCTGGGGCCTGGTTAGCAGGGTCCCAGCACACTTCTCGGTCAAGTCAGCATCAGGCAACAAGTGGGGGGTAACTGCAACAGGGAGCCATTTCCTTACAGGGTCTCTTGGGGACCCCTTCCCATTAGCGAATGGGTTATCACCTACTTGAAGTAGGTGGTAAAATGCTAATGTTCTGCAACTAGATTTCGGTCACAAAGCATTCCTACTTACCGTTGCAATTCAATATTAGGGACGCCCTTGACACACCCCTTCCTAATACCAAATTTTATGTGTGCACAATTCCAAATTGCGATTTTGTAAAATGTTATTGAATTGCAAATTGGAATTCATACATACCAAAATGCATTCTTTGCCATTGCAAACTGCCCGATCGGGCTGCTTGGGACTGCAAAAATGCATGCCCATAGTCTCCACCAGAGAAGGCATTACCAAAGATAACCAACTTGTTCATCTCAGAGATTCTAACAGCAGACTCCTTATCTTTGAATAGCTTCCCAAGCAATACCTCCTGGGAGGTGGGTCTGTGGACCAATTTAAATAAGAAAATCCTATAGAACAGAACGGGCAAAGTGCCCATTCGTGCAGACCGAACTGTCCAGGCAGAAGTGCTGGGTAAGCATGTGCAAGGATGCCCACTTTGCTGCCAGAAAGATGTCCAGGACTCGAAATGGATAAGTTACTTACCTGTAAATCCTAGTTCTCTTCCAGGGGTATCCTCATCAAAGTCATAAACATTGAATATTCCCGCCCTTGTGCGGGGACCCCGGAGCATATATAAAATACACACATATAAAAGTATGAAATATTCATGAAAAATATATATATATATATAGCATTTTTAGTAGACAAACTTTCATACTAAACTCATATATACGTGTGTAAAACAGCAATGCAGACTATAATCATAAACAGGCCAAAATGCTTTATTTCTATGAAGTTTTTTTTATTTTTGTTTATTTTTAAATTGTCCTTTTCAAAATTACAATAAGAGAACATCATATTTACCAAAGCCCCATAACTGGGCCTAGGGAAACAAGTAGTAGTAACATCAGAGAAAAAGAAGAAAAAACTACATTGAAAAACAATGGAGCATTCTTAGCCAATAGGCTGCATGCAGTTTAACACAGGAGAACCATAAAAATTCTGGCACCGTGCCTTTAAGACCCTGAGCACCTCCAGTATCCAACCATGCCTCAGGGGTGAAGGAGAGGTGACAGTTGGTTCACAGTTAGGTCAGTACTTTTTTACTGTGACAAGCTGTGCAGCGATTCGAACGATAGTCTGTCCTGCACTTCTAGGAGACGTGCGTCCAGGGAGGAGGGTGGGTTGTTTATGACTTTGATGAGGATAACCCTGGAAGAGAACTAGGATTTACAGGTAAGTAACTTTCCTTCTCTTCCAGGGGATCCTCATCAATAGTCATAAACATTGAATAGATTAGCAAGCCCATCCCTTGACTCTGCGGACTGTCCAATAGAAGTGCAGGAATAGATATGTATTATGCAAACAAGTTTCTCAGAGAAGCTTGCCCAACTTGGGCGACTGCTCTTGCATCTGAGTCCAAACAGTAATGTCTAGTAAATGTATATACAGACTTACAAATTTCAGCAATTGGAACATTATTAATGAGGGCAGCAGTAGCCGCCTTTCCTCTTGTCAAATGCGCCTTACATCTAGCAAGTAGTTGCTTGTTAGCCAATTGATATGCATTAACAATACAAGAAACTATCCATCTAGATATGGTGCGTTTTGATGCTGCCTCTCCTGTTCTCAAATGACCATAATTTACAAACAAGTGGTTGGAGTGTCCAATTAGCTTGGTCTTATCCAGGTAAAATTTTAGCACTCTTTTCAAATCTAGGGAGTGCAAGGCTTTCTCCGCCGGAGTCTCCGGATTGGGGGAAAAAGTTGGTAGAGAAATAGTCTGATTGATGTGAAACTCTGACACCACCTTCGGCAGGAATGATGGGTGAGTTCGTAAAACTACTCTATTCTCGTGGAAGACTGTGTACGGTTCTTTGGAGGACAAAGCCTGAATCTCACTGACCCTCCTTGCGGAAGTAATGGCTACCAAAAAAAACTGTCTTCCACGTAAGGTGTTGCAAAGAGGATTTGTGTATAGGTTCGAAAGGAGGGCCCATAAGTTTTGATAGCACTATGTTCAGTTCCCATGGAGGGGAGGGTTTCCGAATGGGTGGAAAAACTTTTTTTCAAACCTAAGAAATCCTTGACTACTGGTCTTGTAAAAAAGGATTCCTGAGAAGGTGACTTTCGATAGGCTGTAATGGCAGATAAATGTACCTTAATCGATGATACCTGCAGACCCAATTTTGCCAGATGGACTAAGGTAAGATAGTATGACCTCCTCCTGAGCCAGTATAGGGTTCTGACCTTGCTGAAGACACCATATGTAGAACCTCTTCCACTTGAACGCATAAGAACGCCGCGTGGAAGGTCGTCTGGACTCCTTCATGATGTTCATGAACTCCTGCGAGAGCCCTAGGTGCCCATACTGCAGGAATTCAGGAGCCATGCCGTCAAGCTCAGAGAGGGTAGGTTGGGGTGAAGTATCCTGCCCCCCAGCCTGCAAAGGAGATCCGGTCTGCACGGCAGCCTCCTGTGAGGTTGTTCTGATAGGTTGAGGAGATCTGTGTACCAGAATTGACGAGGCCATTGCGGCACTATGAGAAACATTCTGGTGTTGGATCTGTAAAGTTTGTTGATCACCGCAGGTATGAGGGGGATCAGTGGAAAAGCGTAGAGAAATATCCCTGACCAGTCGATCAATAGGGCATTCCCTCGAGATCCCAGACGGTAGAACCTGGACGCGAAGTCTGGGCATTTCCTGTTTACCTAGTCTGCGAAGAGATCCAATTAAGGCCGACACCATTGAGCGAAGAGGTCTTCGACGACTTCGTCGTGCAGGACCCAATCGTGGGCGTCCTCGAGGTGTCTGCTCAGGAAGTCTGCCTCCACATTTTGTTGACCTGGCAGGTGAACCGCTGTAAGCGACATTTCTCTCGCTAGGAGCCAATGCCAGATTGTCTGAGACTCCCAAGATAGGGGCAGGGATCTCGTTCCTTCTTGTCTGTTCAAATAATACATTGTGGTTGTGTTGTCCGTTTGTACTAGGAGAGATTTCCCCTGAATCGATGGAGCAAAAGACTTGAGAGCCAGATGGACTGCTCTGAGCTCCAGCAGGTTGATGTGGTACTCTCTTTCGCTGTCGGACCTCAGGCCCAGAGTCTAAAGGGAACCTAGATGAGCTCCCCATCCCTGAAGAGACGCATCCGTTACCAGCGTGTCGGATGGAATTACCTGGTGAAACGGAGCTCCTACTGACAGGTGAGGCATGTGCATCCACCACTGCAACGACTGACGTGCTACTATCGTAAGTCGCACTCTGTCCTCCCAGCGGCCTGTGCTCTGGTTCCAGTTGTTTTCCAGAGCCTCTTGGAGAGGCCTCATATGTAGCCTGGTATTCGGGACAATGAAAATGCACGAGGCCATGGAGCCCAGTAGAGATGTCACCTGACGGGCCATAGGTGCGTCGGACTTCAGCAGGTCTTGACACTTTCTCTTTACTGACAATAGTCGTTCCTCCGAAGGATACACTCTTTCTAGCTCTGTATCCAGTACTGCTCCCAGGTAGTGGAGATTTTGCGTTGGAATCAAGGTGGACTTTTGGTAGTTGACTTGTAGACCTAGAGACCTGAAAACACGGAGTACAATGTCCTGATGGCTTCTTGCCTGTTCCGGAGAGGAGGCTTTCAGTAGCCAGTCATCTAGGTATGGGTAAATGAAGATTTATTTGCTTCCGTAGATGTGCCGCTACCACTGCCACGCATTTTGAGAAAACGCAAGGGGCAGATTTCAGGCCAAATGGTAGCATCTTGAACTGATAGTGCTGTGAAGCTATCCGGAAGCGTAGGAATTTCCGGTGCTTGGGAATGATCGGGATGTGAAAATACCCATCCTGCAGGTCGATGGAGCACATCCAGTCTCCCCGATGTAGCTGAGGGAAAATCTGGTGAAGAGCCAGCATCCTGAACTTTTGCTTTTTTTTATGTACTTGTTCAGTAGTCTTAAGTCCAGAATCGGTCTGAAAACTCCCTCTCGACCTTTTTTCACTACCAGAAAATAACGGGAGTATACCCCATTGCCTCTATGCGTGACTGGAACTTTTTCTATTGCTTTCTTCCGTAAAAGGGCGTGAGCCTCTTTGCGCAATAGGCTCATGTGAGACGGATTGCATTTGGTTGGTTGTGAGGAGGAGGTTGTCGGAAAAGAAGAGAGTACCCATTCTCGACAATGTTGAGCACCCATCTGTCTTGTTATACCACGCCACTCGTGAATGAACTCTGTGATACTTCCCCCCCCCCACCGGAGTGGTGCACGGTGTTAAGGGAAGCGAGTCCTCATGGTTTTGCTGGAGTTTTTGGTGTGGACTGCTGTGGTCCACTTGACCCTCGGTCCCTCGTGGCCTTACGGGATTGAAAAAGTGGCCGTCCTTGCCTCTGTTGTGGCCTCTGGGACCAATGAGGGGTTTGAACCCTCTGCTGAAAAGGGCACCTTCGCCTGAAGTCCTTTTTTTTTCTCCAGGCCTACTGCTCTCATGGTATCCACTTCAGTCTTCATGCGCGCCATCTCCTCGTCTGTATGGGTACCAAACAGCGAGTTCCCTTTGAACGGAAGATTTAGGATACGCTGTTGCGCTTCCTGTTTCAATCCTGTCAGTCTCAACCAGGAAGACCTTCTTGCACAAACCCCATGTGCGTACCCATGTGCAGCTAAGTCTGCTCCATCTGCTGCTGCGCTGATGACCTGATTAGAGACCAGACATCCTTCTTGAAGGATCTCCTGGAAATCCTGCCTGGCCTCCCTAGGCAATTTGTCTGCGAACCTGTTCAGAAAGTCCCAGAGTGAACAGTCATATCTGCCTAGGAGTGCAGAAGCACTGGAGACCTTCATCATGGAAGCCGCCGTGCCACACATTTTCCTCCCCAGAGAGTCTAGATGTCTGCTCTCCTTGTCAGGTGGAACCGTGGAGGATGATGCTACTGAGTGTGTTCTTCGGGCTGCGGCCAATATGACCGAGTCCGGCGGCGGATCCGTTCTGAGGAACAAAGGATCTTGTTCAGGCGCTTTATATTTCTTCAAGATCCTAGCAGGAGCTGATCTGATGGTGGCTGGTGCTAAAAAAGGTGTCCATGGTTGGTTGTAACAGAGCAGGCACTAGCGGCAGCAGCTTTTTTGAAACCGCCCTATGTTGCAGGGTTTCAAAGATGACTGATGAGGAGGTTGACGGTTCTGGAACCTCTATGTTTAGTTTTTGTGCTCCCCTGAGAAGCACCTCGTTAAAGGTCGTGATGTCGTTCACCGGGGAGACTCTAGCTGGTGGAGAATCCGTTAAGGTGGGGGAGTATTGTCTGACAGAGGACCCCGACGATGACCAAGAGGGAGACCTTCTGTGATGGCGTGACCGTGACCTAGATCGTCTCTGGGAGCGTGACCTGCTCCGAGATACCGTAGCAGAGCGCCCAGGCCTCGTGGTTGACTGGTGAGAAGCAGAAGGAGCCCATCCTGCCTGCGCTGTTGGCGATGGTGTTCTCGGGAGAGAGGCAGAAGGGATACATACTAGAGTACTGCGAGTCCGGGGATGCAGTCAGTCTATTAAGACTCTCCAACCACCTCGGTGACAAGTTGATGGGCGAGACATGTCCAGACGATGCAGCTCTCGACCGAGATGAACCACTTCTTATGGAGACCACCGGAGATGTTGGAGTGGTCTTATCCGCCGGCAGAAGCCGATGCTCTGCTCCCTGTAAGACAGGTAAAACCTGCGTTGACGTCGACAGCTGCAACGACGAAGGGAATACCGCAGGTTGCCCTGGCCTCGGCGTCCAATGCCTCGACGTTGACCTGCGATCTCTTGACCGCGACCTGCTCACCATCATGTGCCTCGCCGTCGAGTGGTGGACAGTCGACGGCGGATGTCTTCGCTCTCGCCGCTGAGACGATTTCAACTGCACCTTCCTTGACTTCGAGTGGTGCGAGGCCTTCGGCGGCGAATGGGCACGCCGGTGATGGCTCAACACCGATCGGTGGGTTGCCGTCGACGGAGATCTGCCCCTGCAGTGGCTATGTTCTCTCGACGCCGTATCCTTCGACATCGGTCGGGTCGCCGTCGATGGCGATCTATGACGGTGTGATGGTGGCAGCGATGATGTCGACGGGGAACAAACAGGTATCTTCCTACCTGCTGACGTCGATCTAGCCTGTCTCTCCTGAGAATGGCTTGTTGGCTGCCTGGGAAGCGAAGAGGATGATGTTTTCTGCCTCTCATGAAGACCATGAAGCCTGATCTTCTCCCTGTCCTTCAGAGTTCTTTTTGACATGTACTTGCAGTGTTTGCAAGTGTCAGGGCAGTGACTCTGAGGCAAGCACACAATGCAGAGAGTGTGTGGATCTGACTGGGCCTCCTCCTTCCCACAGGGAGGGCATTTCACAAAAAGTGAAGGCATTTTTCAGTCAGGAAAAAATTTCCAGACTCAGACAATGATGTTAGATGTCGAGTACAGGTGGAAAAAACGCTGTTCTGAAGTATTTTTCTGAGAAAAAAACTCAGAAAAACAGAGCTCAATGCTCCAGGATCCTCTCAGAAGAAGCCGGAAAAAAGAACTGGCATTAACTGTGAACCAACTGTCACCTCTCCATCACCCCTGAAGCATGGTGGGATACTGGAGGTGCTCAGGGTCTTAAAGGCATGGTGCCAGAATTTTTATGGTTCTACTGTGTTAAACTGCATGCAGCCTATTGGCTAAGAATGCTCCATTGTTTTTCAATGTAGTTTTTTCTTCTTTTTCTCTGATGTTACTACTACTTATTTCCCTAGGCCCAGTTATGGTGCTTTGGTAAATGATGTTCTCTTATTGTGATTTTGAAAAGGACAATTTAAAAAAAAAAAAAAAAAAAACACTTCATAGAAATAAAGCATTTTTGGCCTGTTTATGATTCTAGTCTGCATTGCTGTTTTACACACGTATATATGAGTTTAGTATGAAAGGTTGTCTACTAAAAATGCTATAATATATATATATATATATATATTTTTTTTTTTTTTTCGTGCATATTTCATACTTTTATATATGTGTATTTTAGATATGCTCCGGGGTCCCCGCACAAGGGCGGGAATATTCTAGGTTTATGACTATTGTTGAGGATCCCCTGGAAGAGAACCATGTGCTACCGAAGTGGTTGCAGCTTTAACTCTGGTGCAATGAGCTCGCAAGCATTGAGGAAGCTGGTTCTTAGCCAATGGTAGCAGATTTTGATGCAGAGCATAAACTATCTAGAGGTGGTCCACTTCTGTACCGCCAGCTCTTTATTCGTGACAACATGCCCCATGAACAGTTGGTTGTCCAACCGGAACTCATGTCTGCAGTCAAAGTAGAATGACAACACTCATTTTGGATCCAGATGGTGAAGTAGCTCTTTAGAGGGATGTGGCAGAGCAAAAAAGGGAGGCAGAGTGGTTGAACGGTCTACATTAAAGGGGCTAACAACTTTTGGTACCACCAGCTTGTTAGGGTAGACAGAGATAAGGTGGCTTAACCGATAATGCCTGGACCTCACTTACTCTAAGGGCAGATGTTATTGCCATAAGGAAGGCTGTTTTCAATGATAGAAGCATAAGAGCGCACATTAAATGTCAAGAACACATTGAGATGAGACAGAGGCATGATAGAAAAGCAAAGGAGGATAAAGAAGAACAACCCCCTTTAAAAACCGATGTACAGGCAGCTGCAGGAAGGCAGAAAGAGAAGACAGATAGCCCTAAAGAGTGCCAAGTGCAGAGCCCTGCTGGGCAAGGGAAATAATTAAGAGTAGGACTTCAGGAAGGGGGGGTGCAGATAGGACAAACATGTTTCTCCACACACCACAAATTTCTTCCAATGGAAGGCGTAGAACTGTCTTGATGGAGGGACGCCACTATAACATTACAAACTTCATGTAGAAGGTCAACAGCTGTCTACTGCTGGCACTCAATCACCACACAAGGAGGCAGAAAGTGGACAGGCTCGGGTGAAGAACCCTCCCCGGCTGCACCAACAGAAGATCCTCCCAAAGGAGCAGCCTCATCAGAGGACCGATGGCCATGCTCCGTAGTTCAGGATACTTGACACTCCGTGCCCAGTCTGGAGCCATAAAATTTGGGCCCAGTTGTTTCCAATCTTCTTGAGAATTCTGTGCATGAGTGGTATGGGCAGAATGCCACACAGGAGATCTGAGCTCCACTCGAGATGAAAAGTATCTCCAAGTGACAGCCACCTTGGAAACGCCAGCCCGCAAAACTGCTAACATTGCACATTCTCGACAGAGGCAAACAGATCTAACTAAGGCTCTCCCCACTGCCGAAAGAGACCTTGTGCCCCCTACAGGTGGAGACCCCATTTGTGATCCACTAGGCATTCACAATCGAGATGGTCTGCCCTGGCGTTCAGAGAACACCAAGTGCTGAACCACCTGGGATATGTTCTGCTGTTCTTGCCAGGTCCAGAGACGCAGGGCCTCTTGACAGTGTTCACAACCTCACCCTGCCCTGTTGTTGCACCACCACATAGAGCTGGTGTTCTCCGTCAACAACTGCACTAGCCTTCCCTTAATGGAAGGGAGAAAGGCTTTCAATGCCAGTCGTATCGCACAGAGCTCCAGCAGGTTGATGTGGAGTCTGGATTCCCCAGAGACCAGAGTCCTCTGATCGCCACCTCGCCCAGATGGCCGCCCCATCCCAGGAGTGACGCATCTGCTACTAAAGTCAGATCTGGTTGGGGAAGGGAAAAGGGTTTGCCTCTGTCCCAATCCCAGTGATCCACCACTGCAGATCTTGTGCAGTTACCGTCAACATCTGGACCATGTCAGAGAGATCCTCCTAATGTTGCGCACATTGGAACTTCAGGTCCTACTACAGAAGGCGCATATGCTAGCAGGCATGTGTCACTAGCAGGAAGTAGGAGGCCATGCGGTCCAGTAGCCTCAAGAGTTTCAACAAAACCCAGGATAGAAGCTGAAATATCAGTAACAAAGCCTGAATATCCTCGACTCGCCATTTGCAAGGATATGCCAGAAACTGCACTGTGTCCAGATCTGCTCGGAGCATTTGAAACTGAGTCTCTTCGATACGTTGATACTGAACTCCAGAGAATGCAGAAGGTTGTGTGAAGGTGGGAGGAGACAGCCCGGGGGGAGCCCACCTTCAAACAAAGTTGAGATATGGGAAGACTGGCCCCCTGACCTCCACAACTGAGCTGCAACCACTGCCATCAGCTTGGTGAACATGCAAGGGGCACTGGTAAGTCCAAAGTGTAGCACAGTGAACTGGAAGTGTTTGTGGCCTACTGTAAAATGCAGATAGCGCCGGTGGGCAGGCAGGACAGTAATGAGGAAAAGCGACACCCTGCAAGTCCAACGATATTATTAAGTCTGTTGGGTCCAGGGCAGACAAGACCTGAGCTAAAGTGAGCATTAGTTGAGGGCTCGGAGATCTAGAATAGGACAAAGGCCTTTGCCCTTTTTGGAAACCAGAAAGTAGCGGGAATGGCAACCACAGCCTAGTTCTGGCACTGAAATCCCCTCTATGGCTCCCTTGGTCAAGAGAGCAGCAACTTCCTCGTAGAGCCGAGACATATGATCCTCCATCAGTAGTTTGTGAGATAGTGGCACAAGGAAGAGGTAGTCTTGTAGGAAAGGAAGTCACTCATTCAGACAATCTGCAAAATCACCTGTCTGATGTAATGGACTGCCAGCGGGGCAGGTGATGGTGAATCCTCCTGCCAACTGAATGCCTATGATGGTTAAGGGATAGATTAGGAAGGACTGGAGGCTGCTGGGGGACTAACCAGACCGCTGGCTCCCTAATCCACAAGGCCTTTGGCTACCACACTATCTGCCAGACAGAGGTTGGAGAGCATGCTTAGCACAATGGCTGGGATGGGATTGGCATAGCCGGAAACACCTTCTGTAACCATGAAAGGCAGACTGTGGGTGACGTGGGACCGCAGACCGGCCCAATGAACTGGCCGTAGAATGAGAGTTCCTCAAGCGCTCTAGCATCGAATCTGTCCTGCCTCCGAAGGGCATGTCAATAAGGGAAGCTCAGACATTCCCCAAAAAGCCAGTTGTCCTCCACCAGTCATTGTGCCCCAGGGCCACCATCGGTGAAACCGCTCTGCCCAGGGTCTGTTGTGTTCACATCATATTATGAACTATGCTGCATCTCTCTCTGATCCTCTCCGTCGGGACCTGTGGCAGCACTTGCGCATCTGTGTCCCACAAAGTGTGGGAGTAATGGGCCAAAAGGCATGCAGTGTTCACAGATGTAGGAAGTTGGCTCTGTATGTACTATTTCAAAGTAAGAAATAGCATGCACAGAGTCCAAGGGTTCCCCTTAGAGGCAAGATAGTGGCAAAAAGAGATAATTATAATGCTCTATTTTGTGGTGGTGTGGTCGAGCAGTAGGCTTATCAGAGGGTAGTGTTAAGCATTTGTTGTACACACACACAGGCAATAAACGAGGAACACACACTCAGACAATTCCAGGCCAATAGGTTTTTATACAGAAAAATATATTTTCTTAGTTTATTTTAAGAACAACAGGTTCAAGATTTACAAGTAATACTTCAAATGAAAGGTATTTCACTCAGGTATCTTAGGAACTTTGAAACAACACAATATCATGTACAGTTTTAGCAAAAATGGCAATAAGCTATTTTAAAACTAGACAGTGCAATTTTCAACAGTTCCTGGGGAGGTAGGTTTTGGTTCGATTTTGCAGGTAAGTAAAACACCTACAGGATTCAAAGTTGGGTCCAAGGTAGCCCACCGTTGGGGGTTCAGGGCAACCCCAAATTTACCACACCAGCAGCTCAGGGCCGGTCAGGTGCAGAGGTCAAAGTGGTGCCCAAAACGCATAAGCTTCAATGGAGAAGGGGGTGCCCCGGTTCCAGTCTGCCAGCAGGTAAGTACCTGCGTCTTCGGAGGGCAGACCAGGGGGGTTTTGTAGGGCACCAGGGGGGGGGGGGGGGGGGGGGGGGGACACAAGTCAGCACAAAAAGTACACCCTCAGCGGCACAGGGGCGCCGGGTGCAGTGTGCAAACAGGCGTCGGATTTGCAGTAGGTTTCAATGGGAGACCCAGCTGTCTCTTCAGCGAAGCAGGCAGGCAAGAGGGGGGGGGGGGGGGGGGGACTCCTCGGGGTAGCCACCACCTGGGCAAGGGAGAGGGCCACCTGGGGGGGGGGGGTCGCTTTTGCACTGGAGGTCGGATCCTTCAGGTACTGGGGGCTGTGGGTGCAGTGTCTTTGCGACTGCCTGTTTCAAAGAACCCGACGACGCCTGGTAGTCAGGGGGAGCCTCTAGATTCCCTCTGCAGGTGTCGCTGGGGGGGGGGGGTGTCAACTCTGGCTACTCACAGGGTCGGAGTCGCCAGGCAGTCCTCCCTGTAGTGTTGTTTCTCCGCAGGTTGAGCTGGGGGCGTCGGGTGCAGAGTGGAAAGTCTCACGCTTCCGGCGGGAAATGTGCAGTTGTTTCTTTGTTGCAAAGTTGTAGTTTCTTTGGAGCAGGGCCTCTGTCCTCTGGAGTTCTTGGTCCTTTTAGATGCAGGGTAGTCCTCTGAGGCTTCAGAGGTCGCTGGACCCTGGGGGACGCGTCGCTGTTGCAGTTTTTCTTGAAGTGGGGAGACAGGCCGGTAGGGCTGGGGCCAAAGCAGAAGGTGTCTCAGTCTTCTCTGCAGGGCTTCAGGTCAGCAGTCCTTCGTCTTCAGGTTGCAGGAATGTATTTTCCTAGGTTCTGGGGGCCTCTAAATACTCAATTTAGGGGTGTGTTTAGGTCTTGGGGGGGGGGGGTAGTAGCCAATGGCTACTAGCCACGAGGGTGGCTACACCCTCTTTGTACCTAATCCCTGAGGGGTGGGGGGCACATCCCTAATCCTATTGGGGGGGAATCCTCCATCTGCAAGATGGAGGATTTCTAAAAGTCAGAGTCACCTCAGCTCAGGACACCTTAGGGGCTGTCCTGACTGGCCAGTGACTCCTCCTTGTTTTTCTCATTATCTCCTCCGGCCTTGCCGCCAAAAGTGGGGCCGTGACCGGAGGGAGCGGGCATCTCCACTAGCTGGAGTGCCCTGGGGCGCTGTAACAAAGGGGGTGAGCCTTTGGGGCTCACCGCCAGGTGTTACAGTTCCTGCAGGGGGAGGTGAGAAGCACCTCCACCCAGTACAGGCTTTGTTACTAGCCTCAGAGTGACAAAGGCACTCTCCCCATGTGGCCAGCAACATGTCTGGTGTGTGGCAGGCTGGCAAAAACTAGTCAGCCCACACTGGAAGTCGGGTATGTTTTCAGGGGGCATCTCTAAGATGCCCTCTGGGGTGTATTTCACAATAAAATGTACAGTGGCAACAGTGTGTATTTGTTGTGCTGCGAAGTTTGATACCAAACTTCCCAGTTTTCAGTGTAGCCATTATGGTGCTGTGGAGTTCGTGTTTGACAGACTCCCAGACCATATACTCTTATAGCTACCCTGCACTTACAATATCTAAGGTTTTGCTTAGACACTGTAGGGGCATAGTGCTCATGCACCTATGCCCTCACTTATGGTATAGTGCACCCTGCCTTAGGGCTGTAAGGCCTGCTAGAGGGGTGACTTACCTATGCCATAGGCAGTGTGAGGTTGGCATAGCACCCTGAGGGGAGTGCCATGTCGACTTACTCGTTTTGTCCTCACCAGCCCACACAAGCTGGCAAGCAGTGTGTCTGTGCTGAGTGAGGGGTCCCCCAGGGTGGCATAAGACATTCTGCAGCCCTTAGAGACCTTCCCTGGCATCATGGCCCTTGGTACCAGGGGTACCAGTTACAAGGGACTTACCTGGATGCCAGGGTGTGCCAATTGTGGAAACAAAGGTACAGGTTAGGGAAAGAACAATGGTGCTGGGGCCTGGTTTGCAGGCCTCAGCACACTTTCAAATTATAACTTGGCATCAGCAAAGGCAAAAATTCAGGGGGTAACCATGCCAAGGAGGCATTTCCTTACACTGGATCATTGTCAGGAATAGGATCTGGATCATAGAGATCCCAAGGATCAACTGCATCACCATGTGAATATGTTGATTAAGGCAAAGGTGGCGGGCTAGTGGGTGGTGGCGAAAAAGAAAGTTGTGGTGAATGAGGGGGAGAAGTATGGATAGGTAATGGCTTCTCCTTCGGTTTATACATTTTTGCTGGTGGTGGAGCAGTTTCTTCTTGAAAGGCCAACTTTCTCTTGGTTTGTAAACTAGGTGCAGTAATTCTGCCAGTCTCTTTATGGATGTGAATCCTTGATTGGCTTTCATCCATAATCTCAAGGATAAGTTGGATCTCAGTGTCCTCAGAAACATGATCAGAAGTGTAAGGAAATGCCTCCTTGGCATGGTTGCCCCCTGACTTTTTGCCTTTGCTGATGCTATGTTTACAATTGAAAGTGTGCTGAGGCCTGCTAACCAGGCCCCAGCACCAGTGTTCTTTCCCTAACCTGTACTTTTGTATCCACAATTGGCAGACCCTGGCATCCAGATAAGTCCCTTGTAACTGGTACTTCTAGTACCAAGGGCCCTGATGCCAAGGAAGGTCTCTAAGGGCTGCAGCATGTCTTATGCCACCCTGGAGACCTCTCACTCAGCACAGACACACTGCTTGCCAGCTTGTGTGTGCTAGTGAGAACAAAACGAGTAAGTCGACATGGCACTCCCCTCAGGGTGCCATGCCAGCCTCTCACTGCCTATGCAGTATAGGTAAGACACCCCTCTAGCAGGCCTTACAGCCCTAAGGCAGGGTGCACTATACCATAGGTGAGGGTACCAGTGCATGAGCATGGTACCCCTACAGTGTCTAACCAAAACCTTAGACATTGTAAGTGCAGGGTAGCCATAAGAGTATATGGTCTGGGAGTTTGTCAAACACGAACTCCACAGCACCATAATGGCTACACTGAAAACTGGGAAGTTTGGTATCAAACTTCTCAGCACAATAAATGCACACTGATGCCAGTGTACATTTTATTGTAAAATACACCCCAGAGGGCACCTTAGAGGTGCCCCCTGAAACTTAACCGACTATCTGTGTAGGCTGACTAGTTTTAGCAGCCTGCCACAAACCGAGACATGTTGCTGGCCCCATGGGGAGAGTGCCTTTGTCACTCTGAGGCCAGTAACAAAGCCTGCACTGGGTGGAGATGCTAACACCTCCCCCAGGCAGGAATTGTCACACCTGGCGGTGAGCCTCAAAGGCTCCCCTCCTTTGTGCCAACCCAGCAGGACACTCCAGCTAGTGGAGTTGCCCGCCCCCTCCGGCCAGGCCCCACTTTTGGCGGCAAGGCCGGAGAAAATAATGAGAAAAACAAGGAGGAGTCACTGGCCAGTCAGGACAGCCCCTAAGGTGTCCTGAGCTGAGGTGACTCTGACTTTTAGAAATCCTCCATCTTGCAGATGGAGGATTCCCCCAATAGGGTTAGGATTGTGACCCCCCTCCCCTTGGGAGGAGGCACAACGAGGGTGTACCCACCCTCAGGGCTAGTAGCCATTGGCTACTAACCCCCCAGACCTAAACACGCCCTTAAATTTAGTATTTAAGGGCTACCCTGAACCCTAGAAAATCAGATTCCTGCAACTACAAGAAGAAGGACTGCCTAGCTGAAAACCCCTGCAGCGGAAGACCAGAAGACGACAACTGCCTTGGCTCCAGAAACTCACCGGCCTGTCTCCTGCCTTCCAAAGATCCTGCTCCAGCGACGCCTTCCAAAGGGACCAGCGACCTCGACATCCTCTGAGGACTGCCCCTGCTTCGAAAAGACAAGAAACTCCCGAGGACAGCGGACCTGCTCCAAGAAAAGCTGCAACTTTGTTTCCAGCAGCTTTAAAGAACCCTGCAAGCTCCCCGCAAGAAGCGTGAGACTTGCAACACTGCACCCGGCGACCCCGACTCGGCTGGTGGAGATCCGACACCTCAGGAGGGACCCCAGGACTACTCTGATACTGTGAGTACCAAAACCTGTCCCCCCTGAGCCCCCACAGCGCCGCCTGCAGAGGGAACCCCGAGGCTTCCCCTGACCGCGACTCTTTGAACCTAAAGTCCCGACGCCTGGGAGAGACCCTGCACCCGCAGCCCCCAGGACCTGAAGGACCGGACTTTCACTGGAGAAGTGACCCCCAGTAGACCCTCTCCCTTACCCAAGTGGAGGTTTCCCCGAGGAATCCCCCCCTTGCCTGCCTGCAGCACTGAAGAGATCCCGAGATCTCTCATAGACTAACATTGCGAACCCGACGCCTGTTCCTACACTGCACCCGGCCGCCCCCGCGCTGCTGAGGGTGAAATTTCTGTGTGGGCTTGTGTCCCCCCCGGTGCCCTACAAAACCCCCCTGGTCTGCCCTCCGAAGACGCGGGTACTTACCTGCAAGCAGACCGGAACCGGGGCACCCCCTTCTCTCCATTCTAGCCTATGTGTTTTGGGCACCACTTTGAACTCTGCACCTGACCGGCCCTGAGCTGCTGGTGTGGTGACTTTGGGGTTGCTCTGAACCCCCAACGGTGGGCTACCTTGGACCAAGAACTGAGCCCTGTAAGTGTCTTACTTACCTGGTTAACCTAACAAATACTTACCTCCCCTAGGAACTGTGAAAATTGCACTAAGTGTCCACTTTTAAAACAGCTATTTGTCAATAACTTGAAAAGTATACATGCAATTTTGATGATTTGAAGTTCCTAAAGTACTTACCTGCAATACCTTTCGAATGAGATATTACATGTAAAATTTGAACCTGTGGTTCTTAAAATAAACTAAGAAAAGATATTTTTCTATACAAAAACCTATTGGCTGGATTTGTCTCTGAGTGTGTGTACCTCATTTATTGTCTATGTGTACGTACAACAAATGCTTAACACTACTCCTTGGATAAGCCTACTGCTCGACCACACTACCACAAAATAGAGCATTAGTATTATCTATTTTTACCACTATTTTACCTCTAAGGGGAACCCTTGGACTCTGTGCATGCTATTCCTTACTTTGAAATAGCACATACAGAGCCAACTTCCTACAAGAAGGTCTATAAGACTGTTCATCCGATGATTTTGAGCTCTGTTTAAGATGGCTCGAAAGTCCTTGCTCTTCTGAATAAGACTACTTTTTTGGCTCCGAAGATGGTAGTTTTTTCGGGCCCGAAAATACAGCCGGTTGTTTCGGCTCCAAAGCAGGGCGTCGAGGCTTCAACTCCGAGGAGTGAGGACGCTTGCTCGAGTCAGAAGTAGAACTCTTGATGGTCTTACTGATCTCCGATACAGACGGAGGAGTGGCCTTTCGACGCCGAACCCTAAGGTCAGTCGGCAAGTTTTTTTTCCGGGTCGAACCATGGCTCTCTGGCAGTGGTGTACCCAAGGCCTTTGAGGAGTTTTTATAAGTGGGCACGGGGGCAGACGTACTCACGTGCTGACCAGCAGTGATAGGCCTATCTTCTTCCGATTCTTCTTCGGAGTAGGTGTCTCTGATGGAAACCACCACCTGCGCCTGTTCTTCCTCCATGGTGTTGAGATGTTCTGTACTCTTCAACGCCATTTCCAATCTTCTGGATCTCCGATCATGCAGGGTCTTCTTGGATCGAAGTGATCGACAGGCCTCGTAATCCTCTTCTTTGTGAATGGGAGAAAGACACAGATTACATACAAGGTGTTGGTCTGCGTAGGGAAATTTAGCGTGGCATCGGAGACAAATTCGAAATGGAGTCTGATTCATCAGGCTTCGACGCGGTAGGCCCGAACAGGCCAGAGTCGGGCACACAAGCCCAGAAGGGCGAAATTTAGTTTGATGGTACCATCGGTTCAAGGCTAGGTGGAAACGCGATCGAAACAATAGACGATTAAGGGGGTTTTCTAAAGTTTCCGATTTGAAATCTTGGAGCAAGAGAAAACACATCCAAACCCGACAGCGGAAAGAAAACAATCTAACAACGGAGTCGATGCCCATGCGCAGTAGGACCGAGGAGTCACCACTCAAGCCTGTGACTCTGGAAAGACTTCTTAGAAGAAAAACAACTTTTAACACTCAGAGCCCCACACTAGATGGCGGGATAATGCATAGCATATGTATCTGCAGCTACACATGCCATTGAATGAATATATATCACTTTACTTCTGCCATCTAGTGTTGGGCTCGGAGTGTTACAAGTTGTTTTTCTTCAAAGAAGTCTTCGTGTCACAAGACCCAGTGACTCCTCCCTTTCGGCTCCATTGCGCATGGGCGTCGACTCCATCTTAGATTGTTTTCCCCGCAGAGGGTGAGGTAGGAGTTGTGAGTATACTAGAGGTGCCCATGCAATGGAGAAGGTATATATGTACTTAGTGTATCAAAAGAATATTTATTTACAAATTTACAATTTTCATTCAACTAAGAACGGCTACAGGCTAACAGGAGGTGGGAGGGCGCATGTGAATCTGCAGCGTCTCATGCCACAAACAGATGTACACTGGGCAAGTGACATTTTACGTTCGGTGGCATGTGTAGATGCAGATACACATGCTGTGCATAGACTAACAAGCAGTAATCTCCCCAAAAAGCGGTGGTTTAGCCTGTAGGAGTTGAAGTTGTCTGAAATAATGTTCTTAATACAGCCTGTCCTACTGTGGTTTGTTGCATTGCTAACACATCTACACAGTGGTGCTTAGTGAATGTATGAGGCGTAGACCAGGTGGCTGCCTTACAAATTTCTGTCCTAGGTATATTCCCAAGAAAAGTCATTGTGGCGCCTTTCTTCCTAGTGGAATGTGCTCTTGGTGTAATAGGTAAATCTCTTTTTGCTTTGATATAGCAAGTTTGAATACATTTAACTATCCATCTGGCGATGCCTTGTTTGGATATAGGATTACCTGAGGTTTTTGGAAGGCTACAAACAATTGTTTTGTTTTACGAAATTGTTTTGTTCTGTCAATGTAATACATTAGTGCTCTTTTTAGGTCTAATGTATGTAAGGCTCTTTAGGCTACTGAGTCTGGTTGTGGAAAGAAGACTGGGAGTTCCACAGTTTGGTTTAGGTGGAATGGAGATATGACTTTTGGCAAGAATTTCGGATTTGTACGGAGAACCACTTTATGTTTATGTATTTGTATAAAGGGTTCTTCAATAGTAAATGCTTGTATCTCACTTACTCTTCTAAGTGATGTGATGGCTATTATAAAAGGCGACTTTCCAAGTCAGATATTGCATTTCAAAAGAATGCATGGGTTCGAATGGTGGGCCTATGAGTCATGTTAATACAATATTAAGGTTCCACGAAGGTACTGGTGGTGTTCTTGGGGGTATGATTCTTTTTAGTCCCTCCATAAATGCTTTAATGACTGGGATTCTAAAAAGCGATGGTGCATGTGTAATCTGCAGATAGGCAGATATTGCAGAGAGATGTATTTTAATGGAAGAGAATGCTAGATTAGACTTTAAGTGTAATAAGTAGTTTACAATGTCCTTTGTGGCTGATCCATAGTGCATTGCCCTTGGATTGAGGGTGTGGGTACATGGACGCCAAGTTTGGCATTTTGCGTTTTCTTTTGTAGCGAATAGGTCTATGTTTGGTGTTCCCCAGCAGAGGAAGTGATCCTGTAGGATCTGGGGATGAATTTCCCATTCGTGAGTTTGTTGGTGATCAACAGATTTTCGGCTAACTGATTCTGAATGCCTGGTATGTATTGTGCTATCAGGCGAATGTGATTTGCCCAATGCCAAATCTTTTGTGCTAAGAGACACAGTTGTGACAAGTGTGTCCCCCCCCCTTGTTTGTTGAGATAATACATTGTCGTCATGTTGTCGGTTTTGACAAAAATGAGTTTGTGGGCCATCAGTGGTTGAAAAGCCTTCAATGCTAGAAACACTGCTAGCAGTTCCAAATGATTTATTTGAAGTTGTTTTTGTTGATTGTGCCATTGACCCTGTATGCTGTGCTTGTTGAGGTGTGCTCCCCACCCCATCATGGAAGCATATGTTGTGATAACAGCTTGAGGCACTGGGTCTTGGCATGGCCGCCCTTTGTTTAAATTTATAGGGTTCCACCATTGAAGCGAAAAGTGTGTTCGGCGGTCTATCAACACTAGATCTTGAAGTTGACCCTGTGCTAGTGTCCATTGTTTTGCTAGGCACTGTTGTAAGGGCCGCATGTGTAATCTTGCATTTGGGACAATGGCTATGCATGAAGACATCATGCCTAGAAGTTTCATTACAAACCTTACTGGGTAGTGTTGGTTTGACTGTATGCTTGATGTTACATTTTGGAACGCTTGGACCCTTTGTGGACTTGGAGTGGCAATTGCTCCTTGTGTGTTGAGTGTTGCTCCCAAGTATTGTTGTAGTTGGGATGGTTGCAGATGTGATTTCTGGTAATTTAGAGAACCCTAGTTTGTGTAGTTTCTATGATGTATTGCGTGTGACAAAGACACTGTTGTTGAGTGTTGGTTTTTATTAGCCAGTCGTCTAAATATGGGAATACGTGCATGTTCTGTCTCCTTATGTGAGCGGCTACTACTGCTAGGCATTTTGTGAACACCCTTGGGACCGTTGTTATCCCGAACGGTAGCACTTTGAATTGATAAGGTTTGTAATGCACGGCATAACCTAAGTATTTTCTGTGAGAAGGATGGATGGGTATGTGGAAATACGCATCCTTGAGATCCAGTGTTGTCATGTATTCCCCTGTTTTTAGTAAGGGAACCACGTCTTGAAGTGTTACCATGTGAAAGTGGTCTAATTTGATGAAGAGATTCAGTGTTCCGAGATCTAAGATAGGTCTTAAAGTTTTGTCCTTTTTTGGAATTAGGAAATATAGTGAGTAGACGCCTGTTCCTTTCTGATGATTGGGTACAAGCTCTATTGCTTGTTTTTGTAGTAGTGCTTGGACCTCTATTTGTAATCGGTCTAAGTGTTGTTTGGACAGATTGTGTGTTCTTGGTGGCACATCTGGCGGGAAGTTTGTGCATTCTATGCAATAACCATGTTGGATAATTGATAGGACCCATGCGTCTGTGGTAATATTTGTCCAGTTTTGATAATAGGAGGTTAACCTCCCCCCCCACTGGTGACAAGTGTTGGGGTTTTGTGACATTGAAGTCACTGTTTGGTCTGGCTTGGTTGCTTGGAACTTCCCCTTCCTCTTCCTCTTGGGAACTGTCCTTTATAGGAACCACAAAACCCTCCCCTTTGATATTGTGTTCGATAGGTGGGTCTAGTTTGAGAGGTGGAAGGCTCTGATGTTTGGTGTCGAAAACCTCCTCTGAATTGTGGTTTCCTAAAAAGGTGCCTCTGACTTGTGGGGAATAGAGCGCGCCCATGGCTTTGGCCGTGTCCGTGTCTTTATTTATTTTTTTAACTTCTCAATTGCTGTGTCAACATCCGGCCCAAACAACTGTTCCTGATTAAATGGCATGTTCGACACCGCTTGTTGGATCTCTGGCTTGAATCCAGAACTTTTTAACCATGCATGCCTGCGAATGGTTACCGCTGTGTTGACCGTTCGTGCTGCCGTGTCTGCAGAGTCTAGTGCGGACCTTCTCTGGTTGTTAAATATGGCCTGCCCTTCTTCCACAACCTGTTGAGCACGTTTCTGGTGTTCCTTGGGCAAGTGCTGTATGATGTGTTGCATCTCGTCCCAATATGCCCTGTCGTAGCGAGCAAGTAGTGCTTGCGAATTTGCAATCCGCCACTGATTGGCTGCTTGTGCTGCCACTCGTTTGCCCACTGCGTCAAACTTCCTGCTCTCTTTGTCAGGCGGTGGAGCGTCTCCTGATGATTGAGAGTTGGCTCTCTTTCTTGCCGCTCCTACAACCACTGAGTCCGGTGTAAGTTGTTGTGTTATGAACACAGGATCTGTTGGGGGCGGTTTGTACTTCTCAACCCTAGGCGTGATGGGTCTTCCAGGAGACGGTTAAGGGAAGGGCTGTTTCGAGTGTTTGAGCATGTCCGGGAGCATTGGCAGACTCGGATAGGAAGCGTGGGTGGATGCCAAGGTGTTAAACAGGAAATTATCCTCCACTGGCTGTGTGCATTGCTACGTTGTGGAACGTAGCTGCCCTGGATAGTACCTGCGTATATGCAGTACTGTCTTCTGGCGGTGACTGCTTTGTTGGATAACTATCCAGACTGTTACCCGATACTGGTGCATCATGTAAGTCCCATGCATCAGCATATCAGCGTCATCCCAGTATGTGTGGGTGACTGCATTGGAGGTGTTCCCACTGGCGACAGTTGAGGTGAGTGCGGTGGGGACAGCTGTGGTGATACCCTTGGTGGTGGGGATTTGTCTCTAATCACCTTTGCCTTTGGCTGCATTTCTGTCTCTTGAAATGCAAGTTTCCTTTTAGATTTGATTGGAGGAAAAGTTTGTATTTTTCCAGTCTCTTTCTGGATATGTAACCTCCTTTGTGTATGGTCTGGTTCTTCCATACTTAATTCCTGCTCAAATCTATGTCTTTCCTTCATTTGGCTGGAAAGTCCTTGCTCCTCTGTATAAGAGCTTCTTTTCGGCTCCGAAGCCGCTTTTTTCGGTACCGAGGTTTCAGATATAGTCTTTTTCGGTCCCGAAGATATTTTTCTCACTTTGGGCGAGTCGAATTCTTGGTCTCGAGATCGTTCGGTACCGGAATCTCGACCGGAGTCGGAAGTTGTAAAGAAATGGCTCCCTGTTGCAGTTACCCCCCACTTTTTGCCTGATACTGATGCTGACTTGACTGAGAAGTGTGCTGGAACCCTGCTAACCAGGCCCCAGCACCAGTGTTCTTTCACCTAAAATGTACCATTGTTACCACAATTGGCACAACCCCGGCACCTAGGTAAGTCCCTTGTAACTGGTACCCCTGGTACCAAGGGCTCTGATGCCAGTGAAGGTCTCTAAGGGCTGCAGCATGTCTTATGCCACCCTAGGTACCCCTCACTCAGCACAGACACTGCTTACCAGCTTGTGTGTGCTGGTGGGGATAAAATGACTAAGTCGACATGGCACTCCCCTCAGGGTGCCATGCCAACCTCACACTGCCTATGTCATAGGTAGGTCACCCCTCTAACAGGCCTTACAGCCCTAAGGCAGGGTGCACTATCACACAGGTGAGGGCATAGGTGCATGAGCACTATGCCCCTACAGTGTCTAAGCAAAACATTAGACATTGTAAGTGCAGGGTAGCCATAAGAGTATATGGGCTGGGAGTCTGTCAAAAACGAACTCCACAGCTCCATAGCTCCATAATGGCTACACTGAATACTGGGAAGTTTGGTATCAAACTTCTCATAATAAACCCACACTGATGCCAGTGTTGGATTTATTAATAAAATGCACACAGAGGGCATCTTAGAGATGCCCCCTGTATTTTACCCAATTGTTCGGTGCAGGACTGACTGGTTGTGCCAGCCTGCTGCCGAGAGACGAGTTTCTGACCCCGTGCGGTGAGAGCCTTTGTGCTCTCTGAGGACAGAAACAAAGCCTGCTCTGGGTGGAGGTGCTTCACACCTCCCCCCTGCAGGAACTGTAACACCTAGCAGTGAGCTTCAAAGGCTCAAGCTTCGTGTTACAATGCCCCAGGGCACTCCAGCTAGTGGAGATGCCCGCCCCCTGGACCCAGCCCCCACTTTTGGCGGCAAGTCCAGGAGAGATAATGAGAAAAACAAGGAGGAGTCATTGGCCAGTCAGGACAGCCCCTAAGGTGTCCTGAGCTGAGATGACTGACTTTTAGAAATCCTCCATCTTGTAGAAGGAGGATTCCCCCAATAGGAATAGGGATGTGCCCCCCTCCCCTCAGGGAGGAGGCACAAACAGGGTGTACCCACCCTCAAGGATAGTAGCCATTGGCTACTAAACCCCCCCCCAGACTTAAACACGCCCTTAAATTTAGTATTTAAGGGCTCCCCAGAACCTAGGAAACTAGATTCCTGCAACTTAAAGAAGAAGAGGACTGCTGAGCTGAAAAACCCCTGCAGAAGAAGACACCAACTGCTTTGGCCCCAGTCCTACCGGCCTGTCTCCTGCCTTCAGAAGAAAACTGCTCCAGCGACGCTTTCCACAGGACCAGCGACCTCCGAATCCTCAGAGGACTGCCCTGCTTCCAAAAGACCAAGAAACTCCAGAGAACAGCGGCCCTGTTCAACAAAGACTGCAACTTTGTTTCCAGAGGAGCAGATTTAAAGACCCCCGCAATCGCCGCAAGAAGCGTGAAACTTGCAACACTGCACCCGGCGACCCCGACTCTAAGACTGAGTAACCAAAGTTGTCCCCCCTGAGCCCCCACAGCGACGCCTGCAGAGGAAATCCCGAGGCTCCCCCTGACCGCGACTGCCTGACTCTGAAATCCCGAAGCCTGGAAAAGACCCTGCACCCGCAGCCCCCAGGACCGGAAGGATCGGAACTCCAGTGCAGGAGTGACCGGCAGGAGGCCCTCTCCCTTGCCCAGGTGGTGGCTACCCCGAGGAGCACCCCCCTTGCCTGCATCGCTGAAGAGACCCCTTGGTCTCTCATTGATACCTATTGAAAACCCGACGCGTGTTTGCACACGGCACCCGGCCGCCCCAGTGCTGCTGAGGGTGTACTTTCAGTGCTGACTTGTGTCCCCCCTGGTGCCCTACAAAACCCCCCTGGTCTGCCCTCCGAAGACGAGGGTACTTACCTGCTGGCAGACTGGAACCGGGGCACCCCCTTCTCCATTGAAGCCTATGTGTTTTGGGCACCTCTCCGGCCCTGAGCTGCTGGTGTGGTGACTTTGGGGTTGCTCTGAACCCCCCAACGGTGGGCTACCTTGGACCCCAATTCGAACCCCGTAGGTGCTTTACTTACCTGCAAGACCTAACAATAACTTACCTCCCCCAGGAACTGTGAAAATTGCACTGTGTCCACTTTTAAAATAGCTATATGTGTTTTATGTAAAAGGTATATATGCTATTGTGATTATTCAAAGTTCCTAAAGTAGTTACCTGCAATACCTTTCAAAAGAGATATTACATGTAGAATTTGAACCTGTGGTTCTTAAAATAAACTAAGAAAATATATTTTTCTATACAAAAACCTATTGGCTGGAATTGTCTCTGAGTGTGTGTTCCTCATTTATTGCCTGTGTGTATGTACAACAAATGCTTAACACTACTCCTTTGATAAGCCTACAGCTCGACCACACTACCACAAAATAGAGCATTAGAATGATCTCTTTTTGCCACTATCTTACCTCTAAGGGGAACCCTTGGACTCTGTGCATACTATTCCTTACTTTGAAATAGTGCATACAGAGCCAACTTCCTACAGAAGTCTTCGGCAATTCTCTGCCCTTTTTCGTGCCGATGTTTGGTCACCTTCTTTTTGGTGGGTCAAGCCATGTCCTGTTGGCGGTGGCGTCCCCATGGCCTTGAATGTCTTTGTGTGAGTTTTGGACAGGGCAGTTTTACTCACTGTTTGCTGCACCGTCGAGGTTCGGTCACTTTCGGATTCGTCTGAGTCCGTCCCCTGGATGGAAATGCTTTCCTCCTCTTTTGAGTTGCTCTTTCGGTGTCGACGCCATTTGCAGTCTTCTTGCTCGTCGATCTCTTAGGCTCTTTTTTGATCGAAACACTCGACAAGCCTCGCAAGTATCCCCCCTGTGTTCAGGTGATGAACACACATTACAGACCCGGTGCTGGTCTGTATAAGGATCCTTCGAATGACACTTAGGACAGAGGCGGAAGGGGGTCCGGTCCATTAGTCTGGGATGACGGGTGCGGTCAGGCCGACCAGGCCTCGGTGAAGAATGGAAGCTCCGAAAGGGCCGCCGGAGCGCTCTTGATGCCGGTGCCGATACACTAAAACTAGCCCGGTACCGAACGATAACAATACCGTTAAATTTTCCATAATTTAGCTAACTTTCCCGATTCGAAATACGGAGCGAAGAGGAACACGTCCGAACCCGATGGCGGAAAGAATACAATCTAAGATGGAGTCGACACCCATGCGCAATGGAGCCGAAATGGAGGATTCACTTGGTCTCGTGACTCGAAAAGACTTCTTTGAAGAAAAACAACTTGTAATACTCCAAGCCCAACACTAGATGGCAGGATAATGCACAGCATGTGTATCTCCAGCACATCATGCCACCGAACATATATGTATATATTCATATATTCTTGTGTACTTACTCCCAGTTGGGGAACTGCCTATAAGTAATCTAGTTCAGTGCTACTGCAATACAGTACCTTTGCTTTTTTAACACTTGGGTTCCTTTCAGGTGTGATAAGTTATTGTGACTGTTGTGGTATTGCAAGTGCTTTACACTTCTCCTAGATAAGTCTTGGCTGCTCACCACAGCTACCACTGGAGAGCCCTGGCTTCCTAGACATGTCTCACTAAAAAGGGTAACCTGGTATAAGGTGCAAACACCAGAGGTGTCCACCACACAACAGGCCAGCTTTCCTTCTTCCCCTCGCTCCACTCCTCTTTGCACTCACACAGGAGCCACTAGCATGCACACTTCATCAACGATACTCTGCCTCAACTTTGCAACCACGGAGCATACCGGTTAATGCGAACAATATGGTCCTCTAAGTTAGACTCCTCCACCCACTTAGCACCAATAATATGACAATATATAAGATTTGGGCAGTACTCTGGACAGAGCATCAACTGGAATTAATCTATAATGTTCAACTGAATCAGACTGCCTAGCCATGTGAACTACAGTTCCCACTGCAGGCGAGTGAGGAGTCAGTGAAATATCTAGGTATCTGTAACATAAAGGCCCCGACCTGATAGTAAAAATTAACTATGGTAGAGCCATAGCACAACTTGAAGTTGAAATATAAAGATGGTCCAGTTTTCCACTGTGTATAGCAGATAAAGGTCATAATGAAAATGGTAATATTGCATACGTTCCTCTACCTTTTTTGTTAACATACCTATAGTTCTGCCACAGACCATTTATAAAAAGCTTAAAACCCACCTAATAAACCTAGCATAGGCTGGAAAACAACCCACGTTGAAATGGCAGGCGCTTGCTCACTTTAGCATATGCACTGAGTGGGTTTGGTGCTCCAAATCTAGGATTGTACTATTTATGTGCACAAGGACCTACTGCACACTACTGGTATACCCACCACACCTACATTCCACACAACAGAAAGTGATGACGCTAACTCGACCCCCACTGAAAGCCATCCTAACTCACAGAAGAGATTACATTGTGAGGACAAAAATTACCACAATATAGGCTGTCGTGGTGCACTAGGGAAGGCTCGCTGCACGAGCTAGTAGACCCCATATATTCACCTAAACTCCCTCTACTGTACTATCCAGCAATATCAGTAAAGCATGAGCCAATAGCGCTTGAGATACTTAGTAAGGCTAATCTAGCCACTATGAGCAATAATATATGCGGGAGGAAGATTTGATGCACTAAAGGACAAACCAAAAACTATTGACTTTTACTTACTATTGACTCAGTGCTCTTATAACAGCAACATTTCCCCAAGTCCCGAATGGATCCCCCAAAATGGAACACACAAAGTACACTACTGACCACTGCCATGAGACAGGGACTTATCAAATTATACAATTCTACATAAAACGATAGGGAAACACCACCTCACATAGCATAGTAGATGGAATAAAGTGTTGGCCAAGCCAACACCACTGGACTGGGTGTTCTGCTGCTCCTAAATCAGTAAGGTCACTCCTAACTACAAACTACATATCATATTTCAAATATCTACATCGAATGTACCACATCCCCATAAAATTAAATAAATACATGCTAAGGGAGGATGCAAGGTGTATGAGATGTGGAGCATTTGACGCAGACTTTATACACCTACCATGGAGCAATATCAGACACAGATCACCAACACCCTATCTGACATGATGCTGGAACATGCAGAACAGCAATCACATAAGACTTCTTGGATTTGTTAGTTAAAGAACTGCAACTAGTAGCACACAAGTTGACAGCAGGGAGACTCTTAATGGCTAAAAGGCAAGTGGTGTTTAGCTGGGGCAAGCGACAAATACCCAGTAAGCAGCAATGGGTTTCAGACATGACATACTGAAAAGAACAATTGTTAATACATGCTGAGGAACTACTGAAACCCTTGCATCAAAAAAAAAAAAAAAAAAACACAACACACTAGACTCACTCCCCACCTATCTGTTCACTACACCGACTCCCCCTACTGATACATAGTCTATGTCAAATGCTTACTGGACTGAGAAGCCTAATTAAGCACCTTTGGAATTCTGGCACGAGTGGTCACACATTTTTGCTTGTAATGCTGCAGCTTTTGTTTTTTAGGTCTCAGATGTCTGCATATGTAAGAGGTATCTTAGCGATTTTCAGAAAGTTGAACTAGGAATGCATTTCGCCTGTTGCTTGCTACTGGCTTTATTTGCTTTAGGTTGTCAGGTTCAATTTGATCCTTCGCTTGTCTAAACATATTTACAAAGTTCTTCCATGAACTCTCTGTAAACAGGCCTTTTTAAAATATTGTCCTCATCTCGTCACGTTTCCTGGACTTTCAAACACAGAGGTCAAATAGCAGGTGCGTCTTTGGAGGGTGCTTCTTGCTATAATGTAGTTAGATATGCTAGCTCAGTTTTTTTTGCAAAATAATTTCACAGGCAGTGCCGGAATCATTACAAAATTAAGGATTTAAAACAACAATTTCAAAATTGTTTCTGAATTGATGAAAAAATGTTAATCCCATGGTAGTGTTCCCACAGACCCAGTTATGATTAACCAACAATACATTTTGCATGCTGGTTGATGTACGTGCATGCTTGTTATGGGAGACGCAAAACTACAAGTCTCAGAACGCAGTATGGTACCGGCAACTATGTCATGCAACAAACCTCCTAAGTACACTTACTCCAGTACATATAGCACTGACAAAATCATGTTATACACTCTCATATCTTGAGATGATTTAACTACTTTTAATTCCCTTTTCTTTTCATCATTATTGTATGCACGGGTGCGGGATACAGTAAAATTCTAAGGCGTACAGGGACAGCTTTGAGACTGTATTGCCAACACTTCTTAAATTGCCAGTGACCTAACTACTGAAACACGAATGACCCTGTAAATACGCATAAAGATAATATGTACTAGTTTGCAAAACAGATTTAAAATACTTATCACCAGAGCCAAATCTCACAGGAGATTTTAGTACTGGGTGGGAACATAACCTTGCCGGAAATAAGGGAAGATAAACCAGCAATTTAGCCACTATTTTACTGCCCCATATGCCAGTGTCAGAGTGCATTGAGGGAAGAATTATATGCTTTCTTAGAGCTATTACCAGCCCCAAATCTCACTCGGGAGGAGGTTTCAGCATTGGGGAGGGAGATAATCGTGCCAGAAATAAGAGTAGCGATCAAGGGCCTGGCCGGAGGTCAGACGCCGGCAACAGACTGCCTCCCCAGCAAGTTCTATTCCACATACTTGGATGAACTGACTCCATACAATCAGTGGAGCTGTACAGACTAGCATAAGATGCGGGTTGCCTGCTGGGCTCCACTGAAGAGATGCTTGTGATACCACTACTGAAACCAGACAGACCGGTCCACGATTGCAAAGAGTATTGACCACTGCCGATGCTCCATATTCTCTATCCACTCCTTACTCTGATTTTAGCCACTAGACTTCTCCCCCTTACGCCTCGACTGGAACAGCCTGATCAGCCTGATTATATTACTTCTCAATACTATCTGTTGGCTATATAGAGCAACGTTCCGGGAAAAAGATTCCAGTTGGGAGCAGGCCACAGGACAGTGGCACTTACTACGTTACAACCTCCAACAGATAGGGATGGACTAGCAGCTCCTAAATTCGAAAGCATTATTTAGGGACATAGCTGCAGTGGATTGAGAGCAGGCAAACCCCAGATCGCGAGATGGGACCATTTGTCTCAGTTTCCCTGATGGGTGTGCTGCTGAAAACCGGCGATCCCTCAGATAGTGACACCCAGGAATTCCACCTGATGCATAGGTGCTGATCTAGATGTTTACAAAAGACAGACATTAGTATTCCCACTTCCCTGACAAACCACCTTTAATCATGCTTGAGACACTACCCCACTGGGTGGTAGGGTCCTGAACACTAGGCTACTGCTGGAGAAACAACAACAGGGAGTTAGTCGGGGGGCGGAATGGGTGATCTGGAGAGGGGCCTGCTGGAGCCACGACCTCAAGGAGCTTGTAAGGTGGATAGGGTATGAGGCAGAGGTACTGCTGAGCAAAGTTAGGCAGGGACGGGGCTCCCTGGACAAGGCCCGGGACTGAGAGACTCTGGTGGATAGAATAAAGGACCCAGATGACAGTCACCAGTGGGGACACCAGTGAGCACACCTGCTGATGCTCCTCCTCCTCAGCTGCTATAGACGAACAATCTAATTAGAATAAGGAGATCACTCAATTAGCTGCCAACGCCGTGACAAGAGCATGCCGATTGTATATGGGATGTTAGGAGCAAGGACTATTATCTAAGATTTCTACAGGGGTGTCAGAACAAATACAAGGGTCGACTTATGGGAGGCAAGAGGAGGGTGGTTAGAATGGGACTTGGGCAAATGACTTTTTGCTAAAATGTGCATAGCCTCTGAATAAGAGAAGACAAGAATGGTACAATACTGGCTGTAGATTGTTTATATGATAAAACTCAAGGAACTCTGTTAAGAAAAACACTGCTGGGGAAAGCTTGTATTTTTTCATTTTGAATGGGATCCACAATTTCAGTGAACAGACATTCATGACTTCCACTGCTGAAATTTTTTTTTTTTTATTTAAGGCACAACTTAATTTGCTGACAACTAATAATCCTGCGGTAAAATACACACTTTTGTACTTTCATTCTGATGACTGCACCACAGTGCTTCAAAGCAATAAGAAAGGTAATATTGCGGTAAACAACTCTGTTAACTTAACATACAAGGTAATCTTTGAGAGTGGTGGACAATATATGCCTGCACCACGTTGCACCAAAGGAGAAAGTCAGACTTGATTTTAAGACCTTGGCAGCACCAAAGAAACATTCTGAAACATGATGTCAAACAGTGTATTTTAGAACACTATTTTCACATAAACCTGATAAAAATCTATAGGTTCTCAAAGGGCATTCACAAAACATTCATATGCTTCCATGGAATGCCAAATAAGCCTGACCATGATGCTCCCAGAAGTGCTGCAGCAATACCTTTCCTTTAAAAAAAAGAAGAAAAAAAAATCCAATTTGAAGCTTTTATGTATAAAAAGAAATATCTAAATTTACTTTATAGCAAAACCACTTAAACATGCAAAGGCCTGTATGCTAAGTGTTCAAATCCAAGAAAGGCCAACCCAACTTTCCATTTTTCTGAGGTCAGTAAATTTAGTACCATTAGATTGAATAATAAAATATTTGACATTTAAAGTGCTTACAGACTGCAGACTATAGAGCGACCACCTATATAAAACCAATGTATTATTATTTTATTAAGTATAATCTACTAATCTTGTAACGAGGCCACTGGAGGTCAATGTGGAAGCTTTCCATTTCCTGACTGTGAATTAATATATTTTCCTAGGAAATAGTACACTGCAAATGTAATTGCATCCAGGCACACTAAACGTAGTGGCTTGTGAGTAATTAACACTTCCAAGAAATATTCAGCGGCAGATTTATTCTTCTTAGCGCAACACAATGCAGCACCCAAAGTTGCTGTGATGCACGAAGGGGTGAAAGCCATGTAGAGCCATATTTATTAACAAGCATTGGCAAAGCCAATATGCACTCCACTCCAGGCTATTTTACGCCATTACTTACACCACTCTACCCTGCACCGCACCACGTCACTTCATCATACCGTCTGTCACTTGCCTGTGCCACACTACTCTTCGCCACTGAACTCTACTCTGCACTGCTGCACCTCTGCACTGCTGCATCACTCCACTCTGCCACTGGATTCTACAGTGACGTAACCCTATGCCACTGCACTCTACACCACTCTGCACGTGCACTGCGCACGGCTCAACTCTCCTCTACGCCACTGCACTGTAACACCACCCTACGCCACTGCATCCTACAGCACCCTACGCCACTGCACCCTATTATGCAACACTAATCTGCGCCACTGCACTCCACAATGCTGCGTTGTACTCTGCTAAATTCTATGCCACTGAACTTTGCACAACTGCACTCTATGCCCTCTGTGCCACTGCACTCTATGCCACTACAGGCAACTCATCTATGTCACTCCAAGAGCTGTCACCCTTTGCCACTCCACAACATCTACTACACTATTACCCATTGCACTTTATGACACTAAGCGACTCTCCTCTACACCACTAACTTAGCCATGCTGAACAGCAGCCAGAATGGAGTACAAAATGACTAAAACAATGGCAATGCCAATAGGACTTGCTAATGCTTGTGGTGCTTAGTGTTTCTTATGCTCTTAATTGCTGTATGTAAAAATCAAAGTGTTTCTCATCCATAAGGTATCTAAATCACTGATATGCCAGGTTGTGTCTCGAGTGAAGTTTCTCCGTACTGCACTAGAAGGTGGTCGTTGGTTTCCTGGCTTCCCTCAGTATTTGCATGCATCTTTTAGAGGCAAGCCTAAGTGTCCAAACATACTGCCTGAGGAGCCATTCTGTTAGGCTGATGCTCCTGGCTTTAGATGACACATTGGTCTACTCTGTAAGGTTAAGCAAGTCCTGTGAAATCCTCTTTTCTCTGCTGTAAGCCAATTACCCCCCACTGAGCACCATCTTCGTCCAGCCAACTGTGAGGCTATGAGTATCATTGTCATGGCTGTCGGTCTGTACTTGCTGTACACCCACTGGTTCAGATCTGCTGGATACACTCTTGCTATGTTACACTGGACAAACCTTTTCTATAGCTTGTTTATGTAGTCGTTTTTACTTCTTGCTCTAAGTGTTTGAGTTATTTCCCTGTGTAAAACCTTTTCTTTGGTGATTTATTTGGTGGTCCATTTTCCAATTCTATGGAATAACCACATTCTATTACATTTAGTATCTGTCTGTCCAAGGTAATTTTCCTTCACTCAGGGAGGAACCCTCCTATTAAGGACTCCATTTGTTTTCTATATCAGGGGTCCTGTCTTATACAGTCATTTGGAGGACAATGGTAACCCTCTGAGGACCTTACTCTTTCCCTCCTTCGAAAAGGCTTTCTGATATTGTTGGTAGTGCCATGATGTGCCAGATCCTTGAGTCATGGTGAGCTTTGTCATTTGCATCTGTGGTGGGATAGTTCGTCTCCTTGTGAGAGTTGTGCCTCTTAAAAGGTTCCTCTGAACCATAAGACACCCACTGCCTTTGCCTTGCCCAGAGCTGACCCAAACAAATCCTCCCCCCCGAATGAAGGGGTTGTTAATTATGGAGGCTTGCACATCCTGCTACAATGCCAGCACACTGAGCCAGGTACGTCTCCCAATTGTGGTGCCTGTGCACATTTGGGTGGTTGTAGTTACAGCAGCCTACAAGGCAGTTCTGAGGTATGTTAGCTATTTTTTTTTGCCTTCCTATAGAGCCCCCTTAGCCCTTTTACTTGACCCTGATCTGGAAGCTGCTGCATTAGTTATTCTTTTACCTCACATTGATGGAGCAATTACTGGTTTGAACAAAAGTATCTAAATTTGCAATCTTCCACTGTTACTGCTGACCTCTTGATTTTTCTGCCTACTACATCAATTATTTTGCTCTGCTTATCCAAAAAAGGGACTATAGAGGGCAAGTTAGACATATTTCTGGCCATGGACACCATTAAAGAGTCTGCCAGGGTACTGGGTTTAATATACTGCCTTTATTAAACACTGCATAGACACGTGCTTGGGGATAACCTTAAGGTGAGGACCTTGCATTTAAAAGAATCCATCAGAAGAAAACAGGTTTTCTACTCGGATTGTAGTATTCTAAAGTACTACCAAACTTAAACATAAGCAAATTATTTCAGACACGCAAGAGTTTTGATAATTAAACGCCCAGCCCACAATTCACTTACCGCTTTGATCTAGAAGACAACACAGACTTGGATTTCTCAGAGGAACTACTTCCCTAAAGGGGAAAAAAGCATGAATGATTTAGTTTGCAAAACCGTTTACGGCATGCAGTTTGGCAAATGAAGTCATGTAAGCTATTTTGCCACTACTGGAAAAGCAATATTCAAGATGCTGCGACCGATAGCTCTAGTGGATAATAAGTAATGCATCCAGAGGGCCTAAACTTAATGGTCAAGAATCCCCGATAATGGGTCATATTTTCATATGCACAATTGACAGCCAAACATGAATCAAAATTATAAACAATACAAAATAGAACAAAGTACAGAAAATGAGAAAGGGAAACATGAATAATGCGTCAACAAGTTCATATGCATAAAATACAATCTCTCCTCCATGGAGACATACACTATTAACATTACAAACTCAACAATGCAAATTATTTCGAGCAATTTAAGGAAATCCAAATTTGTATACATAGGGACGCAAAAGATTCGCAATGCCTCCCTATCTCATGCAGAGATCAGGCTGACTGACAACACTTCAAACAAGCAAGTCTTGTCAGCCATCTTGGGAGGAAACAAAAAAAAAAAAAAAAAAAGGAGGACCCCTTAGCTATCTAGTGGTGGGGTCCAAAGCCTTTATCTCTGTTCCTTTCACGCGCCCTCGCCATGGACTGCTAATTAACCCACAAATTACAACACATGACATCATTAATATTAATGTAATATTTGCAGTAAAATTTGATGAAAAAAAACTTTGCATGGTGGTGGCACAAGTGCGTTACCTTAGAGCACGAGTTAGTTACTTTAGGTATCTAACTAACTATAACTGGTTAATTTCTATGGTTTATTAAGTTTAAAATGTAAGTTTAAGTGTAAACCTCCCTGGAACCATTTACATATATACATATACACACATACACACATACACACATACACACATACACATATGGAAAATGTCACTTACCCAGTGTAAGGAAATGGCTCCCTGTTGCAATTACCCCCCACTTCTTGCCTGATACTGATGCTGACTTGACTGAGAAGTGTGCTGGGACCCTGCTAACCAGGCCCCAGCACCAGTGTCCTTTCACCTAAAATGTACCATTGTCTCCACAATTAGCACAACCCTGGCACCCAGGTAAGACCCTTGTAACTGGAACCCCTGGTACCAAGGGCCCTGATGCCAGGTAATGTCTAAGGGCTGCAGCATGTCTTATGCCACCCTAGGGACCCCTCACTCAGAACAGACACTGCTTGCCAGCTTGTGTGTGCTGGTGGGGAGAAAATGACTAAGTCGACATGGCACTCCCCTCAGGGTGCCATGCCAACCTCACACTGCCTATGGCATAGGTAAGTCACCCCTCTAGCAGGCCTTACAGCCCTAAGGCAGGGTGCACTATACCACAGGTGAGGGCATAGGTGCATGAGCACTATGCCCCTACAGTGTCTAAGCAAAACCTTAGACATTGTAAGTGCAGGGTAGCCCTAAGAGTATATGGTCTGGGAGTCTGTCAAAAAGGAACTCCACAACTCCATAATGGCTACACTGAATACTGAGAAGTTTGGTATCAAACGTCTCAGAATAATAAACCCACACTGATGCCAGTGTTGGATTTATTAAAAAATGCACACACAGGGCATCTTAGAGATGCCCCCTGTATTTTACCCAATCCTTCAGTGCAGGACTGACTGGTCTGTGCCAGCCTGCTGCTGAGAGACGAGTTTCTGACCCCATGTAGATTCCTGCAACCTAAGACGAAGAAGGACTGCTGACCTGAAAGCCCTGCAGAGAAGACGGAGACACCAACTGCTTTGGCCCCAGCTCTACCGGCCTGTCTCCCCACTTGAAGAAAAACTGCAACAGCGACGGGTTCCACATGGTCCAGCAACCTCTGAAGCCTCGAAGGACTACCCTGCATCTAAAAGGACCAAGAACTCATGAGGACAGCGGCTCTGCTCCAAAGAAGAAACATCTTTGCAACAAAGAAGCAACTTTTAAAGGACACACGTTTCCCACTGGAAGCGTGAGACTTTGCACGCTGCACCCGACGCCTCCGGCTCAACTTGTGGAGAACCAACACTACAGGGAGGACTCCCCGGCGACTGCGAGCCAGTGAGTAGCCAGAGTTGACCCCCCGGAGCCCCCACAGCAACGCCTGCAGAGGGAATCCAGAGGCTTCCCCCTGACCGCGACTGCCTGCTTCTAAGAACCAGACACCTGGTAAGCACACTGCACCTGCAGCCCCCAGGACCTGAAGGATCCGACCTCCAGTGCAGGAGCGAACCCCAGGTGGCCCTCTCCCTTGCCCAGGTGGTGGCTACCCTGAGGAGCTCCCCCCCCCCCCCCTTGCCTGCATCGCTGAAGGGACCCCCTAGGTCTCCCATTGAACTACATTGCAAACCCGACACCTGTTTGCACACTGCACCAGGCCGCCCCGTGCCACTGATGGTGTACTTTTTGTGATGACTTGTGTCCCCCCACCACCCCCCCACCTCCCCCGGTGCCCTACAAAAACCCCCTGGTCTGCCCTCCAAAGACGCGGGTACTTACCTGCTGGCAGACTGGAACCGGGGCACCCCCTTCTCCATTGAAGCCTATGCATTTTGGGCACCACTTTGACCTCTGCACCTGACCGGCCCTGAGCCGCTGGTGTGGTAACTTTGGGGTTTCTCTGAACGCCCAACGGTGGGCTACCTTTGACCCAACTTTGAACCCTGTAGGTGGTTTACTTACCTGCAAAACTAACAAACACTTACCTCCCCCAGGGAACTGTTGAAAATTGCACAGTGTCCAGTTTTAAAATAGCTTGTTGCCATTTGTGTGAAAACTGTATATGCTATTTTGCTAATTCAAAGTTCCTAAGTGAAATACCTTTCATTTAAAGTATTGTCTGTAAATCTTGAACCTGTGGTTCTTAAAATAAATTAAGAAAATATATTTTTCTATATAAAAACCTAATGGCCTGGAATTGTGTGTTCCCCATTTATTGCCTGTGTGTACAACAAATGCTTAACACTACCCTCTGATAAGCCTACTGCTCAAACCACACTACCACAAAATAGAGCATTAGAATTATCTCTTTTTGCCACTATCTTACCTCTAAGGGAAACCCTTGGAATCTGTGCATGCTATTTCTTACTTTGAAATAGCACATACAGAGCCAACTTCCTACATCCTCTGTCAGGATACACCTTTGGTTTCTTCCAGTCTTGCCTGGGTCTCGCGCAGTCCTTTTCCAAAGCTCTCCTGTGGGTATTGGGAAAAACCAGGTACGTACCTCTTCTCACCTGGTTGCTGGGGGACCACCCTTACCTTTTGGGGTTCCTAGCTCCTCCAGCTGTACTCTACCGCTTCTAGAAAATTATGCCCCTTGAATCACTCAAAAATCCTTCATACATTCCATCAAATCCCTTCGGGCTCGGGGATATCCATGGATAACTTAATATCTGTGGGGGTCCAGAGCGGGGACCAAGGAAGTTAAGTATCAAGAGTTGCATTTATTTCCCCTTGCATCAGCCAGTTGGTGTTTAAGGCGGAAGATGATTTGGCCCAGGCAGGCCTACAAGCCTCTCCTCCTCCCCCCCACCGGGAAAAAATACCATTCCACCTGCACCTAAACTAGTCTATCCCTCCTCTTTTCTAACCATGTGTAGGAAGTTGGCTCTGTATGTGCTATTTCAAAGTAAGGAATAGCATGCACAGAGTCCAAGGGTTCCCCTTAGAGGTAAAATAGTGGTAAAAAGAGATAATACTAATGCTCTATTTTGTGGTAGTGTGGTCGAGCAGTAGGCTTATCCAAGGAGTAGTGTTAAGCACTTGTTGTACATACACATAGACAATAAATGAGGTACACACACTGTAGGAAGTTGGCTCTGTATGTGCTATTTCAAAGTAAGGAATAGCATGCACAGAGTCCAAGGGTTCCCCTTAGAGGTAAAATAGTGGTAAAAAGAGATAATACTAATGCATTTGTTGTACATACACATAGACAATAAATGAGGTACACACACTCAGAGACAAATCCAGCCAATAGGTTTTTATATAGAAAAATATCTTTTCTTAGTTTATTTTAAGAACCACAGGTTCAAATTCTACATGTAATAGCTCATTCGAAAGGTATTGCAGGTAAGTACTTTAGGAACTTCAAATCATCAAAATTGCATGTATACTTTTCAAGTTATTCACAAATAGCTGTTTTAAAAGTGGACACTTAGTGCAATTTTCACAGTTCCTAGGGGAGGTAAGTATTTGTTAGTTTTACCAGGTAAGTAAGACACTTACAGGGTTCAGTTCTTGGTCCAAGGTAGCCCACCGTTGGGGGTTCAGAGCAACCCCAAAGTCACCACACCAGCAGCTCAGGGCCGGTCAGGTGCAGAGTTCAAAGTGGTGCCCAAAACACATAGGCTAGAATGGAGAGAAGGGGGTGCCCCGGTTCCGGTCTGCTTGCAGGTAAGTACCCGCGTCTTCGGAGGGCAGACCAGGGGGGTTTTGTAGGGCACCGGGGGGGACACAAGTCCACACAGAAATTTCACCCTCAGCGGCGCGGGGGCGGCCGGGTGCAGTGTAGAAACAAGCGTCGGGTTCGCAATGTTAGTCTATGAGAGATCTCGGGATCTCTTCAGCGCTGCAGGCAGTCAAGGGGGGGGTTCCTCGGGGAAACCTCCACTTGGGCAAGGGAGAGGGACTCCTGGGGGTCACTTCTCCAGTGAAAGTCCGGTCCTTCAGGTCCTGGGGGCTGCGGGTGCAGGGTCTCTCCCAGGCGTCGGGACTTTAGGTTCAAAGAGTCGCGGTCAGGGGAAGCCTCGGGATTCCCTCTGCAGGCGGCGCTGTGGGGGCTCAGGGGGGACAGGTTTTGGTACTCACAGTATCAGAGTAGTCCTGGGGTCCCTCCTGAGGCGTCGGATCGCCACCAGCCGAGTCGGGGTCGCCGGGTGCAGTGTTGCAAGTCTCACGCTTCTTGCGGGGAGCTTGCAGGGTTCTTTAAAGCTGCTGGAAACAAAGTTGCAGCTTTTCTTGGAGCAGGTCCGCTGTCCTCGGGAGTTTCTTGTCTTTTCGAAGCAGGGGCAGTCCTCAGAGGATGTCGAGGTCGCTGGTCCCTTCGGAAGGCGTCGCTGGAGCAGGATCTTTGGAAGGCAGGAGACAGGCCGGTGAGTTTCTGGAGCCAAGGCAGTTGTCGTCTTCTGGTCTTCCGCTGCAGGGGTTTTCAGCTGGGCAGTCCTTCTTCTTGTAGTTGCAGGAATCTAATTTTCTAGGGTTCAGGGTAGCCCTTAAATACTAAATTTAAGGGCGTGTTTAGGTCTGGGGGGTTAGTAGCCAATGGCTACTAGCCCTGAGGGTGGGTACACCCTCTTTGTGCCTCCTCCCAAGGGGAGGGGGTCACAATCCTAACCCTATTGGGGGAATCCTCCATCTGCAAGATGGAGGATCTCTAAAAGTTAGAGTCACTTCAGCTCAGGACACCTTAGGGGCTGTCCTGACTGGCCAGTGACTCCTCCTTGTTATTCTCATTATTTTCTCCGGCCTTGCCGCCAAAAGTGGGGCCTGGCCGGAGGGGGCGGGCAACTCCACTAGCTGGAGTGTCCTGCTGGGTTGGCACAAAGGAGGTGAGCCTTTGAGGCTCACCGCCAGGTGTGACAATTCCTGCCTGGGAGAGGTGTTAGCATCTCCACCCAGTGCAGGCTTTGTTACTGGCCTCAGAGTGACAAAGGCACTCTCCCCATGGGGCCAGCAACATGTCTCGGTTTGTGGCAGGCTGCTAAAACTAGTCAGCCTACACAGATAGTCGGTTAAGTTTCAGGGGGCACCTCTAAGGTGCCCTCTGGGGTGTATTTTACAATAAAATGTACACTGGCATCAGTGTGCATTTATTGTGCTGAGAAGTTTGATACCAAACTTCCCAGTTTTCAGTGTAGCCATTATGGTGCTGTGGAGTTCGTGTTTGACAGACTCCCAGACCATATACTCTTATGGCTACCCTGCACTTACAATGTCTAAGGTTTTGTTTAGACACTGTAGGGGTACCATGCTCATGCACTGGTACCCTCACCTATGGTATAGTGCACCCTGCCTTAGGGCTGTAAGGCCTGCTAGAGGGGTGTCTTACCTATACTGCATAGGCAGTGAGAGGCTGGCATGGCACCCTGAGGGGAGTGCCATGTCGACTTACTCGTTTTGTCCTCACTAGCACACACAAGCTGGTAAGCAGTGTGTCTGTGCTGAGTGAGAGGTCTCCAGGGTGGCATAAGACATGCTGCAGCCCTTAGAGACCTTCCTTGGCATCAGGGCCCTTGGTACTAGAAGTACCAGTTACAAGGGACTTATCTGGATGCCAGGGTCTGCCAATTGTGGATACAAAAGTACAGGTTAGGGAAAGAACACTGGTGCTGGGGCCTGGTTAGCAGGCCTCAGCACACTTTCAATTGTAAACATAGCATCAGCAAAGGCAAAAAGTCAGGGGGCAACCATGCCAAGGAGGCATTTCCTTACACAACCCCCCCCCAAACGAAAGAGGATGAGACTAACCTTTCCCAAGAGAGTCTTCATTTTCTAAGTGGAAGAACCTGGAAAGGCCATCTGCATTGGCATGGGCAGTCCCAGGTCTGTGTTCCACTATAAAGTCCATTCCCTGTAGGGAGATGGACCACCTCAACAGTTTAGGATTTTCACCTTTCATTTGCATCAGCCATTTGAGAGGTCTGTGGTCAGTTTGAACTAGGAAGTGAGTCCCAAAGAGGTATGGTCTCAGCTTCTTCAGGGACCAAACCACAGCAAAGGCCTCCCTCTCAATGGCACTCCAACGCTGCTCCCTGGGGAGTAACCTCCTGCTAATGAAAGCAACAGGCTGGTCAAGGCCATCATCATTTGTTTGGGACAGAACTGCCCCTATCCCATGTTCAGAGGCATCAGTCTGCACAATGAACTGCTTAGAATAATCTGGAGCTTTGAGAACTGGTGCTGAGCACATTGCTTGTTTCAGGGTGTCAAAGGCCTGTTGGCAGTCCACAGTCCAGTTTACTTTCTTGGGCATTTTCTTGGAGGTGAGTTCAGTGAGGGCTGTCACAATGGATCCATATCCCTTCACAAACCTCCTGTAATACCCAGTCAAGCCAAGGAATGCCCTGACTTGAGTCTGGGTTTTTGGAGCTACCCAGTCCAGAATGGTCTGGATCTTGGGTTGGAGTGGCTGAACTTGGCCTCCACCTACAAGGTGGCCCAAGTAAACCACAGTTCCCTGCCCTATCTGGCATTTGGATGCCTTGATAGAGAGGCCTGCAGATTGCAGAGCCTTCAAAACCTTCTTCAGGTGGACCAGGTGATCCTGCCAGGTGGAGCTAAAGACAGCAATATCATCAAGATAAGCTGTGCTAAAGGACTCCAAGCCAGCAAGGACTTGATTCACCAACCTTTGGAAGGTGGCAGGGGCATTCTTTAAACCAAAGGGCATAACAGTAAACTGATAATGCCCATCAGGTGTGGAGAATGCTGTCTTTTCTTTTGCTCCAGGTGCCATTTTTATTTGCCAGTACCCTGCTGTCAAGTCAAAGGTACTTAGAAATTTGGTAGCACCTAATTTATCAATGAGCTCATCAGCTCTTGGAATTGGATGGGCATCTGTTTTGGTGACAGAATTGAGCCCTCTGTAGTCCACACAAAACCTCATCTCTTTCTTTCCATCTTTGGTGTGAGGTTTGGGGACTAAGACCACTGGGCTAGCCCAGGGGCTGTCAGAGCGCTCAATCACTCCCAATTCCAGCATCTTGTGGACTTCCACCTTGATGCTTTCCTTAACCTGGTCAGACTGTCTGAAGATTTTGTTCTTGACAGGCATGCTGTCTCCTGTGTCCACATCATGGGTACACAGGTGTGTCTGACCAGGGGTTAGGGAGAAAAGCTCAGGAAACTGTTGTAGGACTCTCCTACAATCAGCCTGCTGTTGGCCAGAGAGGGTGTCTGAGTAGATCACTCCATCTACTGTGCCATCTTTTGGGTCTGATGACAGAAGATCAGGGAGAGGTTCACTCTCTGCCTCCTGATCCTCATCTGTTACCATCAACAGATTCACATCAGCCCTGTCATGGAAGAGCTTAAGGCGGTTTACATGGATCACCCTTTTGGGGCTCCGGCTTGTGCCCAGGTCCACCAAGTAGGTGACCTGACTCTTCCTCTCTAGTACTGGGTAAGGGCCACTCCATTTGTCCTGGAGTGCCCTGGGAGCCACAGGCTCCAGAACCCAGACTTTCTGCCCTGGTTGGAACTCAACCAGTGCAGCCTTTTGGTCATACCAAAACTTCTGGAGTTGTTGGCTGGCCTCAAGGTTTTTGGTTGCCTTTTCCATGTACTCTGCCATTCTAGAGCGAAGGCCAAGTACATAGTCCACTATGTCCTGTTTAGGCTCATGGAGAGGTCTCTCCCAGCCTTCTTTAACAAGGGCAAGTGGTCCCCTTACAGGATGACCAAACAGAAGTTCAAAGGGTGAGAACCCTACTCCCTTCTGTGGTACCTCCCTGTAAGCGAAAAGCAGACATGGCAGGAGGACATCCCATCTCCTTTTGAGTTTTTCTGGGAGCCCCATGATCATGCCCTTTAATGTCTTGTTGAATCTCTCAACTAAGCCATTAGTTTGTGGATGGTAAGGTGTAGTGAATTTATAAGTCACTCCACACTCATTCCACATGTGCTTTAGGTATGCTGACATGAAGTTGGTACCTCTGTCAGACACCACCTCCTTAGGGAAACCCACTCTGGTAAAGATACCAATGAGGGCCTTGGCTACTGCAGGGGCAGTAGTCGACCTAAGGGGAATAGCTTCAGGATACCTGGTAGCATGATCCACTACTACCAGGATATACATATTTCCTGAGGCTGTGGGAGGTTCCAGTGGACCAACTATGTCCACACCCACTCTTTCAAAGGGCACCCCCACCACTGGAAGTGGAATGAGGGGGGCCTTTGGATGCCCACCTGTCTTACCACTGGCTTGACAGGTGGGGCAGGAGAGGCAAAACTCCTTAACCATGTTGGACATATTGGGCCAGTAGAAGTGGTTGACTAACCTCTCCCACGTCTTGTTTTGTCCCAAATGTCCAGCAAGGGGAATGTCATGGGCCAATGTTAGGATGAACTCTCTGAACAGCTGAGGCACTACCACTCTCCTAGTGGCACCAGGTTTGGGGTCTCTGGCCTCAGTGTACAGGAGCCCATCTTCCCAATAGACCCTATGTGTTCCATTTTTCTTGCCTTTGGACTCTTCAGCAGCTTGCTGCCTAAGGCCTTCAAGAGAGGGACAGGTTTCTTGTCCCTTACACAGCTCTTCCCTTGAGGGTCCCCCTGGGCCTAAGAGCTCAACCTGATAAGGTTCAAGCTCCAAAGGCTCAGTTCCCTCAGAGGGCAGAACTTCTTCCTGAGAAGAGAGGTTCCCTTTCTTTTGCGGTGTTGCAGTTGGTTTCCCAACTGACTTTCCTGTTCTCTTGGTAGGCTGGGCCATTTTTCCAGACTCCAGCTCTACTTTTTCACCCTGTGCCTTGCACTGTGCTCTTGTTTTCACACACACCAGTTCAGGGATACCCAGCATTGCTGCATGGGTTTTTAGCTCTACCTCAGCCCATGCTGAGGACTCCAGGTCATTTCCAAGCAGACAGTCCACTGGGATATTTGAGGAGACCACCACCTGTTTCAGGCCATTGACCCCTCCCCATTCTAAAGTAACCATTGCCATGGGATGTACTTTTCTCTGATTGTCAGCGTTGGTGACTGTGTAAGTTTTTCCAGTCAGGTATTGGCCAGGGGAAACCAGTTTCTCTGTCACCATGGTGACACTGGCACCTGTATCCCTCAGGCCCTCTATTCTAGTCCCATTAATTAAGAGTTGCTGTCTGTATTTTTGCATGTTAGGCGGCCAGACAGCTAGTGTGGCTAAATCCACCCCACCCTCAGAAACTAGAGTAGCTTCAGTGTGGACCCTGATTTGCTCTGGGCACACTGTTGATCCCACTTGGAGACTAGCCATACCAGTGTTACCTGGATGGGAGTTTGGAGTGGAACCTTTCTTGGGACAGGCCTTGTCTCCAGTTTGGTGTCCATGCTGTTTACAGCTATGACACCAGGCCTTTTTGGGATCAAAGTTTTTACCCTTGTACCCATTGTTTTGTGAAGAGGCTCTGGGCCCACCCTCCTGTGCAGGTTTTTGGGGGCCTGTAGAAGACTCTTTACTATCTTTAGTTTTGGTTGTCTCATCACCCTTCTGCTGGGGAGTCTTTGTGACCCCTTTCTTTTGGTCACCCCCTGTTGAAGTCTTGGACACCCTTGTCTTGACCCAATGGTCCGCCTTCTTTCCCAATTCTTGGGGAGAAATTGGTCCTAGGTCTACCAGATGCTGATGCAGTTTATCATTGAAACAATTACTTAACAGGTGTTCTTTCACAAATAAATTGTACAGCCCATCATAATTACTTACACCACTGCCTTGAATCCAACCATCTAGTGTTTTCACTGAGTAGTCAACAAAGTCAACCCAGGTCTGGCTCGAGGATTTTTGAGCCCCCCTGAACCTAATCCTGTACTCCTCAGTGGAGAATCCAAAGCCCTCAATCAGGGTACCCTTCATGAGGTCATAAGATTCTGCATCTTGTCCAGAGAGTGTGAGGAGTCTATCCCTACACTTTCCTGTGAACATTTCCCAAAGGAGAGCACCCCAGTGAGATCTGTTCACTTTTCTGGTTACACAAGCCCTCTCAAAAGCTGTGAACCATTTGGTGATGTCATCACCATCTTCATATTTAGTTACAATCCCTTTGGGGATTTTCAACATGTCAGGAGAATCTCTGACCCTATTTATGTTGCTGCCACCATTGATGGGTCCTAGGCCCATCTCTTGTCTTTCCCTCTCTATGGCTAGGATCTGTCTTTCCAAAGCCAATCTTTTGGCCATCCTGGCTAACTGGATGTCCTCTTCACTGGAGTTATCCTCAGTGATTTCAGAGTTGTTGGTCCCTCCTGTGAGGGAACCAGCATCTCTGACTATTATTTGTGGAGTCAGGGCTTGAGAAGCCCTGCTCTCCCTAAGTAGGACTGGAGGGGGGGAATTTCCCTCCAAGTCACTATCTTCATCCTCTGAGTTGCCATCCTCAGAGGGGTTGGCCTTTTCAAACTCTGCCAAAAGCTCCTGGAGCTGTACTTTGCTAGGTTTGGGGCCCATTGCTATTTTCTTTAGTTTACAGAGTGACCTTAGCTCTCTCATCTGTAGATGGAGGTAAGGTGTGGTGTCGAGTTCCACCACATTCACATCTGTGCTAGACATTTTGCTTCTAAAAGTTGGAATACTTTTTAAGAATCTACAACTGGTTCTAGAATCTAATTCAAACTTTTACAAACTTTTAAACTCTAAAAGAAATGCTAAACAGGATCTAACACAAGGCCCTAGCAGGTCTTTTAAGAATTTAGAAAACTTTTCAAATTGCAAAAATCAATTTCTAATGACAATTTTGGAATTTGTCGTGTGATCAGGTATTGGCTGAGTAGTCCAGCAAATGCAAAGTCTTGTACCCCACCGCTGATCCACCAATGTAGGAAGTTGGCTCTGTATGTGCTATTTCAAAGTAAGGAATAGCATGCACAGAGTCCAAGGGTTCCCCTTAGAGGTAAAATAGTGGTAAAAAGAGATAATACTAATGCTCTATTTTGTGGTAGTGTGGTCGAGCAGTAGGCTTATCCAAGGAGTAGTGTTAAGCATTTGTTGTACATACACATAGACAATAAATGAGGTACACACACTCAGAGACAAATCCAGCCAATAGGTTTTTATATAGAAAAATATCTTTTCTTAGTTTATTTTAAGAACCACAGGTTCAAATTCTACATGTAATAGCTCATTCGAAAGGTATTGCAGGTAAGTACTTTAGGAACTTCAAATCATCAAAATTGCATGTATACTTTTCAAGTTATTCACAAATAGCTGTTTTAAAAGTGGACACTTAGTGCAATTTTCACAGTTCCTAGGGGAGGTAAGTATTTGTTAGTTTTACCAGGTAAGTAAGACACTTACAGGGTTCAGTTCTTGGTCCAAGGTAGCCCACCGTTGGGGGTTCAGAGCAACCCCAAAGTCACCACACCAGCAGCTCAGGGCCGGTCAGGTGCAGAGTTCAAAGTGGTGCCCAAAACACATAGGCTAGAATGGAGAGAAGGGGGTGCCCCGGTTCCGGTCTGCTTGCAGGTAAGTACCCGCGTCTTCGGAGGGCAGACCAGGGGGGTTTTGTAGGGCACCGGGGGGGACACAAGTCCACACAGAAATTTCACCCTCAGCGGCGCGGGGGCGGCCGGGTGCAGTGTAGAAACAAGCGTCGGGTTCGCAATGTTAGTCTATGAGAGATCTCGGGATCTCTTCAGCGCTGCAGGCAGTCAAGGGGGGGGTTCCTCGGGGAAACCTCCACTTGGGCAAGGGAGAGGGACTCCTGGGGGTCACTTCTCCAGTGAAAGTCCGGTCCTTCAGGTCCTGGGGGCTGCGGGTGCAGGGTCTCTCCCAGGCGTCGGGACTTTAGGTTCAAAGAGTCGCGGTCAGGGGAAGCCTCGGGATTCCCTCTGCAGGCGGCGCTGTGGGGGCTCAGGGGGGACAGGTTTTGGTACTCACAGTATCAGAGTAGTCCTGGGGTCCCTCCTGAGGCGTCGGATCGCCACCAGCCGAGTCGGGGTCGCCGGGTGCAGTGTTGCAAGTCTCACGCTTCTTGCGGGGAGCTTGCAGGGTTCTTTAAAGCTGCTGGAAACAAAGTTGCAGCTTTTCTTGGAGCAGGTCCGCTGTCCTCGGGAGTTTCTTGTCTTTTCGAAGCAGGGGCAGTCCTCAGAGGATGTCGAGGTCGCTGGTCCCTTCGGAAGGCGTCGCTGGAGCAGGATCTTTGGAAGGCAGGAGACAGGCCGGTGAGTTTCTGGAGCCAAGGCAGTTGTCGTCTTCTGGTCTTCCGCTGCAGGGGTTTTCAGCTGGGCAGTCCTTCTTCTTGTAGTTGCAGGAATCTAATTTTCTAGGGTTCAGGGTAGCCCTTAAATACTAAATTTAAGGGCGTGTTTAGGTCTGGGGGGTTAGTAGCCAATGGCTACTAGCCCTGAGGGTGGGTACACCCTCTTTGTGCCTCCTCCCAAGGGGAGGGGGTCACAATCCTAACCCTATTGGGGGAATCCTCCATCTGCAAGATGGAGGATCTCTAAAAGTTAGAGTCACTTCAGCTCAGGACACCTTAGGGGCTGTCCTGACTGGCCAGTGACTCCTCCTTGTTTTTCTCATTATTTCCTCCGGCCTTGCCGCCAAAAGTGGGGCCTGGCCGGAGGGGGCGGGCAACTCCACTAGCTGGAGTGTCCTGCTGGGTTGGCACAAAGGAGGTGAGCCTTTGAGGCTCACCGCCAGGTGTGACAATTCCTGCCTGGGAGAGGTGTTAGCATCTCCACCCAGTGCAGGCTTTGTTACTGGCCTCAGAGTGACAAAGGCACTCTCCCCATGGGGCCAGCAACATGTCTCGGTTTGTGGCAGGCTGCTAAAACTAGTCAGCCTACACAGATAGTCGGTTAAGTTTCAGGGGGCACCTCTAAGGGGCCCTCTGTGGTGTATTTTACAATAAAATGTACACTGGCATCAGTGTGCATTTATTGTGCTGAGAAGTTTGATACCAAACTTCCCAGTTTTCAGTGTAGCCATTATGGTGCTGTGGAGTTCGTGTTTGACAGACTCCCAGACCATATACTCTTATGGCTACCCTGCACTTACAATGTCTAAGGTTTTGTTTAGACACTGTAGGGGTACCATGCTCATGCACTGGTACCCTCACCTATGGTATAGTGCACCCTGCCTTAGGGCTGTAAGGCCTGCTAGAGGGGTGTCTTACCTATACTGCATAGGCAGTGAGAGGCTGGCATGGCACCCTGAGGGGAGTGCCATGTCGACTTACTCGTTTTGTCCTCACTAGCACACACAAGCTGGTAAGCAGTGTGTCTGTGCTGAGTGAGAGGTCTCCAGGGTGGCATAAGACATGCTGCAGCCCTTAGAGACCTTCCTTGGCATCAGGGCCCTTGGTACTAGAAGTACCAGTTACAAGGGACTTATCTGGATGCCAGGGTCTGCCAATTGTGGATACAAAAGTACAGGTTAGGGAAAGAACACTGGTGCTGGGGCCTGGTTAGCAGGCCTCAGCACACTTTCAATTGTAAACATAGCATCAGCAAAGGCAAAAAGTCAGGGGGCAACCATGCCAAGGAGGCATTTCCTTACACACACTGAGAGACAAATCCAGCCAATAGGTTTTGTTATGGAAAAATATCTTTTCTTAGTTTATTTTAAGAACCACAGGTTCAAATTTAACATGTAATATCTTGTTTGAAAGGTATTGCAGGTAAGTACATTAGGAACTTTGAATCATTTCAATTGCATGTATACTTTTCAAGTTATTCACAAATAGCTATTTTAAAAGTGGACACTGCAATTTTCACAGTTCCTGGGGGAGGTAAGTTTTTGTTAGTTTTACCAGGTAAGTACGACACTTACAGGGTTCAGTTCTTGGTCCAAGGTAGCCCACCGTTGGGGGTTCAGAGCAACCCCAAAGTTACCACACCAGCAGCTCAGGGCCGGTCAGGTGCAGAGTTCAAAGTGGTGCCCAAAACGCATAGGCTTCAATGGAGAGAAGGGGGTGCCCCGGTTCCAGTCTGCCAGCAGGTAAGTACCCGCGTCTTCGGAGGGCAGACCAGGGGGGTTTTGTAGGGCACTGGGGGGGACACAAGCCCACACAGAAATTTCACCCTCAGCGGCGCGGGGGCGGCCGGGTGCAGTGTTAGAACAAGCGTCGGGTTCGCAATGGAAGTCAATGAGAGATCAAGGGATCTCTTCAGCGCTGCAGGCAGGCAAGGGGGGGCTTCCTCGGGGAAACCTCCACTTGGGCAAGGGAGAGGGACTCCTGGGGGTCACTTCTGCAGTGAAAGTCCGGTCCTTCAGGTCCTGGGGGCTGCGGGTGCAGGGTCTTTTCCAGGCGTCGGGACTTAGGTTTCAGAGAGTCGCGGTCAGGGGAAGCCTCGGGATTCCCTCTGCAGGCGGCGCTGTGGGGGCTCAGGGGGGACAGGTTTTGGTACTCAGTCGTAGAGTAGTCCGGGGGTCCTCCCTGAGGTGTTGGTTCTCCACCAGCCGAGTCGGGGTCGCCGGGTGCAGTGTTGTAAGTCTCACGCTTCTTGCGGGGAGATTGCAGGGTTCTTTAAAGCTGCTCCTTTGGATAAAGTTGCAGTCTTTTTGGAGCAGGTCCGCTGTCCTCGGGAGTTTCTTGTCGTCGTCGAAGCAGGGCAGTCCTCAGAGGATTCAGAGGTCGCTGGTCCCTTTGGAAGGCGTCGCTGGAGCAGAGTTCTTTGGAAGGCAGGAGACAGGCCGGTGAGTTTCTGGAGCCAAGGCAGTTGTTGTCTTCTGGTCTTCCTCTGCAGGGGTTTTCCGCTAGGCAGTCCTTCTTCTTGTAGTTGCAGGAATCTAGTTTCTAGGTTCAGGGAGAGCCCTTAAATACTAAATTTAAGGGCGTGTTTAGGTCTGGGGGGTTAGTAGCCAATGGCTCCTAGCCCTGAGGGTGAGTACACCCTCTTTGTGCCTCCTCCCAAGGGGAGGGGGTCACATCCCTAATCCTATTGGGGGAATCCTCCATCTGCAAGATGGAGGATTTCTAAAAGTTAGTCACCTCAGCTCAGGACACCTTAGGGGCTGTCCTGACTGGCCAGTGACTCCTCCTTGTTATTCTCATTATTTTCTCCGGCCTTGCCGCCAAAAGTGGGGGCCGGAGGGGGCGGGCAACTCCACTAGCTGGAGTGTCCTGCGGTGCTGTGACAAAGGGGTGAGCCTTTGAGGCTCACCGCCAGGTGTTACAGCTCCTGCCTGGGGGAGGTGTTAGCATCTCCACCCAGTGCAGGCTTTGTTACTGGCCTCAGAGTGACAAAGGCACTCTCCCCATGGGGCCAGCAACATGTCTCTAGTGTGGCAGGCTGCTGGAACCAGTCAGCCTACACAGATAGTCGGTTAAGTTTCAGGGGGTACCTCTAAGGTGCCCTCTGTGGTGCATTTTACAATAAAATGTACACTGGCATCAGTGTGCATTTATTGTGCTGAGAAGTTTGATACCAAACTTCCCAGTTTTCAGTGTAGCCATTATGGTGCTGTGGAGTTCGTGTAAAACAGACTCCCAGACCATATACTCTTATGGCTACCCTGCACTTACAATGTCTAAGGTTTTGCTTAGACACTGTAGGGGCACAGTGCTCATCCACTGGTACCCTCACCTATGGTATAGTGCACCCTGCCTTAGGGCTGTAAGGCCTGCTAGAGGGGTGTCTTACCTATACTGCATAGGCAGTGAGAGGCTGGCATGGCACCCTGAGGGGAGTGCCATGTCGACTTACTCATTTTGTTCTCACTAGCACACACAAGCTGGTAAGCAGTGTGTCTGTGCTGAGTGGGGGGTCTCTTAGGGTGGCATAATACATGCTGCAGCCCTTAGAGACCTTCCCTGGCATCAGGGCCCTTGGTACCAGAGGTACCAGTTACAAGGGACTTATCTGGATGCCAGGGTGTGCCAATTGTGGAACCAAAAGTACAGGTTAGGGAAAGAACACTGGTGCTGGGGCCTGGTTAGCAGGCCTCAGCACACTTTCAATTCAAAACATAGCATCAGCAAAGGCAAAAAGTCAGGGGGTAACCATGCCAAGGAGGCATTTCCTTACACCATGCATAGTGGGTTAGGCTGTAAGCTGCTCCCAATGATAAGGTTAATTCGACAGTCAGGAGAACATGGCAAAATAGCCTGTTATTTACTAGTACCACTCTTAGATTCTTAGGAGACTGACTATCAGAGCAGAGAGAGAGGTTTCAGAGTGGGGGCAGGGTAACCAATTTGCCTCCAGGCTGCAGCTTCTTGATACCTGGGGGGCGGGGAGATTAGCCTTACAGCACATACAGCAAAGAATCCACTACAAATCAGAGAATCCAGAGTTGGAATATTCACGGGTCTGTGCGCCTCGAGAAAAGCGGTGAAATATAAGAATGAATAAAGCCGTACCATGTGGTGTCCCTTCAGGAGTCTTGGTTGAGAGAGGATAAGACCATGGAACGCTTTATGGCACTGAATAGTAAAGGATCAAGACGAGGGAGGGGTAGAGGTTCCTCAGGGGGTCTGAACTTTAATCATAATTTCCAGAAGCAACCATGATTTTGGCAGGGGATTTCAATGCTGGTTTGTTTCCTGCCCAGGCAGATTTACAGATAGAAGATGCTTTGGATTATTACAACATTTCTCCAGCCTTGTTTCCTGTTGGTACCATCATGTGCGAGGCAAAAGCTATGAGCCAATGGCTGGTCAACCATGGTCTGGTCAGCTTGAAAGGTTGATTTAATAATGATATGCCAGCAGTCGCAATGTTCTGGCAGGGCCTATCGGCGGGTCCAACTGATTTTATGTTTACACCTGCCTGGCACTTTAGTCTCTTCACAGACTTTAAAGGGGCAAAATAGGAGTGGAGAGACCACTGGGCCATTTTGGCTGTTTGTTGCCTTTATGAACTAGAGGCTGTGGGGAGGGGTACTGCCTTTGGAAGTATCCTACCCACGGAGTTTCACAACACGTTTAGCCCCTGCCCATTTCCAGCTTTCAGTTGCATACCAATCACAGAAAACAACGGCGTTTTCTCTGTGAGATGTGACAATATAATTGTTTGGTTTTACAAAATCTTGGCTAATGTGTTAGGCTGCATATCCATAAATGTTACAAATCGTGGGTCACAGGCAAACTGTCATGTTAAAGGGAAGGGTTGGTTTGATCTAGACTGCCAGAAAACGAAATGCTTGGTGAGACAGGCATCCAAACAAGCCAGTCGGCACCCAGAAAGAGGTGTATCCCAGGAGCTGGCCAGGCTGAAGCCACAATACAAACAGCTGTTTAAAGCCAAAAAGGCCTCTTTCTACTATATCAAGTGGGACAAGATGGGAAAAAAATATTCAGAGGATCAACAAGGGTTTTGGGCAAAAGTAAATTAATCAAGCAGCCTTAATGGGAGAATCCTAGCATGTATGATTCCAGAAGATACAAGGGCAGCATATTTGATAGATATGTATGGTAGCCCTTTCACCCCAGTTAGGTCCCTGTGTCCTGCTTGCAGGAAGCTCCCCTTTATCTGGTTTTCAGTAAAAGTGAAGTTATTGATAGGATAAAGCTTTCTGGGATTCCCGGCAATGATAATTAAATCCAATAGCGACTTGTGGGAAAAGGTGTACTCTTTTGTTCTGCTGAATAGCCTCAATGGGCCTCCATCCTCCGTTGTGGAAAGGATCAATAGTGAAGCTCATTTAAAAAAATAAAAAATAAAAAATATATTAAAAAAAAGGAATAGTTCAGATCCATCACATTACAGGTTGATAAACCTTTTGCGCATCTTTGTTAACCCCTTCGCTGCCAGGCCTTTTCCCCCTCCTGTGCCAGGCCTTTTTTTGCCTATTTGGGGCAGTTCGCGCTTAGGCCCTCATAACTTTTTGTTCACATAAGCTAACCAAGCCAAATGTGCGTCCTTTTTTGCCAACATCCTAGGGATTCTAGAGGTACCCAGACTTTGTGGGTTCCCTTGAAGGAGGCCAAGAAATTTCGTTTTTTTTAAAATGGAAAAAGTGGCTGCAGAAGGCTTGTGGATTTCCCCCTGAAAATGGCATCAACAAAGGGTTTGTAGTGCTAAACTCAGCAGCTTCCTAGCTTTCAGGAACAGACAGACTTGAATCAGAAAACCCAATTTTGGCATTTTACTGGGGCATACCCCATTTTTGCAATTTTTTGTGCTTTCAGCCTCCTTCCAGTCAGTGACAGGAATGGGCATGAAACCAATGCTGGATCCCAGAAACCTAACCATTTCTGAAAAGTAGACAAAATTCTGAATTCAGCAAGGGGTCATTTGTGTAGATCCTACAAGGGTTTCCTACAGAAAATAACAGCTGAAAAAAAAAATATTGAAATTGAGGTGAAAAAAACATCAATTTTTCTCTACGTTTTACTCTGTAACTTTTCCCTGCAATGTCAGATTATGGAAAGCAATATACCGTTACGTCTGCTGGACTCCTCTGGTTGCGGGGATATATAGGGCTTGTAGGTTCATCAAGAACCCGAGGAACCCAGAGCCAATAAATGAGCTGCACCCTGCAGTGCGTTTTCATTCTATACCGGGTATACAGCAATTCATTTGCTGAAATATAAAGAGTAAAAAATTGCTATCAAGAAAACCTTTGCATTTCCAAAAAGGGCACAAGATAAGGTGCTGAGGAGCAGTGGTTATTTGCACATCTCTGAATTCCGGGGTGACCATACAAGCATGTGAATTATAGGGAATTTCTCAAATAGATGTCTTTTTTACACACTCTCCTATATTTGGAAGGAAAAAATGTAGAGAAAGACAAGGGGCAATAGCACTTGTTTTGCTAATCTATGTTCCCCCAAGTCTCCCGATAAAAATGATACCTCACTTGCGTGGGTAGGCCTAGCGCCGGCGACAGGAAACACCCCAAAGCGCAACGTGGACACATCCTAAATTTTGGAAAAAAACAGGTGTTTTTTGCGAAGTGCCTACCTGTAGATTTTGGCCTCTAGCTCAGCCAGCACCTAGGGAAACCTACCAAACCTGTGCATTTCTGAAAACTAGAGACCTAGGGGAATCCAAGGAGGGGTGACATGCGGGGCTCGGACCAGGTTCTGTTACCCAGAATCCTTTGCAAACCTCAAAATTTGGCTAAAAAAATAAACACATGTCCCTCACATTTCTGTGGCAGAAAGTTCTGGAATCTGAGAGGAGCTACAAATTTCCTTCCACCCAGCGTTCCCCCAAGTCTCCCGATAAAAATTATACCTCACTTGTGTGGGTAGGACTAGCGCCCACAAAAGGAAATGGCCCAAAACACAACGTGGACACAACATATTTTTTCACAGAAAACAGAGGTGTTTTTTGCAAGGTGCCTACCTGTGGTGTTTGGCCTGTAGCTCAGCCGGCCCCAGGGGGGGGGGCAGAAATGCCCTAAAATAAATTTGCCCCCCCAACCCCCACCCTCCCCCGCCGGGAGCGACCCTTGCCTACGGGGTCGCTCCCCCTGCGTGACATTGGCACCAAAAAACAAATCCCCGGTGCCTAGTGGTTTCTGCCCCCTTGGGGGCAGATTGACCTAAACTCTGCCAATCTGCCCCCAGGGGGGCAGAAATGGTCTAAATACAATTTGCCCTCCTGGGGAGCGACCCTTGCCTGATGGGTCACTCCCCATCTCTAAAAAAACAAACCAAAAAAAAAAAAACACAAAACAAAATTTGCCCTGGTGCCTAGAGGTTTCTGACCCCCCCGGGGGCAGATCGCCCTAATAATAGGCCGATCTGCCCCCAGGGGGCGCAGAAATGGCCTAAAATAAATTTCTCTCCCCCCAACCTCCACCCCCCCCGGGGTCGCTCCCCCTGCGTGACATTGGCACCAAAAAACAAATCCCCGGTGCCTAGTGGTTTCATAAACTCAGCCAATCTGCCCCCAAGGGGGGCAGAAATGGCCTAAATACAATTTGTCCCCCAGGGGAGCGACTTTTGCCTGATGGGTCGCTCCCCATCTCTAAAAAAAAAAAAAAAAAAAAAAAAAAAAATCCCCTGGCGCCTAGAGGTTTCCCCCCCCCCCCCCCCCCCGGGGGCAGATCGGCCTAATAATAGGCCGATCTGCCCCCCGGGGGGGCAGAAATGGCCTAAAATAGAGCTTCCAGCGCGACGAGGGAGGCCCCTGTGACACATCAGCGCGCGCGCGCTGACGTCACGGGGGGGGGGGGTTGCGGGGGTCGGGGGAGGAAGGGGAAGGTCTTCCCCTTCCATCCCCGACTTGGGTGGGGAGGGGGGTGCACGGGGGGCGCGCTAGCGCGCCCCCAAGTTCCCCTGTGCCATGAACGAGATGATCTCGTCCAAGGCACAGGGGAACTGTAGCCTTGGACGAGATCATCTCGTCCAAGGCACAGAAGCGGTTAAGGTGTTCTCTAAAATTATTCTATCAAAGCTAGGGTACAAGGCCTCTGAACATATTATTCAAGTTGAGGAACCATAGACCATTGCTTTGCTCTCTGGGCCATTATTCAGAAGGCCCTGGAAGTGAACCAGGCTCTGTTTTATTGATTTTCTAACAGCTTTCGATTTAGTGGACAGGAAAATCCTATTGAGAAATCTTGCAGCCTGGGAACTTCCTTTGGACCCCCCTAGTGCATTACAAAATTTACACACAGAAAACAGGTCTCCGGTTGAGCTAGATAAAACAGGCAGGCCATTTCAGAAAATCTCTTATCAAGAAAAGCATTGGACAGGGGTGTGACCTAATCCCCCTGCTTTTTAGTTTATTTCTAGCTGACCTCTCAATATCCATAACCAAGGCAAAGTCGTTCTCCCATAAAGCTGGGATTCAGCATATTTCTTGCCTGCTTTATGCAGACAGACTGGTGCTCTTTGACTGCTCCCTAATTGGCGTGCAGAGGAAATTACACTCCCCTGAAGCACTGAGTAAGCCGAACCAGAGTAAAATTATCTAGGGAAGACCAAGGTGCTGGTCTTTGGTTAAAAGGTAAAACACTTTAGATGTTACTTATATGTTGAGGAGCTGGAAACAGTAAATTCCCAAAATATCTAGGTTTGACCTTTAAGAGCAACCAGAAATGGGACACACAAGGATAGTATTAGGCAGAGGTCCTTGCTGCAAGCTAGCTGTCGGACTAGATTTATTGGAAATATGGAGGGTTGGCCCTTACTCCTTTACTGAAGGCCTATGAATGGAAAATTCAACGCACAACCACACCTCTGGGACTATATTACGCAAAGGTTTTTGCACTTGACCCCTACTGTGAGTGGGACCGGCTGGAGGGGGAAGTTATCAGAAGGCTCTTGTTCCTACCACCAGGCACCATGGTCCAGGATATAAGAAGGGAACTGAACCTAACCTCCTTGAATTGGTTGTCGTCTTTCCGGGTTAAAGATTTTTCAATAAGCTTTCAGAAGATTGTGAAGTGGCAAAGGTCTTCTAACTTTGCTGGGATGAGATCCAATGCAGTGTAAGAAGGTGGGCAAGGTAAGTAAGGAAGAGATTAAGGGGGCCCTGAGATTTGGCATTCAAATCGCGGTACAATTATAACCTGGTCCTCCTTTCCCAGTTAACAATTCTTCTAATAGTCTGCAGCAAAGGAGGCTGTGTCTCTTGACTTGGCTTACCTGAGGGGAAAAAAAATAAATGTCTTATTTGTTTTTCAATGAGCACTCTTGGCCTTGACATGGTTATCTCCTACCTGGCACAGTTACCAGATACCAGACTGCAGAACGAAATTTTAAAGGCGAGTGGGCTGTAACCCTATCTATTCGTCCCACATCCGATGTGCTACAATCAAGGATAATAACTATCTTTGCCCTTGCCCACTAATGTAAAATGTATCTTGTTACACATAATTATCAATTGTGCTTTTTATAAATTCTAACCTATTAACTTTTTAAGACCTTTGTTTGTAAAATACAGATCAGTACCAACGGTGGAGCAACAGAGCTGCAATTTTATATTGTGAAAACTTTTATTGTCTTAGAATGTTTATGGACAATTGTCCCAATAAACTAGTTTTCTACCTACCTACCTATTTCTGTGACTATCCACACATTAGTGTTTTGCAAAGACATGCTCCGAGGACAATGTGGTCACACTATAGATGTTAGCCATGTCACCTAATGCAGCAACCTTTTTAGGTATGGTTTGAAAGCACAGTTGTTGCCAGATGTAATGAGATTAATCTAAAAATAAATAGCTAAATGAGCTGAACCTTCAGGAGTACAACGGAGAGAGGCTTTGGCTTCACTCACGCACTGAGCGCCAAGATTGAATGTTTTGACTGAGCAGAGGTTTTGTGCTTTCACAAAATAGATTTTCCCTCCACACAGCTGTGATTATTTTGAAATTCATCCAGCTGCCTGATCAAACAGCAGTATGGCTACCTGAGCTAGAAATTTAAAGGCCACACACAAGACACTGTAATGCTGTAAAAGTGTCTTAGATAAGTAGGTAATTTACAGAGCTTCCTTTTTTTTTTTGGCGGCAGCACAAATGGGAGGAGGGGGGCACTTATGAGGAATTTATTGCAGTCCCAGCATCCTTCCCTTCCATCAACTATAGACAACACAACGCAGTTTTTTGACATTACGAGATGCCATGGGGTACACTAAACTACATGGATTTTTAGACTCAGCTTGACTGTCATCTAACTTTATGCGATCAAGAAATAAAGAGCTGAGAAAGGGGCTTAGGCTTCAGCTACATGTCTCTGCAGGGGAAGGGGAAGTGATTGTGCAGAATTTGTGCACTTCCACTCGAAATACTGTTTTTATTGCACTTTCCGTCTTGTGGCAAAACATCTCTCACTATAACAGGACTGCTTTGGTCATGAGTCAACCAATGGTCATGGCTATATGCCTGATGTATTTATTAAGAAATGTTATAGTAATGGCACTATTCCTGACATTGTAAGAAAAGTACCCTCTTTCTGGCATGGTTACTACCACTTTTTGGCTGTTGTCAGTATGTTTTGACTGTGTTCACTGTGATCCTGCTAACCAGGACTCCAGTGACTGTGCTCTCTCCCTTTAAACTTGATTGCTTGGACTGCAAACACCCCCCATTTGGCATAGTGGTGCCCCCTTTATAAGTCCCTAGTATATGGTACCCAGGTCATTGGGGCACCAGGGGTCCCCCATGGGCTGCAGCATGTATTATGCCACCCATAGGGAGCCCATGCAGTGTATCTGCAGGCCTGCCATTGCAGCCTGCGTGAAAGGGTGCATGCACCCTTTTCACTACGGGTCACTGCACCAGGTCAGTATAAGTCACGCCTATGGTAGGCCCTCCTAGCACAGGGGAGTGGAGGGACATCATTTTACAAGTGTACTGGACATAGGTCACTACCTATGTCCAGCTACATAATGGTAACTCCAAACATGGGCATGTTTGGTATCAAACATGTTGGAATAACTTCTAATACTGGCAACAGTATTGGGATATATAATTCCATGCACTCAGGTGGCTCCTTAGTGGACCCCCAGCATTGCTCCTATCAGCTTTCTGGGGTTTTCCAGGCAGTCCACGCTGCTGCCACCCCTCAGACTGGTTTCTGCCCTCCTGCTGCTTAATCTGATCAAGCCCAGGAAGGCTGAACAAAGGATTTACTTTGGGAGAGGGAGGTAACATACCCCCCCACGTCCCCCAACCAGTACCAGTATAAACTTGTGGGGTGTCGGTAGTTCCGATACCAACACATTTAACACTGAGACATGAGATAAACATTGGACTGCTATTCACTTTTGCTTTGTAATATCGCTCTAATGGTTGCACAACGTGATGTGGGCAGATACTGGGGGTGAGGTAAGACCCCCATCCCTGCAAGCCTGAGAAGCAAACCCAGACTGGTGCACGAGTGCTGAAAAACTGGTTTACCTGGCACAGGTATGCCCAGAGAAGTTCCTGTGAGGTGTCATAATACTCTATAATTGAGCAGATGATTATTATTAGGGAAAATTGTCTTTTGGTGTCTCACACTCAAGTTGACTATTTATATAGGACAAGGTCACAGTAACACAAGACCTGTTTTATGCACGCTTTTCATATGATCTTGCCCATTATCCCTTTCATCTTCTGAAACTACATTTTTAGATGTCTTGTCAGTGGCACTTGCGCCCCTAAACATGGCTGGGGACCCTGTAGGAGGAATAATCTAAAGATGATGTCCATGGTGCGCAGCCTGTTGGTTTTTGGGTCAGCCTTGCCCGGAGCCTCCAAAACATTTTTTTTGAATAATGTCTATGGACAATCCCAAAAGTTTCTCACAAACCAGTAACTGCTCTAAAACCTACCAAAAGACAGTGGGTTAATGCACATTTTGTAAAACAAGAATGTAATGCAAAATTGTTTCCATCACCAATGTTCTAATGCATCAAAATCAGATATTAACTTAATTGTCAACCTTTTTTAATTTAACAAACTGAAATTATTGAGGCTTTAACAGTCGTTAGTTTTAAAGAATCTAGCAAGCATGAACAAAGAATGTAGATATATTACATGACTCCCACATTGTGGACACTCTAGAAAAATGTAAACATGAAATGGTAGCTGCAAGCTGATCTAACACAGCCAGAACAGACCAATCCATTGTAGACAAATTTCTTTTGCTTTTACTTTTGAAAATTACATTTCAAAATGGTGTTTTGAAATCTCACTCAACCAAGAAGAAATTGCAGTGGGTTATCCACACCCATGTTTCCACCCTCAAGCCTTCTTTGTGGCTCACTTCCCTACATAGATTGCCCTTTCACAAGACAACTGTCATTTATTAACTGCATAAGTTTCACTGAGCACTAAACATGGTTCTTTGCGGACCCTCAGTAAGGAATTCAGCACTGCACTACAATAGTGTAACATAACATAGCAGCAAATTAACAAAAGAAACACATGGGAAGCCATAAGATCCTAATGGCAAGACATCACAGGCTGATGGCACAAAGAAATGTTTGTTTACTAAAGCTATTTCATACCTCTTCCATGTTTTCAACTGGACACAGCTTTGTAGACTTGTTTAAAACTACAGACAAAAAGGAAAGATGTG